>NW_026000016.1:4427084-4436105 GCF_001458135.2 Marmota marmota marmota | reverse complement strand
GAAAAGATGTACTCAAATTGTGATTAACCAATGGGTTAAGAAAGCAGAAGTAAATCCAAAACATGTCCCTCCTGATGACAAATGATATACGATTTGCCACTATTAGGAAAGATAACTAATTGGTATTGTTTCAAATCTAATTTTATAATTTTACTCTTAATTAGGATGCTGTTTACAATTTTAAAATCATTTTAGGAACTTCTTTTCTTTTCAAATGAGCCCTACAGCAACCTTATGAGAAAATAAGAGATAGGGTTATTATTCCCCATTTTACAGTTGAGTAAGCAGAGTCCAGTTAAATTGTTGAGCTCACATTTGATCCTCAATTTTATGTAATCAAACTTTGATACTCTAGGCTCTCCCCACTCTGCTTATCAATTTAGAAAAGCACTTACTAAAGGGTATAATATTTAAAAAATTCTCTCTGCTTGAAAACAGAAATAACGTGAATTACGTATAATGTATATCACCAAGTGTAGAAATGAGCTTATAACTAATTGCCATGTTTATTTCCCTTTATTATTATTGATTCATAAAATGCAGAAGAGGCACTTTTATTTCTATTTATTTAAAAAGAGAAATGTGAAAGCTTAACATTTTATTTTAGGTACTGTCATAGAATTTCCAGCTGATAAATCTACAGATAGTGATTTCAGCTTCGACTTATAGGAAGCTTTCTGACAACTCTACAGGGAATATGAAGTAACACTGTATTTACATAGGACAGTCATTCAGGCATAATTCCAAGATTTACTAAAGAAATCTGCTTAAATATTCTCAAAAGCCATGTTGTAGTGCTTTGGGAAGCAAAATAATGCTGAAATATATTTTCACATTTTATTGACTCAAGCAACATTCTCAAAAAGTTGTGTTGTTTTTACATGTGTCAAGCTATATTTTATTAGGTGTAATGCATAAAATTTCTGAAATAATGCATATCTAGGAAATGTTTTAAATATTCCATAAAGACTCTGTTTCTTATAGTCAAAAGAAAATGAGCCAAAATGCAGTTTTCCAAGAAAATCTGAAATGATTTTTAAGTGAATCCAACCTCATGGATTTGGTTTTTCTTACCAATCAAATTATCCAAGGAAATCTGAAATAAAAATTACTAAATTCAATCTCATGGATTTTTTTACCTAGTATATTGAATATGTCACCTTATATTTTTCTTACCCTGACCTACCAACTTTTAATTAAATAACCAGATAAGATTTCATCTAATAGAATTACCTTTGCTTCATATTAATGCTTTGTTCTACTATATATCACCTGCCCTGGTTTCTACTGTATGAATATCTACAAAGAAGTGTGCTGTAACTCAAGTATAAGCATAAAGTTCTTTCATTGTTATAAATCAAATTAGTTTAACACATGATTGAGTTAAAGGTGGCCCTAGCTTTCTAATGACTGTGGTCCCTGCTGAAAATTGCTAGGTTGCTCTTTTTTCCTATCACCTTAACTGGATTCTGAGGCCATCATAAATCCAGAGCAATGACAACTTAAGCAACCATGGTTTTCTCATGTAAATTAACTGGCCAGATGTACTTAATAGAGCCAAACTTTGCTTTTATATACAAGGGCATTTTAATTGAGGCATTCTTTTTTCTCTAGTTTGCAGGTATTGAATTACTTCACAGTTCTTTATAGTCATCCATATGGTGTTCATTTTAACTCCTGAATTATTTCATTCTTTTTCCTGGTTTCCCAGTGAAAATGGATGGAGGAAAAAAAATGAACCTACATATTATATCCTAAAATTCTACTATTGTGGACTATTATAGTCATTTGATTTTGGTGTTCATTGAACCTTATATCCCTTCTAGTAGGACAGTGAAGATATTCTTTTTTTCACAACAGGTGAATAATGTAAAATTCAAAAACTAATTGTCAATGTATACAGCTAGAGTAAGCATGCATCTAAGGGGAAATTATTCTCCAGTATAATCAAGTCATATAGAAAAGATGTAGCACAGAAAATACAACTTGAACCACAGAAATATATTCAATTAATTGAATAATAATATTTGATTAAAAGGATCACAGAAATATATTCAATTAATTGAATAATAATATTTGATTAAAAGGATCTTTTATGAAACGGATTATTTTATGCTTAAACAGGTATAACTTAAATTACTCTTGTAGTCTCCTGAGACAAATCTTTTACAGCTGTGCTTAACAAACTGAAGAATTGGAAATAGGAAGAAACAATATAATTAATGATCTCTTCCTGAGAAGCATATTTACAAAGTTCCTTTTACTTCTTTTTGTCATTTTTTTCTATTTTTACAGTGTCTAAATTCCAGTTCAGGGATTGCCTTGTGCTAGGAAAGTACTTTATGACTGAGCTTCATCCACAGGCCTTCTTTTATCTTCAAAATAAGTCTTAGTTGCCTGCTTTAATTCTTTCATTAATAATTTCATCAAGACTTAAGGGAAACTTAAGATATAACCTATATAGGTGTACCCTTAGGTGAAAGCAATATAGGATTACAGTTTTTACCCTGGCACATTTAAAGGTAAAAAAAAAATGATTCTAGGTAATAAATAGCAAAACACTTATTTCAGTCATGCAAATTTTTATAAAAGATGTTTGTTGGTACAGTTTTAAAAACTTTTTTGAACTTTGACAAAACAATTTCCTTTATTCATTGACTATAATACCAGATTTCACCAACATCTGATCAAAAAACCAAAAATTATCATAATTGTAAACAGTCTAATGAATAAATATTATGTTTAGCTTTACTTATTTTGAATTATACCACTTTGACACACACACACACACACACACACACACACACACACACATATATATATATATAGAATTAGACTAATACTTTTTACTCGGGGAAAATAATAATAATATATTGATTGTAATAATGAAATTACATTAAGCTTTCATTATGTGCTAAACCCAGTTCCTTGGACAAAAGTTAAAGTCTTATAGCTAGATATGGTCATTCATCCAGAAATTAAATGACTTGATAATTACTAGAGAAGAGTTAATATACACATGTTCAAAACTGACTTTCCTTTTCTTCCTAAGTGTTTGAAAGCATTAGATTTACAGATCCTGTTAACATGTAAAAAAGAAACATTTCAAGAAATTGCCTTTAACTTCTTAGGTTCTTTCAAAACTTACCTCTTAGGTATTGAGATGGAAAAATTTCACACAGATGATTTTCATGAGAAGTGTCTTTTTTTGTCATTTTGAAATGATGTTAGTTTTATAAGCAATGGCTGCATGTGTGTTCTCTGCATAAAATATAGTATGTGCATGCCATGCGTTTGTTTCTTTATTTAGCTATATCATTGATGTGAAATCTGTTTCTGAAAATGGGATGGAGATGGGGTCCCCTCTTGGCTATATTGTGCATATTAGGGAGGCATGGAGAAAGTCATCATTATAATCTAATGATCATTACATAATTTCTTGTCATAGTCCCAGGATGAAAATTTTCCTTAACACCAAGACTTGTTCCAATAAGTACCATTTTATTATAATAATATTTTCCCATGATAAATTGATTTGAGCATACTGTTCTTTTCTTGTAACACCGGCAATATTTTTGTTTCTATGCTATGAAAACCTTAGATTTATTTTCAATAATTCTATGTATTAAAAAATGGAGCTAGAGTAAAACAAAGGAAGCCGCACAGGAGAGATGAGGAGGACCCCAGAATGTAACATTTTAACAGTAAGGAAGACTAGCTGAGGGGAATCGCCAGGGCACTGCTTTTCTTCTGTCTGGTGGCGAGAATTGCTGGAAAGGTGGGCAAGTGAAGCTGATGGACTTGGAGCATAGTCTAGTTTTGTTCTTTTTTCGAATGAATCTATTGTCTTCGGCATGAAGGACCGATGACTTTCTGTTCTGAGGAGGAAGGCTGAGAAAATTCTGTGGTAAGTTGAGATGTTTTGAGTGTGATTAAGTTTCTCCATGACAGTCATGTAATATTGGTAAAACAATCTGAGTCACAAAATCAGAAAGGATGAAAGATATTTTCATTAAGATATAGAATGACCACTGTAGTTGGTGACACACACCTGTAGCTCAGCTACTTGGGATGCTAAGGACGCTAAGATGTCACTTAAGAACAAGAGTTTGAGGCTGGGCTGGCAACATAATGAAACTCTGTGACAACCAACCAATAAAACGAACAGAAATTAGTTTTCTCATTTCATTCTTCAAATGTATTTATATATTGCATATGCATAACAAGACTGGTTTCAGACTGATCTTCAGATCCAAGGACAATTTATATTTACTTTTAAAATTAGAGCTAAATGTGAAATTCAAATTAAATTTATCATGTCATTTTGTTGGTTTTTTTGATAATATTAAAAACTGCTGATCCATTGAAGGTTATTATTTAAACATTAGAATAATTTTGTGTTCCATTATAAAATCTATAACTTTTCAATTCAATTCAACTTAACAAATATTTATTGAGAATTCAGTAGAAGATTTTTACAACTGCACTGCTGTAGGTTTTGAAGACAGAATATGACAGTTCCCGCTGACAAACCAGAAGTCCAGACAAATAAGTTTCCATGTTATTGAGGTTAAGAATAGAATTTTGTTGATAACATCACAGGTATGGTTAATTGAAATTATAAAAAGTTCAATAATGAAGTTGGTTTGGATAATAGTTCTGATTCAGAACAAAGGAACTTTTGTGATATAAAGCATCACACATACATAGAGAGGCTCATATAAAATATATATTTTTTTTCTTAAAGGAAGTCAAGTTGTGGTAAGGGGCAGGTAAGGAGCAAGAAGCACACTAGGAATAGTTCATGAGCTCTTTCTTCCTCCATGGACAGTATGGTGTCAAGAAGTTGCTTGTAGCAAAGAGGTGCATAAAAAAAGAAGCAGATTCCAAAGATCTCTCTTGAGTGTGCCTACCCTGTGGAAGATGAAATCATGGACACTTCCAATTTCAGCAGTTTCTCCAGGAGAGCATCAAAGTAAAGGGAAGGACTGGGAATCTGGGTGCAGGAATTGTGTCCATGGAAAAGAGCAAGCTCAATCTCACCATTATGTCTGATATGGCATTTCCCCAAAAAGTATTTAAACTATTTCAGCAAAAAATGCTTAAAGAAAAAAGTCTAAGCTATTGTTTTCACATAGTTGATAATAGCAAAGATAGTTATGAATTATTTCCAAGTTAGTCAGGACAAAGAGGAGATGATTAAAAAACCTTTGTGTGGAATATTTTGTATGAGCATTTGAATAAAATTTGAGAATCAAAAACTAAATTTTTAACAAAAATCTAGTATTTTTTAAATAAATTATTTAAAAAATAATTATTTTTTAGAGTGAGTGAGGACTTCAATGAAAATATGAAATCTTCAATGTATTTTAGAATTTCTCAATGGAATTACAAAACCTATTTTAATTAAATGAACTTGCTAGGAGCAATTCTCTGTGTCAGTGCCATGACAGAATTGCATCAGAATAACAAGTGCAGAATAATTGGCTAATGCACTAAAAAAAGTGGAGTTATAGTCTGAAAATTTTAAGAGTCCTAATTTTTCCATATCTATTTCATATTAGCTATGATATATGCATAAATATTATAGATTCCCAGATGTCACTGCATGTCTATATAATGTAGATCAATGATATTTGCTCTAACAACCTAAAATAACTCCTCTCCATTTGGGATGGTCAAACTGAATAAGCATGTAAAGTCATTTTATAAATTGTAAGATATTCTATTATATGGAAAAGGAGATTACAGCCCTAACAAAAATGCACCTTATAAAAAATTAGTTTTAATGGCAGCACTGACCATTAAAATCATAATCTTCTTATTCTTATCCCTGTGCTTATTGTTTGTTCAAGGAACAACTTTCACCTCCTATATGCCTAACTGTCCATTACAGAGTGGGAAACAAAAACACAGAATTTTAATTCCTGTGTAAAGCAGAAACACTCTTTGTGAATTCCCAGCAGTATTAGAGATTCTATATTCCTAAAATATTTGCTATCAGGATTTCAATATGTTTATAAGAGATTGGAATAAGAGAAAGAATGTTCTACTCAAAACATCGTGTTTATAAATTTGAGGAATGTCCCAACAACTGCAACAAAAAAAATTTGCTGCCAAAGTCAGGCTCCCTTTACTTTCTTCAAGGCTTTCAGCATGAGTCATTCTTTCAAATTAAAAAAAAAAATCATTCTATCTCAGGTAACTTTGTGGCAAAGACTTCTCCAATATTTCCTGAGAGTTCCTTAATAATTGTCAGTCTTGATTTCTTCTCACTTCAAAGGCAATGGACCTCTTCTTTCTGCTCCAGAGCAGCTTGGGTTTCCTCTACTTCAGTTTTCTTTGACAAGGAGAGCCACCCTGTTTCTACCCCAACCACAACTTTAGGCATAATTTCTTCAGGGTTATTAAGAGAAAGAGATAAAGGAAAATTACACTGGACCACAAGTAGCAGAATGTATATATGCATACATACATACATACATGCTTATGCCTGTGATTTCTGAAACAAATAACCAGAAGTTTCACATCAGAAGGAATTTCTCATTTCCATCTTAAGAAATTATTCTTGGTACTTCTTTTCTAGTCTTATGTTTTAGTCAACTTTTTTGTTGTGGTGACCAAAATATGACAGGAAGAATTATTTATTTGACTCACAGTTTCAGAGGTCTCAGTTCATAGATGGCCTTCTCCATATGTCTGAATTTATGGTTAGGTGGAACATCATGGTAGAAGGATGTGGCCTAGAAAACAGCTCAGAACATGGCAATCAGGAAGCAGAGAGAAATTTCTAACCACCAGGGACAAATATAAACCACAAAAAAATTCCTCCAGTGATCTTGCTCCTCTAGCTACACCCTACCTGCCTTCAGTTGCCACCCAGTTAATTCCTATCAGGGGATTAATCCACTGATTAGTTTACAACTCTCACCATCTAATCATTTCACCCAAGCCTTCTTGCATTGTCTCACACATGAGTTTTGGGGAAATTTCATATCTAAACTATAAGAACTTTTTATAATTGTATGTCTGTATCTGGGTCTACCACACCCCCTGCTCAAGCCTTGCTATTTCTCTTAGTTTATTATGCTAAGTTACATACAGTTCACTGTTTCATGTTAGTAATGAAACGGAAAATCTTATAAAGAGACAGTTGAGTACAATACCATTAGTTTATACAGGGTACTGGGAATTATGCTAGGGAATTTAAATTCTCATATAAAAAAAGACCCTTGATGATGCTTTCCTGGACAATAGAACCTTCTACCTCAGAAATCATTTATATATTAATAGGTCATTTTTTCATTAAGCCAGTCAAATTATATATTAATTAGATAATCTTTGTAAATGTTTTAATATCTAATTTTTTTGTTAGAATTTCTGTCATCTACTCAGGAAGATAATTATTTATGAGTAAATGTAATCACCTCACACTTCAGTAGAAATTTTTTGCAATAAGAAGCAACACGTTTTTATGTTTTGGAGCCAATACTGAACCCTGAGTAAAAAAAAAAAAAATAAGCAAAATCATTTTTTTTTTTACAGATTAAGTCCAGAATTTTTTAAATTACCTTGTCTTTTAAAATGTTTTTTGACTTTTGGTTAAAGACAATCATATAACACACAATAATTCATATTTTCAATTTCTATACATTTTTGATTATTTCTTCTGTTCACTGATTACTCATTAAACAGTTGAACTTCAATTTACCTACTTTTTAAATTTTATTTATGGGTCAGATGAGACAACTGCATTTAACTTCACACATTCTCTTGGTGACTTACTCCATTATTAAATGAGTCTTTCTGAAAATCAATGTAAATAATCTTCATGTAATATTCTTTATAATAGATGAGCACCCTATTGTTTATTTTTCTCTATTTTAATAAAAAGAACTATTCATCTTGTATATGCACAAAGTACCTGGTTGTGTAGGTACAGACCTTTTATTTATCTTTTTAAAAGTTGTTCTTAGATGTTGCCTCCAGGGATATTTTAAGCTATAATTGAAAGGATTTAGATGAAAAGAAATGTTCCTTTTGACTTGTAATGTGTGTATGTGTGTGCCTGCCTGCTTTTAGTAGTAAAAATTAAAAGGAATGCCTATTATTGTTGCTTTGTTATCTATGTTTATATCTCATCTTCTATACTGAATGTAGTTTGTAAAGATTTTATGAAAATTAAATATTTCTCAGTTTAATTTTAAATGATTTACTTTTTATTATAAATTGCATAATCTCAAAGTAAAAAGAATGTTAGAAAATACAGCGTGATGTTAAATAGAGTTCTTTTTTAAAAAGTTTATTTATTTCTTTATTAGACAATGACAGACCTTTATTTTGTTCATTTATTTATATGTGGTGCTTAGAACCCAGTGCCTCACACATGCTAGGCAAGCACTCTACCCCTGAGCCCCAGCCCCAGCCCCATAGAGTTTTATAATCAACTTAAATCCTTTTTCTCACTTTCTAGTAACATGATCTTAGATAAATTATATAAATTATCCGTGTTCAGTTTTCTTATTTGTAAAATGGAGAGAATAATAGTGTTCATCTCTAGGACAAGATTGTGTGAGGCTAAATACATGTAGGCTAAATATGGTAACAATCATAAAGTTGTGCCTGGGACACATTAAGTTTCTGTGTGTGTGTGTGTGTCTCACACACACACACACACACACACACACACATATATATATATATATACATATATATATACACACACATATTTTTTAATATGACATCAAGTGGAGGGAGTTTTCAGGTCTGATGGCTCTCTTATTGTCCCCAGAGGTGGTATGCCAATTATTTATTCTTCTATCCCTCCCTTTCTGCAACTTGTACCCAGACCCCCACTGCCTTGCTTCCCTGTGCATACCTGTGGTCAGTTAGTCATCCTCCTTGCTGCTGTGCTAGGACCCAGGTCCCAGCCTCTGGTTTCTGTGCCTCCAGTGCTGGACCCACAATGGCAGCTCTCTCTTTGTACCTCCTTTTCCAGTGAGGAAGCTTCCAGGATCAATC
>NW_026000016.1:4378723-4426492 GCF_001458135.2 Marmota marmota marmota | reverse complement strand
TATATATATATATATATATATATATATATATATATATATAAATTTTCATGTTTCTGTTAATATACAAAATAATACAATCTAATTCAAAGACTTCTTGCAAGATACTAATATGATATACACACACATAAACATACACACACACATACACACACATACACACATGTGTATGTGTGTGTGTATGTGTGTACATATATAAGTATTTATATGTGTGTATATACATACATACACATGTGTATACATGTGTGTGTATCGTATACACACACATATGTTCATATATTTATTTAAAATATCTTCAGACCTATAAATTCTCTTCTTTTCATATTAAAAATTATTGGAATTCTTTTGTAGTCACTCTTATAGTCATTTGCATATATACTTGTATAGTTAGCAAAATATTTTACGCATATTATCATATAATATGATAATATGTATAACATTTATTCTTCATGATTATAACAGAACTGCTCTGATAAATGACTATACTCAGAATATCACAGCCATTTCACTAAACTTAGAATTGTACATGGATTTATCTTGTATGCTAACAGGAGCTTAGCAGTAACATTTGACTCAGCTTGATATAATTTCAATATTTAGAAATGTGTCATGAAAATATAAATATTTCATATAAAATACCATCAGTTTCCACATATCAATACATTTTTCTAATGCCAAAAATTAGAAAATGATAGTAGAATAAAATAGTGTATTTTGAAGATAATCATAGAATAAAATAGCATATATTTCTTTTAATTTTTTTTTTAATGTAAGGAAATAAATTCAAGAGAGAACCAAACCCTTCCGAGAAGGTCAGTTACTAAATCTGAGTACATATGGGAAAAGAAATCTTCATGGATTGAGATATTTTTTTCTTATGTTAAGAAAGATCATTCATGGTTAGATTTCTGGAAACCCTATAAGCAAAGTTATCTCTCCCTTTCCTCCTAATATTTCTTACAAAAGAAAAAAAGTTCAAGTTAAACAAAATTAACAACTCCTTAAGGCAGTTGGTAGTAGCAGTGTATTGAAGGATTTATAATGTACATAGAAGTAAAATATATGGAAATATTAATAAAAAATTAAGGGACATATAAAATTTTAATATTATCAGATTCTTATATTATTCATGAACCTGTACATAGCTCAATCAAGGTAGATTACAATGTATTAAAAATGCATCATATAATCTCCTAAGTAAAAACAAGTAACATATTAAAAAATATTTATAGCTAAAAAATTCAACAGAGGAGATAAAATAAAATAATAAATTAATTCATCTCAAAAAATATATAAACAGGTGAACCAAGAACAGGTGGAATACAATAAGATGACAGGCTTAATTCCAAACAAATCAATAAATATATTAAATGTAAATGGACTAAATTCTCTAATTAATATAAAATAATTTTCAGAACAGATTCAAATGAAAATATGTTTATGTTTATGTTATATGTTTTGCAAAAGACTTGCTTTAAAAAATAAGGACACAGGTAGTTTGAAAGTTAAATAGTAAAAAAATACTATGCAACCCATAAGAAAATTGGTATGGCCTAAGAGAAATGCAGATTAAAATGCAGATTAAAATCACAATGAGACATGAATAATTTTATCTATAAAAATAGATAAGATATATTTTATCTATAAAATAGATAAAATTTATTTTAACTATCTATAAAATAGATAAAATTTAAAATGTTAAACAAAAGCAGGCAATGTCAAAGATACACCACAAGTAAAATTTTCATGTGCTTCTGTTAATATACAAAATAATACAATATCATTCAAAGACTTCTTGCAAGATACTAATATGATAAAACTTTTCTCCTATCCAATATTTAAACTTATCTTTATTACTCTAAAATCATTCCTAGGTATATTTCACAAGCCATCCATGGGCTGTGTGTGTGAGCTATGCACATTTGAGCATATGAGGGACTGGTCTATTGTTGTGCACTGATTGGGCTGTGTGATGCAAATGTGCCTTTCCTCTTGCTCTGCCTGTGATCCCACACAGCAACTGAGATGGGTGTAACTTGCCAAGATGTCAATCAATCTGCTGACCACAAGACATCACCAAGCAAGACTCCACCCTTCGAAACCCTACCCCTTGCCTTATTTGGGTAAAATATTCTAACGAATGTTTTCTCCCCAATAAATAGGGGGGTTTCAGGAGTGATCACTCTCTTGCTTTTTCCAACACTGCCCAGCATGGAGCTGACCCTTGGGGTCACTGAGTCATCCTGCCCTTCTTCTTAGAAACTCATGTTTGTGTGCTGCATGTTTTCTTCACTGTTTTCTTAGTTATTGATACAGCCAGCTCCTTTAAATCAAGCTCATCTTGCCAGTCCGGCCAGCTCATGATGGGTACACATGTACAAAAATAATGATGACATATGCCTCCCCCCCCCAAATATTTGTATTAGAAATTTGGTTGAAGTTTATTTATAACATCCTCTGGGGGGGACCTGGATATCCATTAATGGGAGGTAATAAATAAATTCATACAAATAAGTACTGTATAGCTATATAAAAAAGAAATGCTTGCTATAAAAAGCATCATAGATTTTTCTCAATACAAAAATACTGAAATAAGCTAGGCATAAAATAATATAATATAGTTTGAATGTGAGGTGTTCCCCAAAACTCAAGTGTGAAACAGTGCAAGAAGTTTTGGAGGAGAAATGATTGGGTTATGACAGCCTCAACCTAATCAGTGAATTAAGCCCCTGATGGGGATTAACTGAATGGTAAGTAAAGGTGGGTAGGATGGGTGGAGAAGGTGGTTACTGGGGGAATGCCTTTGGAGAACATATTTTGTATCTGGTGAGTGGAGTCTCCCTCTTTGCTTTCTGATCATCATGTGAGTGGCTTCCCTCCACCACACTCTTCCACCATGAGGTCCACCACACTCTTCTACCATGAGGTCCTGCCTCACCACCAGCCCCGAGGAATGGAAACTGCTCTTTGTGGAATGAGACCTCTGAAACTCTGAACCCCAAATAGACTTTCCCTCCTCTGCAATTGTTCTGGCTGTGTCTTTTAGTCACAGCCATTCAAAAGCTGACTAAGACATAATACATATTTAATAATTCCACATGTATGAATTTTAAAAATATGTAAAACTAATAGATGATAAGGCTTGTATAATTTACTATATATGAATTATATTATCACTAAAATCCAAAAGAAAGTAAATATTTTTCAGCAAGTGAATCAAGGATAAGATTACTTGTCCTAAAAATCTAGTGTTTCTCCAACATTCCCTATGTCTGTAAAAGCCATTACCATCCTTCCAGTGATCCAGGCTCAAAACCTCAGGATTCTATTAAATTATTTCCTATGTTCCACTTGTAAATGACCATTGATTCTCATCAATTTTTCCTGGATCACAATTTGCTAATTGTGTGTCACAATTTTTTTTCTTTTAGAAAAAATAACTTTCTCCAGAAGTTCAGGTGGCTAAGGCAGGAATACTGCAGTTTCAAAGCCAGCCTCAGCAAGTAAGGACCTTAAATAAGTTAGCCAGATCCTGTCTCAAAATAAGAAATAAAATAATAATAATAATAATAATAATAATAATAATAATAATAATAATAAAAAGTTCTGAGGATGTGGCTAAGGGTTAAATGTCCCTGACTTCAATCCATGGTACCATTTTTTTTAAGTCAAAATTATTTAAAATAAAAAAAGGAAAGAAAAGAAAAAAAAATCCTAGGTTAATTTAGTCTATTTTAAGAATATTTCATTGTTTATTGATTCACTTTTATTTATTCTGTGTTACAGTATTTCCTAATTTCTACTGATGGTTAATTTTTCTAAAGCATAAATATCTCATTAAGTCATTTGCTTGCTCAAAAGCTTTTAA
The DNA here is from genome assembly GCF_001458135.2 of Marmota marmota marmota. Taxonomy (NCBI): domain Eukaryota; kingdom Metazoa; phylum Chordata; class Mammalia; order Rodentia; family Sciuridae; genus Marmota; species Marmota marmota. The sequence goes on along the minus strand of NW_026000016.1, from coordinate 4,422,627 downwards.
AGACTCTTCTTGATTTAGAAAGTAAAATTATAATGCTTGGCAAATGTAGCTATAAAGTATCATCCTGTTTCTATCCTTTGCTCCAGTATTTTCTTCTGTGTTCATACAATTTCTCAAAGTTATATGGAATTAATTGTGTGCTGAATAGAGCCAGTCCTTTCTAACTACAACACATTTACTTAAACAATCTGGTCACATGGAATTTCCTATCTTTCATGTGAATTTAACTTAGAAAATTTGGTAATGTATCCTTTAAGAAGATGTCCCTGCACCCTTTTGAAACCAGTTGACAGTCCTGAGATTCCACCAGGCTTTATTGTATATGTAATATTTTTAGCCTATGCTTCATTTAGTCTGCATTATATTTCGTTTGGCTTCTGTGTTGCAAAATAATAGCATAACATTTTCATGTTTGTACTTCCTGTTGTTTCACAGAGTACTATGCACATATCACTTGCTAAATTAATTTCAAATTGAATTAAGTTTATTAGTAAATTTTCAATTGTTCTTTTCAAGTACTTTCCTTACAATTATCCTTTCCTTGATTGATTTATTTCTAAAAATAATAATTTCATTTTTTATAGTCATGTTTTTCAAAACAAAAGCAAATTAGACTCATGACATTCTCATTTTAGTTCTCAATAGAATAACTAAAGCTGATATTTAAAATGGTATATCAATTATAAAAAAAAAATGATTTTTATGAAAACCAAGAGAATGGATCTCAAATAGTAACATGACTAAAAGCAGAGAAAATTGTTTACAATGTATAATTCTAATTTCAAAGATTACTCTTTTTTTCTTGGGCTGGGAACAAAATGATCATATTTATGAACTTTTCTCTTTTGTCTCTTCTCATGTTGATTTTATACATAGCACAAAATGCAACTAAAACTACAAAAGAAAGGAGAAAAGTGATTTATTTAAATCCAGTATTTTCTTTCAATAATTTCTTGCAGTGAATTTCAAATTACACTAGAACCATTCTGTCATCTCCAGAAAAAAAAAAAAACAGAGTATACCAGTGTTCCTTTCAGTCCAGATTGAATTTGATAAAATTAAAGTTTGTCCTGAATTATCTGTTGTGTCAGTCTTTACTGATTCAGAATTAAATCTCGTAGTTTTCCCTTATTTTAGCTAAGTCTTTTTGTTTCTTTCTTTCTTTGTACCTATAAACACACGTGGCTAGGAAAATGGCTAGAAATTGTTAAAATACATGAAAAAGAAATATTAACTATCACTTGTATTATAAAATAGGTTTAAGTTAAAACTTCTGGTAAGTGTATGAGAAAAATATGAATGTTGTTTATTACCTGTGGAGATATGTAGATCTTCAAGGAATAGTTTTGATTCAGGTAAATAACTAATTCTACTTAAATATTTAAAGATCTTAGTAACATAAGCAAATGGTTTGACCTTCTGAACAAGATTCTTAGAAAAGAAAGAGTGAAAGAACATGATTAAAGTCAATTTAAAAAAACAGTTCAGCCTGTCTTTAGGCATAAATACAATATTTACTTGAAATATATGGTTTGTTGGTATCAGTTTTTTTCTAGCTGCTAGTGATTATTTCTATTTTTGCTTACTAATATGTTGCTTTTATACTTGGGGCTAGAGTTTGGATTGAAGGAAAAAGAGAGAAGATCATTTCACAGTCTTTTTAAAATTTCAATACTAAAGAATATGTGTATTGACTCAAAGAAGTAGGATTTAAATCTCATTTTAAAACCTGACAGCAAAGAAGATATAAAAATTAGCAATTTTTATATGAACCAGCATATAGAGACCACTGAACTGTAATGTACAATCATTTCACTTTTTACTTTTCAAAGATAAGTTACTCCCTTAACCAAAGTTCTTACTTTTCTAAATAGCAAAGTTATAAGTACAACTTATCAACCAAAGATTTAATATTTAGTCTAGCCTTTTCATTTGCCTTTGCAATATGTTTACTTTCTGCTATATATTAGTATTTCTGTTCTTATTTTGTTGTTCTTCCTCTGAAAAGCATGTTCTCATTTAAATGGGAAATATATTCTTAAAGAAGAAATTGACTTATGCTTAGGTCTGTTTTTTTATTATTATTATTATTATTATTATTATTATTATTATTATTGAGCTCTCCTGAGGTAATTTAAACTACACGTCATGGAACCCTACCAAAAATGTTACCATAAGATATAAAAGACATAATTTCACATTGATTCAGATTCATCAAATTGTCATAATACAAGTAGAAAATCATATAAGAGAAGTCCCAGAATAAATATATGGGTGCAGTTATGCTCCTTAGATTTGCTTTTCTTGGTACTTGTTTCAGAAATTTATGCACTGTGAAGAAATTTTTAAATTTGATACCATCAAATATATTAATATTTGATTTTACTTTTTGCGTTTCTCTGATATGTGGAAGCTGATCCAAAATATGGGATGAATGAAAAAAGAAATAGAAGATGAGTGAGTATACAAACAGGAAAGAAAGGAAAGAAGGAGAGGTAAGATACAGTATGTAGTTGTATAAATACACTACAGTGAATCTCACCACCATGTATATTAATAAGACACTAATAAAAGAAAAAGTAATAAGTAAATAGCAGAAAAAGCAGTAGAGTAGAGGGAAAAACCAGGTGGAGGGAGGAGGAAAGGGAAAGGGGAAGTACTCAGGACTGAATTAGAATATGCTTCTATAATTACATCAGAATGAATCCGAATGTTATGTATAATGAAAAAGAAGCAATAAAAAATAAAAATATTCATATACTCTCCTAACCAACCAACTAATAATGATTACCTGATCCTGGCATTACTGTGCAATATTTTAAATTTCATTAATTCTTGTAATTACAAGGAAAAAATCAGAAATTCTAAAAAATAATACAGTGTAGATATTTACACAGAGTTAAAATTTCCAAAAGCTTGATAAAATAACTGCCATATAAATAAAAAATGAATGAGTATAAAATTTTATTTCACTTATTTGCAAGGAAGCTGGTGAAATGGGAGAAGAAAAAAACTCATAAACTTTTCATTTAAAAAATAAGTAAGAATAAGAAAATTATGTTAGAGTCCAAACTGGTTAGTATCATTCAATAAATAGTATTGGTAAAATTGGGCCTACTCTGTGAAAGAATGAAGTTGGACCTTATTTTAGGTGATTTAAAAACTCAAAATAATCACATGCCTAATAATAAGAGTCCAAACTGTAACACTCTTAGCAATAATATTTTGCATATGATGCCAAAGGCAAAGATAATCAAAGAATTAACAGACAAATTGTACTTAATTAAAATTAAAAATTTATGTGTATTAAATTACATTATCAATAAGCTTAAAAAAACTTAATAGGAAAAAAATATTGATAAAAGATATGTCTGATAAGTGTTTAATATCTATAGTATGTGAAGAACTTCTACAACTCAATAATAAAATAACCTAGTTTAAAAACAGGCAAGGAATTCTAATACACATTTCTCTTACACAGTCATACAAATATCCAATGAGCATATGAAAAGTTGCTTAATATTGCTATCTATTAGAAAAAAATGAAAAATTTCTTCATAACAATTAGGGTGACTATTATACTTATTTTTTTAAACCCCAAATAAAATAAGTATTGGTGAGGATTTAGAGAACACTTGTGTCCTGCAAGTGGGAATGTAAAATGGTGTAGATACTGTAGAAAACAGTTATATGTCTTTTGAATGATTAAACATAGAGCTATTTTAAGATCCAGAAATTTCTTGCCTATGTACTCACCAAAAAAAATTGAAAGCAGATACTCAACTATTTAACTTCAATGTTCATAATAGCATTATCCCCAATAGTGAGAATGGAGAAGCAAATTAAATGACTATCAATAGAAGAATGCATAAAAAATATGTGGTATACTCATATAGTGAAATTTTATTGAGTCTTAGAAAAGAATAAGATTCTAATGCCTAGTACAACAAAGATAAATTTTGAAAACAACATACTAAATGAAGTAAGTCAGGTACTTATTTAGAAGATAAATATAATATGAAGTACTTAGAATAGGCAATATTATAGAGACAAAAATAAATAGAAGTTACCAAGGGCTGAGGTGGGAGAAATGTTAGGTTTTAGGGGCATAGAATTTCTCTTTAGGAAGAACATAACTTTCAGAAATGGAGGGTGGTGATGGTTGCACTATATTGTGAATATACTTAATGCTCTTGAATGATAGGTTTTAAAATGGTTATAATGCATATTTTATGTTATGTATAGTTTACAATGATTTTTATAAACCAAACAAGTAAAAAAGAAGAAAAAAATATCTTCCCAAATATAATGTTTATGGTTATTGACTATAAATTTTGAAGTGTATTAGAAGAAAGGGTATTGGACATTTGATAAAATGTACTACAATGATGCGTACAGTAAAAATATTCAAGGCTAACTTTTCTGTTGCTGAAAACAGTCTTATCAGTTTTGTACAGAAACTGATTAATGTCCCTCAGGGCAATGGAACCATAATTTAAAATTATCTTTTCTACTATAGAAATGTAAATTAACATGTAATTTTAATACTAATTTCAGAGTCTAGGATTGATTTAAATACTATATAGCCAAGTTAAAGAGGACCAAATGATCTTTAAATTGGCCTGTTAATACCTTTTAATGTTACATTATTTTGAAAATATAAATATTATGTCAGATGTTCAAGGTAATTTTTCTTAGCCATCTTTTACCATAAAATTTATTTGGTTAATACTAATTCGTAATAAAGTTCCCTTATCAGTTTTTAAATTTTCATTCTCTAAATGATAATCTAAATTGAAAAAAGAAGTTGTCCTTCATTATATATGTAGTTGTAGGAAGAGTAAACATGTAAGTGAGTTTTCCCTTCTTCAGATTCTCAAATATGCTAAGATTCATGGACCTCCTTATCACCCGTGAGCCTCCAAACCTAGAAAACATATTATCATTCTTTTTCTAGGAATGTTTGGTAGGTATTACTCAAAACATAAAGTGAAATTATTGTTTCTTAATGGTCAGATATCTGATAAAAAAGAGATGTACAGTTTTGGTCCAATAAATTCCAGAAAAAGGGACAGATTCTAAATGAAGTTATGCAAATAATATGTTAAAATGAAAAGTAAGGACACTCAGTAAAAGCACATATTATTAAATTCTCAGAGAAAAATGAAACCCAGATACAATTTGTATGATGTAATTCAGTTAAAAAAAAAAAACCTTCTGAGCTAGGCATGTTGGCATATGCCTGTAATCCCAATGGCTCAGATGAATGAGGAAGGAGGATTGCAAGTTCAAAGCCAGCCTCAGCAAAAGTGAGGTACTAGGCAATTCAGGGAGACCCTGTCTCTAAATAAAAATTACAAAATAAGGCTGGGGATGTGGCTCAGTTGTTGATTGCTCCTGAGTTCAAGCCCCAGTACCAAAACAAAAACAACAACAATAAAGACATAGAGTGGTAAATTAAGAATAAGAGATAAAAACAAAAAGGAAAGGTCTCTTTCATTGTCAGAATATAGAATATTTAAACAACATTGCTTTTCCAGACAATTACTAGGAAAAAATTTAATTTTCTTCAAAAATTCTTTCAAGTTTTTATAATTAATGCTAATTACATTGGATTATAAACCAGCCCTAGGTTTTCATAAAATCATCTACTTATGAACCAAAACTTAATAACCTTGAAAAAATAAGATTTAAAATAATTGGTATGGTTGGGATGTAACTTGGTGGTAGAAAAAATTGCCAAACATGTACAAGGCCATGAATTTTTATACCCAGTACACAAAACAAAAACAAAAACAAGAGTAATTGATATGGGCCACAATGTCACCCAATGCTGCCACTGTGCCTTCATCTTCCACCACTGTCTCATCTCCAAACACAGCTATTTCCATCTAGGGACATAAGCACTACTGCCATCACCATTTCAAGACAAGGCAGCCTCTATCTTGAGACACCAGCCAGGGCCTGGAAGTCCATTATCAAGGTGCTATAGGCTTGGTTACACCTGAGTTCTTCCTGCTAGATGTGCTAGTAGCCACCATCTTGTTGTAGAGGCAGGAGAGTCAGGCTCTTCCAAGCTCTGTGAGTCCTGAAGCATGAGGGAAGAAGCAGGACTGGCTACAGCAGGTTGGAAGGTTAGAAGAGGGTGTAAGGGCATCTTGCTCTTGGTTCACTCATCCAGATGTTCTAACACCCACCAAGTTCCCAGGGACCATTTGAGCTGCCACATGCTGGACCCCAGCACCAGCCTGGTCCCCAACTCCCTCTCCAATGCTGTCAGATATGGCATCAGTCTGACACTCAACAGGGCCCTCCAGCTCCCCAATCATGAGTTTCCCAACCCTTTTCTAGCAACAAATCTGGCCCAACACTCCCAGATATGTGGCAAGTCTGCAGCTCTCAGTGCATGGTCTGGATCTGCCTAATATAGAACAGCTTTCAGAAACAGGTGCACAGTTCCTGGCACTCAGTAGGACTTCCTGGGAGAAAGGTGCCTGACATCTGAATAGAAGCTATTTGGCTTAAGGGTGTATATTCTTTGCATTGGGTGTTGTTAATATTGATCTCCCCTTAAAGGTGAGGTATTAGAAACCTTCAGGAACATTATAATTACTCAGGGAAGAAATTGTACTACTTCAAATCTACACTGGTAGATGGGAAGACACACTAACCACTTGATAAAACAAGAGAAAAAAGACCCCAAACAAACCAAGATGCTCCAACAATAGAATCCATTGACAACCCAATAAAAGAAATGTCAGAGGAGAAGTTCAGAATGTATACAGTTAAAGTGATTTGCAATATAAAGGATGATGTAAGGAGTAAAATGTAAGGTATAAAAATTCATAGCCTTCCCCACACAGTAAACTCCACCTTGCAACAGATAAATTTCAGAAGAAAGTTCACTTCAAAAAAAGAGAAATTATGAAAAGAAATCAAGCAGAAATCCTTGAAGTAAATAAATAAATATACCAAATTAAAAATCCAATGGAAAGTATCATCAACAGACTAGACCACTTGGAAAACAGAACTTCAAGCAATGAAGACAAATTATGTAATCTTAAAAATAAAGTTGACTACACACTGAAGATGGTAAGACACTATGAACAGAACTTCCAAGAATTATGGGATAACATGAAAAAAACAAATTTAAGATTTATAGGGAAAGAGAAAGGCATGGAGATACAAACCAAAGGAATGCACAACATTTTCAATGAAATAATATCAGAAAATTTCCCAAACTTGATTAACAAAATGGTAAATTAAATACAATAGGTTTATAGGACACCAGATACACACAATTACAACAAACCTACACCAAGACACATTATAATGAAAATGCCTAGCATAGAGTATAAGGATTGATTGTAAAGACCATAAAAGAAAATCATCAGATTACATATAGGGGGAAACCAATCCATATTTCAGTTATTTCTCAATTCAAATATATGAGGTCCCAGAGAAATATATACCAAGCTCTGAATGAAAATGGATCCCAATCAAGAATTTTATATCCAGCAAAATCAAGTTTCAGATTTGAAAATAAAATAAAAACCTTTCATGATAAGCTAAAGTTAAAAGAATTTACAACTAGAAATCCTGTGCTACAGAACATTCTCAGCAAAATATTTCATGAGGAGAAAATGAAAAAAAAAAAGTGAAAACCAGAAAAGGGAAAACTACACTAAAGGAAAAGACAATCAAATGAGAAACTAACTCAAATAAAAACCAGAAATAAATGTAAATGAACAGGAATATAAGTCAATAATAACCCTGAATGTCAAAAACCTAAACTCGTCAATCAAAAGACTTAGACTGGAGACCCATGCCAGAGCCCAGGGGCCAGTCCATCCTGCCTCTGCCCACCTGTTCAGGAGCCCAGGCCCAGGGTAGGCTTGGTCCACCCTGTCTACTGACAGACTCAGGCTGGAGCTGAGGCCCCAGCCAGGACCATCCCTGTCAACTGGCAGACCCACATGAGAGCTCAAGCCTTGGCCCAGGACTGCCTTCGCTGACTTGCAGGGGAGCCCAGGCCCAGGCCATCATCATAGCCTTCCCTACACAGTAAACTCCACCTTGCAACAATAGACCTGGTCTAGAAGCAGCTGAATCTCAGAACAGGAATCCCAAAGCTAGTGTAAGGCCCACCCTTTCAGCCCCATCTCTGAAAGAGATTGCATCCATCTTGGAATATCTCCACTGCTATCTCAATTTACCTCAGCTATTGCCACCACCACCTATAGTTGCAGTGCCATTTATCGCAGGTCACCAGCAGGGTCTGAAAGCCCAACACCAAAGTGAGGTACAGATGATCTGCATAGATACTACAAGATTATAGGGTAGAAACTGTAATAACTCTGATCCAGATGGCAATAAAGGAAGACACATAGACAACATAAAAAACAAGGGATAAAAGTGTCCCAAAAGAACCAGGATACTACAATAACAGAATCCATGGACTGCACAGTTGATTAAATATTGGAGAAGTAGTTCAGAAGATACACAATTAAAATGATCTGTGAATTAAAGAATGACCTAAATGAGCAATACAGACAAAATTGATCACTCCAACAAAGAGATAAGGGAGCAAATACAGGAAGCAAAAGATTACTTTAAGAAAGAGATAGAGATTCTGAAAAAAAAAATCAGAAATCCTTGAAGTGAAGGAAACAATAAAGACAATAAAACAAATAAAAACCTAAATAGAAAGCATCACCAACAGACTAGATCATGTGGAAGATAGAACCTCAGAAATGAAGACAAAATGTACAATCTTGAAGATAAAGTTGACTATAGTTAAGATGGTAAGAAACCATGAACAGAACATTGAAAAATTATGGGATATCATTAAAGACCAAATCTAAGATCTATTTTGGATAGAGGAAGGCACAAATATTCAAACCAAAGGAATGAGCAATCTCTTCAATGCGATAGTATCAGAAAATTTCCCAAACATGAATAATTGCAAAATCAAATACAAGAGGCTTGCAGGATACAAAATGAAAACAAAAATTACCACAGATCTACAGCAAGGCACATTACAATGAGAATACCTAGCATAAAGAAAAAGGATAGAATCTTAAAGGCCACAAGAGAGAGGAATCAGACTACATATAGGGGAGACCAATTAGTATCTCAGCAGATTATTCAGCCCAGACCCTCAAAGCCAGGAGATTCTGGAAACAGACACCAAGCTCTGAAAGAAAATGGATGCCAACCAAGAATCTTATATCTAGCAAAATTAAGCTTCAGATTTGATGATAAAATAAAAACCTTTCATGATAAGCAAAAGTTAAAATAATTTACAGTGAGAAAGCCAGCACAACAGAGCATCCTTAACAACATATTCTAGGAGGAGGAAATAAAAACAACAATTAAAATCAGCAAAGGGAGGAAATACAGCAAAAAGAAGGCCAATCAAAGAAGACACCAAATTAAGTTAAAAACCAAAAATTAATCAAGATGTCAAGAATATAAATCATATTTCAATAATAACCCTGAATGTGAATGGCTTAAACTCATCAATTAAAAGATACAGACTGACAGATTGGATTTTAAAAAGACCCAATATGTTGCCTTCAAGAGACTCATCTCACAGGAAAAGACATCCACAGACTGAAGGTGAAAGTGTGGAAAAAATCTACCACTCACATGGACCACATAAACAAGCAAGGCTTTCCATCCTCATATCAAATAAAGTGGACTTGAAACCAAAGCTACTGAAAAGAGATAAAGAAGGACATTTCATATTCCTTAAGGGAATCATACATCAACAAGACATAACAAACATAAATATCTATGTCCCAAACAATGGGGCTTCTATGTTCATCAAACAAACTTTTCTCAATATCAAGAGTCAAATAGACCACAACACAATAATACTGGGTAATTTTAACACACCTTTCTCACTGAGGGATAGATCTTCCAAACAAAAACTAAACAAAGAAACTATAGAACTCAATAATACTATCAATAATTTGGACTTAACAGACATATAAAATATTCCATCCATGAGTGAGCAAATACACTTTCTTCTTAGCAGCACATGGATCCTTTTCCAATAGATTATGCGTTATGCCAAAAAGCAAGTCTTAACAAATGCAAAAAAAATAGAGATAATACCCTGCATTATATCTGACTACAATGGGATGAAATTAGAAATCAATGATAAAATTAAAAAGAGAAGTTACTTCAACACATGGAGACTAAACAATATGCTATTGAATGATACATGGATAACAGAAGACATCAGGGAATAGATAAAAAAAAATCTTAGAGATAAATAAGAACTTTGATACAACTTATCAAAATCCATGGAACTCTATGAAGGCGGTGCTAAGAGGAAAGTTCATTGCATGGAGTTCATTTATTAAAAAAGAAAAAGTCAACAAATAAATGACCTGACATTGCAGTTCAAAGCCATAGAAAAAGAAGAGCGAACCAACACCAAAAGAGTAGAAGACAGGAAATAATTAACATTAGGACAGAAATCAATGAAATTGAAACAAAAGAAACAATTCAATAAGTTGACAAAACAAAAAGCTGATTCTTTAAATAAATAAAATCGACAAACCCTTAGCCACTCTAGTTAAAGAAGGAGGGAGAAAAATCAAATAACTAAAATTTGTGATGAAAAAAGAAATATCATAACAGACACTACCTAAATACAGAAGAAAACTAGAAACTATTTTGAAAATATATCCTCCAATAAAAAAGAAAATCTTGAAGATACTGACAAATTTCTAGAGGCATACAATCAACACAAACTGAATCAAGAGGACATGCACAATATAAACAGATCAATTTCAAGCAAGGAAATAGAAGATACCATCAAAAGCATACCAACCAAGAAAAGCCTGGGACCAGATGGATTCACAGGTGAGTACTACAAAACCTGAAAAGAAGAATTGATACCAATACTCTTCAAATTATTCCATGAAATAGAAAAGTAAGGAGCCCTTCCAAATTCATTGTATGATGGTAGTATCATCCTGATACTAAAACCAGGCAGAGACACACTGAAGAAAGAAAATTTCACACAATTATCCCTGAAGAACAATGATGCAAAAATTCTCAATAATTTTTGGCAAATTCCATATAAAAAGTATTTTATTTTATTTTATTTTTTTTTTAATTTTTTATTGTGGGTTGTTCAAAACATTACAAATTTCTTGACATATCATATTCGACACTTTGATTCAAGTGGGTTATGAACCCCCACCTTCACCCCATACGCAGATTGCAGAATCACATCAGTTACACATCCATTGATTTACAAATTGCCATCCTAGTGTCTGTTGTGCTCCGCTGCCTTTCCCATCCTCCACCCTCCCCCCTCCCCACCTCTCCCCTCCCCTCCCCTCCTCTCTCTCTACCCCCTCCACTGTATAACCCTGAGGGTCTCCTTCCATTACCATGCAATTTCCCTTCTCTCTCCCTTTCCCTCCCACCTCTCATCCCTGTTAAATGTTAATCTTCTTCTCCTGCTCTTCGTCCCTACTCTGTTCTTAGTTACTCTCCTTATATCAAAGAAGACATTTGGCATTTGTTTTTTAGGGATTGGCTAGCTTCACTTAGCATAATCTGCTCTAATGCCATCCATTTCCCTGTAAATTCTATGATTTTGTCATTTTTTAATGCAGAGTAATACTCCATTGTGTATAAATGCCACATTTTTTTTATCCATTCGTCTATTGAAGGGCATCTAGGTTGGTTCCACAGTCTTGCTATTGTGAATTGTGCTGCTATGAACATCGATGTAGCAGTGTCCCTGTAGCATGCTCTTTTTAGGTCTTTAGGGAATAGACCAAGAAGGGGAATAGCTGGGTCAAATGGTGGCTCCATTCCCAGCTTTCCAAGAAATCTCCATACTGCTTTCCAAATTGGCTGCACCAATTTGCAGTCCCACCAGCAATGTACAAGTGTACCCTTTTCCCCACATCCTCGCCAGCACTTGTTGTTGTTTGACTTCATAATGGCTGCCAATCTTACTGGAGTGAGATGGTATCTTAGGGTGGTTTTGATTTGCATTTCTCTGACAGCTAGAGATGGTGAGCATTTTTTCATGTACTTGTTGATTGACTGTATGTCCTCCTCTGAGAAGTGTCTGTTCAGGTCCTTGGCCCATTTGTTGATTGGGTTGTTTGTTCTCTTATTGTCTAATTTTTTGAGTTCTTTGTATACTCTGGATATTAGGGCTCTATCTGAAGTGTGAGGAGTAAAGATTTGTTCCCAGGGTGTAGGCTCCCTATTTACCTCTCTTATTGTTTCTTTTGCTGAGAAAAAACTTTTTAGTTTGAGTAAGTCCCATTTGTTGATTCTAGTTATTAACTTTTGTGCTATGGGTGTCCTATTGAGGAATTTGGAGCCCGACCCCACAGTATGTAGATCGTAGCCAACTTTTTCTTCTATCAGACGGCGTGTCTCTGATTTGATATCAAGCTCCTTGATCCATTTTGAATTAACTTTTGTGCATGGCGAGAGAAAGGGATTCAGTTTCATTTTGTTGCATATGGATTTCCAGTTTTCCCAGCACCATTTGTTGAAGATGCTATCCTTCCTCCATTGCATGCTTTTAGCCCCTTTATCAAATATAAGATAGTTGTAGTTTTGTGGATTGGTTTCTGTGTCCTCTATTCTGTACCATTGGTCCACCCGCCTGTTTTGGTACCAGTACCATGCTGTTTTTGTTACTATTGCTCTGTAGTATAGTTTGAAGTCTGGTATCGCTATACCGCCTGATTCACACTTCCTGCTTAGCATTGTTTTTGCTATTCTGGGTCTTTTATTTTTCCATATGAATTTCATGATTGCTTTCTCTATTTCTACAAGAAATGCCGTTGGGATTTTGATTGGCATTGCATTAAACCTATAGAGAACTTTTGGTAATATCGCCATTTTGATGATGTTAGTTCTGCCTATCCATGAACAGGGTATATTTTTCCATCTTCTAAGATCTTCTTCTATTTCTCTCTTTAGGGTTCTGTAGTTTTCATTGTATAAGTCTTTCACCTCTTTTGTTAGGTTGATTCCCAAGTATTTTATTTTTTTTGAAGATATTGTGAATGGAGTGGTTGTCCTCATTTCCATTTCAGAGGATTTGTCGCTGATATACAGGAATGCCTTTGATTTATGCGTGTTGATTTTATATCCTGCCACTTTGCTGAATTCATTTATTAGCTCTAATAGTTTCTTTGTAGAGCCTTTTGGGTCTGCTAGGTATAGAATCATATCATCTGCAAATAGTGATAATTTAAGTTCTTCTTTTCCTATTTTGATGCCTTTAATTTCTTTCGTCTGTCTAATTGCTCTGGCCAGTGTTTCGAGAACTATGTTGAACAGAAGTGGAGAGAGAGGGCATCCCTGTCTTGTTCCAGATTTTAGAGGGAATGCCTTCAGTTTTTCTCCATTCAGAATGATGCTAGCCTGAGGCTTAGCATAGATTGCTTTTACAATATTGAGGTATGTTCCTGTTATCCCTAGTTTTTCTAGAGTTTTGAACATAAAGGGATGCTGTACTTTGTCGAATGCTTTTTCCGCATCTATCGAGATGATCATATGGTTCTTATTTTTAAGTCTATTGATGTGGTGAATAACATTTATTGATTTCCGTATATTGAACCAGCCTTGCATCCCAGGGATGAATCCTACTTGATCATGGTGTACAATTTTTTTGATATGTTTTTGTATCCGATTCGCCAGAATTTTATTGAGGATTTTTGCATCTAGGTTCATTAGAGATATTGGTCTGTAGTTTTCTTTCTTTGAAGTGTCTTTGTCTGGTTTAGGTATCAGGGTGATGTTGGCCTCGTAGAATGAATTTGGAAGTTCTCCCTCTTTTTCTATTTCCTGAAGTAGCTTGAAAAGTATTGGTATTAGTTCCTCTTTAAAGGTTTTGTAAAACTCTGCTGTATACCCATCCGGTCCTGGGCTTTTCTTAGTTGGTAGTCTTTTGATGGTTTCTTCTATTTCCTCAATTGATATTGGTCTGTTTAGGTTGTCTATATCCTCCTGACTCAATCTGGGCAGATCATATGACTTAAGAAATTTATCTATGCCTTCACTATCTTCTAATTTATTGGAGTATAAGGATTCAAAATAGTTTTTGATTATCTTCTGTATTTCTGAAGTGTCTGTTGTGATATTGCCTTTTTCATCCCGTATGCTAGTAATTTGAGTTCTCTCTCTTCTTCTCTTCGCTAGCATCGCTAAGGGTCTGTCGATTTTGTTTATTTTTTCAAAGAACCAACTTTTAGTTTTGTCAATTTTTTCAATTGTTTCTTTTGTTTCGATTTCATTAATTTCAGCTCTGATTTTAATTATTTCTTGCCTTCTACTTCTTTTGCTGTTGTTTTGCTCTTCTTTTTCAAGGATTTTGAGATGAAGTATGAGATCATTTATTTGTTGGTTTTTTCTTTTTTTAAGGAATGAACTCCAAGCAATGAATTTTCCTCTTAGAACTGCTTTCAATGTGTCCCATAGATTCCGATATGTTGTGTCTGTGTTTTCATTTATCTCTAAGAATTTTTTAATTTCCTCCTTGATGTCTTCTATAACCCATTGATCATTCAGTAACCTATTGTTCATTCTCCAAGTGATGTATGCTTTTTCCTTCCTTCTTTTATCGTTGATTTTCAGTTTCATTCCATTATGATCAGATAAGATGCATGGTATTATCTCTACTCCTTTATATTGTCTAAGAGTTGCCCTGTGACATAATATATGATCTATTTTTGAGAAGGATCCATGTGCTGCTGAGAAAAAAGTGTAACTGCTTGATGTTGGGTGGTATACTCTATATATGTCAATTAGGTCTAGGTTATTAATAGTGTTATTGAGTTCTATAGTTTCCTTATTCAACTTTTGTTTGGAAGATCTGTCCAGTGGCGAGAGAGGTGTGTTGAAGTCTCCCATGATTATGGTATGGTGGTCTATTAGACTCTTGAACTTGAGAAGAGTTTGTTTGACGAACATAGCTGCACCATTGTTTGGGGCATAAATATTTATGATTGTTATGTCTTGTTGGTGTATGGTTCCCTTAAGCAGTATGTAGTGTCCCTCTTTATCCCTTTTGATTAACTTTGGCTTGAAATCTATTTTATTTGATATGAGTATGGACACTCCTGCTTGTTTCCGAAGTCCATATGAGTGATATGATTTTTCCCAACCTTTCACCTTCAGCCTATGTATGTCTTTTCCTATCAAATGCGTCTCCTGTAGGCAGCATATTGTTGGGTCTTGTTTTGTGATCCATTCTACTAGCCTGTGTCTCTTAATTGGTGAGTTTAAGCCATTAACATTTAGGGTTATTATTGAGATATGGGTTGTTCTTCCAGCCATATTTGTTTATTTCTGTTACTAAACATGGTTTGTTTTCCTCTTTGATTATTTCCCCCCCCTTTACTGTCCTACCTCCCACTGTTGGTTTTCATTGTTATTTTCCATTTCCTCTTCCTGTAATGCTTTGGCGAGGATGTTTTGAAGAGATGGTTTTCTAGCTGCGAATTCTTTAAACTTTTGTTTATCGTGGAAGGTTTTAATTTCATCTTCCATCCTGAAGCTTAATTTCGCTGGATACACAATTCTTGGTTGGAACCCATTTTCTTTCAGTGTTTGAAATATGTTATTCCAGGATCTTCTAGCTTTCAGAGTCTGTGTTGAAAGATCAGCTGTTATCCTGATTGGCTTACCCCTAAATGTAATCTGCTTCCTTTCTCTTGTAGCTTTTAAAATTCTCTCCTTATTCTGTATGTTGGGCATCTTCATTATAATGTGTCTAGGTGTGGATCTCTTATGATTTTGCACATTCGGCGTCCTGTAGGCTTCTAGGATTTGGGATTCTGTCTCATTCTTCAAGTCTGGGAAGTTTTCTCGTATTATTTCATTGAATAGACTGCTCATTCCTTTGGTTTGGAGCTCTGTACCTTCCTGTATCCCAATGACTCTTAAGTTTGGTCTCTTAATGTTATCCCATATTTCTTGGATGTTCTGCTCATGGTTTCTTAACAGTCTTGCTGAGCTGTCTATGTTCTTTTCCAGTTGAAATACTTTGTCTTCATTGTCTGATGTTCTATCTTCTAAGTGTTCTACTCTGCTGGTAGTATTCTCCATTGAGTTTTTAAGTTGGTTTATTGCTTCCTGCATTTCTAGGATTTCTGATTGTTTGTTTTTTATAACCTCTATCTCCCTGTATAGTTGATCCTTTGCTTCCTGGATTTGTTTGCGTAATTCGTTGTCGAAGTGATCTTTCATTGTCTGATTTTGCTGTTTAATGTCTTCCTTGATACTCCAGATCATCTGAAGCATGTATATCCTGAATTCTTTATCTGACATTCCATCTGCTGCAGCTGTTACCTCTTCTAAAGTTGCGTTGACCTGCATTGCTTGTGGTCCTTTCTTTCCTTGTCTTTTCATACTGCTTGCGTATCTTTCCTGCAGGTGCGGGCGGCGGCTCTGCTCTCTCCTTATTCCAATTGGGGTGTCGTGGCTACCACGCCGGCAGGTCACTGGGCCTGTTCTGGGAGCTGGCGGCGGCTCTGTTCTGCCCCTACTCCAATTGGGGTGACGAGTGTACCACGCCGGCAGGCCACCGGGCCTGATCCGCCAGTCGGTTGCAGGTTTGCCTACCCTGCAGACGCGGGCGGCGGTTCTACTCTGCCCCTACTCCAAATGGGGTGTCGTGACTACCCCGCCTGCAGGACGCTGGGCCTGTTCCTGGCACGGGCGGCGACTCTGCTCTGCCACTACTCCAATTAGGGTGGTGTTTGTACCACGCCGGCAGGCTCCTGGGCCTGATCCGCCGGTCTGTTGTAGGTCTGCCTACCTTGGAGGCGCGGGCGGCGGATCTGCCCTGCCCCTCCTACCACGCCTGCGGACCCCTGGGTCTGATCTGCAGTTTGATCACTGGTCTGCTCACCCTGCGGGCACGGGTGGCGGTTCCGCTCCGCCCCCACTCCAATTGGGGTCACGTGACCACCACACCGGCAGGGCCTGATCCGGGCGTGGGAGAAGGATCTGCTCTGCCCCTACTCCAGTTGGGGTGACATGTGTACCACACTGGCAGGCCACTGGGCCTGACCCGCCCGGCTGTCACAGGTCTGTTTACCTTGCAAGCGCGAACGGCGGCTCTGCCCTGCCCCTCCTACCACGCCCATGTACCACTGGGTCGCGGGTCTGCCCCCCTTGCGGGTGCAAGTGGCGGCTCCGCTCACACCCCCTCTCCAATTGGGGTCACGCGGTCACCACGCTGGCGAGCCGCTGGGCCTGCTCCGGGCGCTGGCGGCGGCCCGGCTTCTCCCCTCTGGCTCAACGACAAATTGAGGAGACTCGGGTGACTGTGCCTCACCCCCCCTACCAGGAGACCAACTGCTTATGTCACCGCTGGTATTGATGAAGTTCTCTCCTCCGCCGCTTTCTGCTGACATCAGATCTCTGCCATGTTGGTATCCTATGCGAATGGCAGCATTTCGTTCCCCTTGCCGGGCAACCAAAGCAACGGGTGAGTCCTGACAGGCCCTCAGCAGGACCCGGACCGAGAAGCAGTTTCCGCGGGCTCCTAGCCCCGGTCCAGGGAAGTTCCGGGAGCTGGAACTCGGCCGCTCCGTGCTCGGTGTAAGCTCCTATAATTGTAAGCTCTAAGAAGCAGTCCCCGCAGGCTCAGTTCCGGGAGCCAGAATTCGGCTGCTTAGTGCTTCGTGTATGCTCTGATAGGAGCAGGGTCCAAGAAGCAGCCTCCGCAGGCTCCGCAGCCCTGGGCCAGGGCGGTTCCGGGACGGTTCCAGGAGCCGGAACTCGGCCGCCCCGTGCTCGGTGTTCGCTCCGATAAGCTCAGGTTCTAAGAAGCACCCAGGCGCTGAACCCTAGCAATCTGTCTGCAAGCCGCAGGCGAATTGCAGCCTGAAATTACCTGATCTATGGCTGAATGAGCTGCGGTCAGTCGAAAACAGGGAAGGTGACGTCAGTTTACCAACATGGTGGCTGCTGGCCTCCTCTGTGGTCTGACCGGTGTGGAGAACCGAGATGGACCGCTTCCTTTCCCCGTCTCGAACCCAGAATTCAGCCCTGAGTACGGTGCTTGCGCGGCTGGCAGAAACTGCAGCGCTGTAACCCTGCGTCTCTATCCCAGCGCGCGCTGCAGACTCTAGCCGCGGGGCGATTTGCTGAATAAGCAGTGTTACCCTCCGTGAGACAAACCTCTCGCGTTTGAGTCCCCGTAGCGGATCCTCGTGCGATGGAAATCCTTCCTCCAGGTTCTGGAGCACCCCACTATTGCTGGAAATTCCTAACAAGATATCCTTTAGCCGTCCTGACTTGTCATACGCCCACACAGTGAAGCAGCACACGGGGGCAATGCACTCCCCTCGCCGCCATCTTCTATTCTTCTGTCATTAATTCTTTTAAAAATAATTTTTAGTTGTAGATGGACACAATACCTTTATTTATTTGTTTATTTTCATGTGGTGCTGGAGATTGAACCCAGTGCCTCACGCATGCTAGGCAAGCATGTGGCTCTACCAATGAGCACAACCCCAGCCCTCATGGATTCTTTTAGTTTGTCCTTACTGTAGAAATTTTTATTTCTTCATTGATTTTAAATGATAATTTTGATGAATATAGCAATGATGGCTGACAATTGTTCTTTGCTAGGATGATCTGATTCTTAGCCCTTCTGGCTTTCAGAATCTTAGTTGAGAAGTCTAAGTGAGTCTTATTGTTGCACCTCTAAATATGATCTGACAGTTTTCTTTTGGGACTTTAAATATTTAATCATTATTGTCTATGTTAGGCACTTTAATTATGATGCATCATAGAGATGTTCTTTTTGGATCTTGTCTATAGTATTCTTGTGTGTGTGTATATATATACACACACACACACACACACACACAATTTATACACAACCAAATGACAAGGGCAGGGATGGAGTACAGAGACTGGCATTAAACAGGAAGAAGGACTACTTTTTGCCCAGCCAAGAGGGAAGAAGTCCTTATTGGATTGCAGTTATTTTTCCAGTGAAGTAGAAGCTGGGGTTAGTCTGGGGAAGAGAGCAGAAGAGGCAGTGGAACAAAGATCAGAAGAATGCAGATACTCTATAGGACAGCTCTAGTAAAGAAAACTAAGACTTCCCAGAGATTGCTGAAGGAGTTGAAGTCACAAAGCACCACATAAGATTATATATGTATTATATATATGTATATATATATTTATATTTGTGTATATATATTTATATATGTGTATATATACACACATAAATATATTTATATATAAATATATGTACACATATATGAATATATATATATATAAATATATGAATATATATATAAAATTTCTAAGGTTTGCTTTTTGTCTTATAATGTAATCCATTTTGGAAAAGGTTTCAGGAGTTGAGATATATATCTATATATATATGTATTTTTTATAACACTTGGAATAATTTCACTGAACAATTCCTTAATGCCTTTAGCTTGTATATCTATGCTTTCTTCTATCCCAGTGAATCTTAAGGTTGGTATCTTACTGTTGTCCTAGAGTTCTTATATTTTCTTATCATAGTTTTAAATTTTTACCCCTTCACTCTATTTGAATATTTCAACTCAAATATTCTGTCTCCAAAGCCTCAAGTTCTGTTTCCTACATAATCTAGTTTGTTTGCAGTATTTTTTTTTAATTTTTTATTGTTGGTTATTCAAAACATTACAAATTTCTTGACATATCATAGTCCACACTTTGATTCAAGTGGGTTATGAACTCCGTAGTATTTTTAAGTTAACTTTATTTTGGACTACTCTCTGATTTTTCTGTAGGAGTAGATGTCCAAGAATGGGACCTGATATTCCCCTTTAGCTGTTCTTACTTAGAGTTTAGTTATTGATTTGTGGCTTTCATCTCTCATATTCTATGAGCAAAATAATTGTTGAAGTTTGAGCAAGGTTAGTATGTGTGTGGAGGAAGATGTATTGTCACTTTACTGAGTTGTGGGTATGGTTCATTCATGGACTCTCTAACCTGTGAACTCCTAGTTCTTCCCATCGTCTCTCAGATAAAGGGGAAGAAACAATAACAACAACAGTAGTGATCTCTTTGCCACATTAGAAAATTTTCAGTGGCTACTAAGACATGTACATCATTAATTACTGCAAAAAGAGGAATCACAGGGTCAGCATTTATCAACAAGAACAATAAATGGCTTTGAACTAGATCTAGCATTAAAGTAAACAGCAGCTGTCAACTATGTCCTCCCCAGTACTACTAACTGCAACAACATGACTGATGGGGGTAGTAATTTATATAAATGTTATTACATATAGCAAAATTATAGTTCATAAAGAGAACAAAAATGGGGTAGACAGGCAAAAGAAAAATTTAAAAGTGAACAGAGGGAAAGCAGGAGAGAGTTAGAAAGTGTTGGCTAGCAAGATGGAAGAGTAAAAAATTACTAAAAGCAACAGAATAATGAGAGGAAAGAATAAGCAAATTTTTCTATTGAAGGAGGATGAAAGAAAAGAAGGACTTATAAGAGAAACAAGAAGTAAAATGAACAAAAATCCAAACCAAAACAAATCAAAGAGCCAATCAGCATAGTTAGAGCACATGCATGCATGCATGCACACACAGAAATGCGTACGTTTGCACTCATAGTTTATGGAAAAGAAAAAGAGGGAAAAAGTATACAAACATGGCAGATATCAAATCAAATGTATAAATAATCATATTAAATGCATGTGGTCTAAATGTACTGAAAGATATTTTTACAATATAAGAAGACACCCTATATCATTATATAGTGTATATAAGAAAGCTAAATTAATATAAAGATGTTTGCAAGGTGAAAATAAAGAGGTAATGAAAGATATTAAACAAAAAGAAAGATGAAGGGCTCATCTGCTTGTACATGATTCAGAGTCACATCATTCATGCAATCATACAAGTACATAGGGTAATAATTACCGCCCCATACCACCATTCTTCCCATACCCATACCCTCTCCCTCACCAATCCCCTCCCTGCCCAATCCAAGGTTTATCTATTACTTCCATTATCCCCCACAACACCCCATTATAGATCAGCATCCACATACCAGAGAAAACATTTGGTCTTTGGCTTTGGGGGATTGGCTTGTTTTGCTTAGCATGATATCTTCCAGTTCCATCCATTTACCAAAAAATTCCATAATTTTATTCTTCTTTAAGGCTGAGAAATATTTCATTGTGTATATATACCACAATTTCTTTATCCATTCACCTATTGAAGGACATCTATGTTGGTTCCATATTTTAGCTATTGTGAATTGAGCTGCTATAAACATTGATGTGACTGTGTCATTGTAATATGATGATTTTAAGTCCTTTGGGTATAGACTGAGGAATGGGATAGATGGGTCAAATGGTGGTTCCATTCCAAGTTTTCTAAGGAATCTCCATACTGCTTTCTATGGTAGTTGCACCAATTTGCAGTCCTGCCAGTGTACCTTTTCCCCCACATCCTCACAAACACTTGTTGCTAGTATTCTTGATATTTGCCATTCTTACTGAAGTGAGATGAAATCTTAGAGTAGTTTTGATTTACATTTCTCTAATTGCTAGAGATTTTGAACATTTTTTCATACTTTTGTTGATTGATTGTGTATCTTCTTCTGTAAAGTGTCTGTTCAGTTCCTTAGCCCATTTATTGATTTGGTTATTTATTTTGTTGGTGTAAAGCTTTTTAAGTTCTTTATATAGCCTGGAGATTAGTACTGTATCTGATGTATGTGTGGTATCGACTTTCTCTCTCATTCTGTAGGCTCTCTTTTCATATTACTGATTGTTTCTTTTGCTTAGAAGAAAGTTTTTGATGTGAATCCATCCCATTTATTGACTCTTGATTTTATTTCTTGCAATTTAGAAGTCTTGTTAAGGATGTCAGTTCCTAAGATGATATGATGAAGATTTGGGCCTACTTTTTCTTCTGTTAGGCCTAGGGCTCTGGTCTAATTCCCAGGTGTTGATCAACTTTGAGTTGAGTTTTGTGCAGGGTAAGAGATAGGGTTTAATTTCATTTTTATGCATATAGATTTCCAGTTTTCCAAGCACCATTAGTTGAAGAGGTTATCTTTTCTCCAATGAATGTTTTTGGCTCCTTTGTCTAGTATGGGATAACAGTATTTATATGGGTTTGTCTCTGTGTCTTCTATTCTGTATGGTTGGTGTGCATTTCTTTCTTTCTTTCTTTCTTTCTTTCTTTCTTTCTTTCTTTCTTTCTTTCTTTCTTTCAACTTTCTTTTTTTGCCAATACCATGCTGTTTGTATTAATATGGCCATGTAGCATATGGTTTAAGGTCTGCTATTTTGATGCCTCCTGCTTCACTTTTCTTCCTAAGGACTTTGTTTGTTTGCTTGTTTGTTTGTTTGTTTTTGGCTATTCTGGGTCTATTATTTTACCAAATAAATCTTATGATTCCTTTTTTTCATTTCTAAAAGGAATGTCATTGGGATTTTAATTGGAATTGCAATAAATCTATATAATGGTTTTGGTAGTATGGCCATTTTGACAATATTAATTTTTCATATCCAAGAACATGGGAGATCATTCCAACTTATAAGGACTTTCTCAATTACTTTCTTTAGTATTCTGTAGTTTTCATTTTAGAGGTCTTTCACCTTTTTTATTAGATTGATTCCCAAGTATATGTGTGTGTGTGTGTATGTGTGTGTGTGTGTTGTGAATGAGGTAGTCTTTTAAATTTCTTTTTCAGAGGATTAATCACTGATTCATAAAAATACATTTGATTTATGAGTATTCATTTTATATTCTGCTAATTTGTTGAATTCACTTATTATTCTAGAAATTTTATGGTGAATTTTTTTTGATTCTCTAAATATAGTGTCATGTCATTGGCAAATAGTGATAGTTTGAGTTCTCCTTTTCCTATTCATATTCCTTTTATTTCTTTCATGTGTCTAATTGCTCTGGCTAGAGTTTAAAGGACTATGTTGAATAGAAGTGGGGAAAGAGGGGAACACCATTCTTATTGCTGAGGATTGGAGCTTTTCTACCTAGGATTAGGAATGAGGCAAAGACGACTTCTTTTACCATCTGCAAAATGGTAATGCTACTTTGGAAGACTGATTGACAAATTTTTACAAACCAGAGTCCTACCATGCAATTGTGTTTTGAGATATTTATCCACCTTATCTGAAGACTAATGTCCACACTGAAACCTATACATGAATGTATACAGCTGCTTTACTCGTGATTGCCTTCAGTTGGCATAAAGATGGGTAAAGATGTGCTACCACAGATAAATGGATTTAAAAAATGTGATATATCCATTTAAGAGAATATTGTTTGACTACAAAAGTAAACATTTTGTGAAGGAGTTTAGTAAGTGAGTTGAATAGGTAAAGCAAGGGCATTATTTGGTTCACTGAAAATATTTTAGTAATTGTTACACTATATGTTTATTAAAAAACAAAAAACTTTGCAGCACAAGGAATAAAACTTAATATATGAAACTTTAAACATAATAACAACAGTAAGCATTCAGGTGGTCTGGGGATCCCAGATAAAAAGCAGCATGAGATGTTCTGTATAATTGTATGACAAATATATGGAGCCACCCAGTGTTTATTAAAGCAGATGTAGTGGAAAAGAGATGTGCTAACCTAAATATCTTTAAAAGTGAGTGAGTACACTAAGAATTAAAGTGAAAGTTGGGCTGGGGCTGTAGCTCAGTGGCAGAGTGCTCACCTAGCATGTGTGAGGCACTGGGTTTGATCCTCAGCACTACATAAAAAAAAAAAAAAAAAAACCGAAAATAAAGGTATTGTGTCCACCTACAACTAAAAAATTAATATCAAAAAAAGAACTAAAGTGAGCTCAATCTGCTAACAAGCCATGCATTCTAAGTAATAGAGTTGCTTCCCATAGGGGATTGGGATCGTAATGATAATAATGATATGTAATAAATCTAAACCAGAACTGATCCATTAAGTTAAGAGATGACAAGTGATAGGAACCATGTTTCCCACTAATGGAGTGGGATGTTTACATATAAGCAAGGGACAAAGCCAGATTAATCCATATAGTAATGGAATTAGGTAGGAGATATCAGTGTGAACTCAACAAATATACAAATAGTTTAACTTAGAAATATTTATAAGTATATGCTTATATATGGTTAATATATATGCACATCTATTTCTTTGCTCTTAAGCTGAGAAGGTCTAAAACTAACGACAGCCTTATAGCAATAAGTATACCCAACACCAAATCTTGATTTCTCATACTCCAATAAAGGGAACTAGGGCTTCTTATGGAAATAAAGAATCCTATAAATAGAAGAGCAAAAAAATATACACCACTAGCCTTGAACATTTTGTGCCAGAAAGTGTGAAAATGTAAATATCATCAACAACAAAAGCATGGTAAAGATGCTCCCAATGTCCAAGACTGGACAAATACAAGCAACAAAATAAATGAAGTAGTATTGGATTATAACCAAAGTTCTAAAATAAGTATCCATGAGTAGAGCAAAATAAAAACTTTACAATGGAGAAACCTGACAACTAGTTTCTTAGCTGAGTGATCAAGATGTCATGGTGATAAACTTGTGCCTTTCAAATGATGAAAATGAAACTCCATCTACATGGTCTCCTTCCCCCAAATCTGAACAGAAAGTAATTTTAGAAAATTTCTGACTAATTTTCCTCAGAAGTCTCAAAGTTATCAAAAACAAGGAAAGTCTGAAAAATGGTCACAGTTAAGAGGAGCCTAAGAAGACACAATAGGGTTTACTGAATGATATCCCAGAATGGAAAATAAAGATATTAAAAGCAAATTGAGAAAGTCTGAGTAGTATATGAGCTTTAGTTAATTATGTACTAATATTGGCCATTGCAACAAATGGCCAGTATTAGTACATTTACTTATTAATATGAATTAGGAAAATTATAAATCTCTAAATGGGCTTATAGTATAAAATATTTATTTAAATTATGAAATCATGAAACAACTTCAAGAATTAGTAGTCTGTGAAAAACATTTCAAGAAATGCTAGTGCTTTCAATTAATTTATTTGCAGATGAGTAAAATAAATTAATTCTTATAACTTGCTCAAGCCATAAATTTAATTGCTATATATTACCTATTATTACATAATATGTTTTATATGAAACATATATTTAATATATAATAATAATTACATATCCAAATCCAATAGCCCACCAACACATCAGCCTTTGTAATTCCTAAATTCAAAATATCATTTGCAGATAGTAAGAATAATTTTTATGTGTAGAAATATATAAATGCAAAGTATAGCTTTTTGTATTTGAAATTATATGTATGTATGATTTTATAAATTATAGCTTGTAATTTCTTTGAAATTTCATCAAATACCTTATGAGTCACACATTTCATAATTACATTTTGCAATGTTTCTTCTTTTACTTACAACTATTAAAATATCACTTTCACCAGTAGACTTCTTATATAATGACTTGAGATATAACTTTTTCCAAAGAAAGTCAGAATAGAAAATTTCCATGGACGAATTTAAAAAAAAAAAAAGTCTAGATATTTCAGTTGTTTAATAGAATCATGCCACTGAACTTTTGACAATGATGAAAACACCCTAAATTTAAATTTTATAAGAATATAATAAAAATAGAGTATGTTATAATAACAGTGACAGTCTCAATTTATTTAGGACCATCTATGTGGGTTGTACATAGCTGATTGCCTGTTTTGCAACAACCTTGTAATTAACTCTACATCATTATTGTACCGAAGCCAAAGTACTGGCAAAGAAAAGCTAAGTAAAGTTTAGTCTTACACTATTATGTATAAGGAGTCTTTTTTAAAAAAAATTTTGTCGTTGTTATTGTTGTTGCTGTTGTTTGGTACTGGGGATTGAACTCAGGGGCACTTGACCACTGAGCCACATCCCCAGCCCTATTTTGTATTTTATTTAGAGACAGGTTCTCACTGAGTTGCTTAGCATCTTGATGTTGCTGAAGCTGACTTTGAACTCGCAATCCTCCTGCCTCAGCTGCCATGCTAGGTAAAGGAGTTTGACTCTTATCCCACTGGCCTTAGAAAAATCACTGTTAGATTTTAATAGAAGATTGATGTTGAACGCTTTCATTTTGTACTGGGGACATTCTTCCACTGAGGTTCATCCCCAGTCCTTTTCATTAATTTTTTTTAAAGTTTTGAGACAGGGTCTCACCAAGTTATTGAGGTTATCCTCAAACGTGAGATCCTCCTGCCTCAGTCTCCCAAGTCACTGAGATTAAAATTGTGTGCCATGGAACATGGTTCATTTTGTTTTAGAAAATCATACTAATGATCAGGCATATAGAAGAAATTAAACTTTAATAAATTGATACAATTCAGTCTGTAAATATTTGTGTATTCCATAACACAAGTGGCAGGTGGCAGCCTTAATGGAATTATAGATTTACTGTATATACTTACTCCCTAAAATTGTAATAGGAATATTTCCTGTGAGAAGGGCTAAAGCTTAAATGTCAGCTTCCTGAAATTCAAGCCTATTGACCAGTCCAAAGTGAATTTGGCTGTAATACAAAGGAAAGACATTAACATTTGAAATAAAATTATTCTGAATGGGAGTCTAGAACATGTATCAGCTACAAAACTAATGCTTAATATTGTATTTTCTTATATATGAAACAGGAAGTTCTTCAGAATCCTGACATTGTGATTGTTACTAGAAAATGACTAAAGATAGGTCCCTCTCAGACCTATTGTGCCAATTTTGGATGACAAAACCTTCCCACTGAACTGAGATGATAAAAGAAGGCTGAATTCCAGGAAGCCAAGAAGAGGTCAGCAATCAGGGAGTAAAATCAGCTGAGGCAAACAATACAAAAGATAAGAGTGTGGATAATCAGTTACTTCTTGGTGCTGGCAATAGGGCATGGAGATGGACAGGGAGAGAAAACATTTTGTGGAGTCAGAAAAATATGAGATCCTATATTACATGAATCAAGAATGTTCATTATTATGCCCCATGAAGTTGAGAAGGGCAGTCAAAAGGCAAAAAAAGAGCAATCAAAAAAGTACTAAGCTGAATTCTTAACATCTGAAATAACTATTAGATTATACTCTAATAATTGCTGAAATGCATGGGAATGTGACATTATTATTTTTAATGTTGCTCTTTAGTAAAAATGTTAATAAACATGTATAAAATTATCTTAATATATGGATTTGTCTCTAAAAACTAAACATAAAACAAACAAACAAAAAAAGCTCTCTACATTGAAATCTGTATTGTGTGGAAGGGAGTCTACTACATTTCTTGTACTTGAACTAAGTGGGGATTTTAACTTCCAGGTCTCAATTTTAAAGGTGTGACTTCTCTTTTAGAAACCATTAGTTGTATCTTATGACTTTCTGGAGAACTTTTTTCATCATCTTGAGGTAGTTACTGTTAAAAAAAATAATAATTTAATTATCAATGTTCTGAAATGCCTGTGTGAGAACATTCTGACTTTATTCACCTCTTTGAAAATTAAGTGATGCTATCATTGTGAATTATAAAGATTACAAAGTAATTTACAATAAAATTAATAAAAATTTTCTTTAAACCCTTAATGGAATTAGATACTGAGAGGTTAAAATAGGGAACAAGGATATTAGAATGTAAGAGTTTTAAATTGCAAGAACAGCTTAAGAAAAAACAAATGAGTTTGGTGAAAACAAATTACCTTGATTAATAGTGCAAATAGTTCAAAAGAGTGAATGTATGCATACTTTCAATTGATAATATTGAAGAAAATGGAAGGAAAATCTTGAATGGTTAACCTCTAAGTATAATAATACACTAGAGTAGATAGAATTTAATGAAGATTCTATCATATTTTTATCTATGGCATCTAAATAATAAATAGTGCACAATATGTTAGAGTCAGAACTGAAAAAAGGTGGAAAAATAAGTTTCTCAATTTTTGATCAATTCAGAAACAGAGAACTATATAATCCTCTGGATATTTAGCAAAAATAAAATATGTATTTTTAATTAAGTGTATATAAAATTTTTAAATTAATAAACCATTATTAAAAACTTTGTAAACTACTATTTAAGTCTAAAATGAAACATATCACAGAAGAACTTTAACACAGAATATGTGTTACTAAGTAATCATTATGTGCTCCCCTGGCTATCCTGTGTCTGCCTTATTGTTCTACTTAAAACTCAGACTTGAATTCCTACATGCAGGAATACTTCTAGCATATATTTATGATAAATATTGTTTGCAATAGTAATCATAAAAGTTGAGTTTGGCAAAATTCACTTAAGTTAATTAACACAACTTGAGACCACTTAATGATATATATGAACTTATTTAAGTATGTACACGTATTATAAATATACATACATGTACATCTATATGTTATGAAAAAATCCTTCAATAACCTTTTAAGTGGAAAAATCTGAAAACAATGAATTATATATAATGTGGCATCATGGGTAGAGTGGAACCAAAACAAATATGACCACAGAGAATTTATGTGGTGATCAAAATAGTCTTTGACCTGAAAGGTGCAATATTGTAGTTATCAAACATGTGTGACATGTAAGCACTTGGCGAAGGGGCCAGTACAAAGGAGGATCAGATTTCTAATTATATATAATTAATTTAAATTGATTTAAAGAACAATTTATAACTAACAGCTCAATACATTTTGAAACACAGTTCTAGAATGTAAATTATATTTCTGTGTTATCTAAATTAAGATATATTTACAATCTGGACTATTTCATATGTCTTTTAGTTATATAAGATAATAAATAAAAGGATAGGTAGAAATGCAAAAAATAAATTGTTTATAATGGTTTTCTTTGTGTACTGGGCCTAGGAGTAAACTTTATTTTATTCTTGAATCTTAGTAATTTTCCAAGTAGGCAAAATAAGTCATATATATGTGTGTGTATATATATATATATATGTGTGTGTGTGTGTATATATATATGTGTGTGTGTGTGTATATATATATATATATATATATATATATATTTTAATCCCAGGAGTCATAAAGAGATGGGAAAAACTTGGAAATGTATGTTGTATAGATGTATAAATCCATAACTTTGTACAAAATATTGGAAAAATATAGAACAAGAAATTAAATATATTAAAGATGTGGAGAGATGAATGAATCAGAACTCTTCACTATTCAAAATAGTGACATGGTAGATTTGTTTACTAAGTGTGTATGTCTTTAATTGAAGACTTTATGTTGGACATTGGTGTAGGCATCAGAATAGTAAGCAACCAGAGTAGTAAGCAAAACCAAGTCTTTACTTTCATTATCTGGCCATTCCTTAGTATGACTGTCAATATAGTGATCCTCCTCAATCTAGTGAAAATTCTCAATCTCACACTTGTTTATTAGTCATCACCAAGATTTGTCATCCTAAAAGTATATGGCACATAAATAATGTTATATAAGTTTTTTCTAATGAAAAATATATCATAATAGTGACTAGGTGAACCATTTAATTTTTTAAATTTTAGAGCATTTGACTTCAACTTTTTTATTTAGATTCTTATCTAATAAATTAAAAATAAATATCTTCTCATATATTTCATGAATACTTCCAAGGGGATTTGTGTTCATCTCAAAGACAACTTATAATAAGTTAAATATAGTTAACATATATTTAAATATAACATAAATTAAATATAGCTATACAGTATTAGAGAATTTGAAAATCTTTCACAGGTTTGTGATTCCCACTTGTAAAAATTTCCCAAGTATTGCTTGACTTCAGTTCAAAGCTATACATACATTTAAGTTTTATGTGACTTATTTTTCTAACGTACTACCCAATATGCCAGTTTTCTTCACTTATTTCATAATAAAAATGTTTAATATCCTTCAATATTGAAATGTCCAAGTTGAGAACATCTTCCAGTTTTCTAAGGATCTGTTTTTGTGTTATTTCATAAAGACAATTATCTGTCCAGCCCGTTTAAATTATAATCTAATGATTTTTAACAGAAATCAATAGGTCCTTTGAATTCACACAGATTCTAAAACTGGGAAAAAGAGAAATGTACTTGCCTGAAAATCTTTCCTGGATTTTTATGTTGAAGAACACTTTTTACCATAAGTAATGTCAACATATTGAAAAAGAGAACAAAATTCTGAGTTGATGTAAGAATATCAGCAAAAAGTTAAAGAACACATACATACTGTTTAAGCTTTTTTGATTGGGAAATTTTAAGAATAATTTCTGGATGTTGACCTAGAAATTCAGGGATGCCAATAAGTAGTCTATAAAATAAAAGTTACTACAATATTTCATTCTTGTAGAAATCTTTTCTTTTTAATCTACACTAAAGTCAGAGCAAGCTCAAGGTCACTGCTGGACTTAGGCCTCCTAGAGAAAGGCATTTTTTTCCCCTAAAGCTTAGGAAAGAAAACAGATTTAAAATCTAACTGCAAAGGAAATTTGATTTTTCACTCCCAATTATCTCCTTGCACATAAAGTATTTATCTGCAAAGCACAATGTTTCTTTTCAATAGAATATTTGACACATAGGCTCAATGGGTCTCCCACTCATATTTTCCTTTAATTATGATGCATACAATGTACAATCATTTCCTTTATATATAAATGGTCGTTTTAAAAGAAAATCAAAGTCTGACAAAGTTTGGATTGCAATGCATTTTTAGTCCTAATGGTGACATCATTTTCCCATTATGCTCATGTTAACCCTTCAGTCACAAATTCTAGCCATAGTAGCCATGCATAACTAGACTTTCCTGAAGTTCCAACTCAAACTAAAGTTGAGAAATCTAAAGAGAGGCTCCTTTTTGGTTAAGCTCTTAGGTCCACATTGTGTTTCTGTCATAGGAGTGATGGTAAGAGGGACTAATTAAAAGTCCAATGAATGTGCCAGGGTTAAAATCACAGGCTCTGCTCATTAACAGTCGTTTACCTAAGGATATTTCCAAAGAATTCTTTTAGTGTCTGAAAGGAACAAAAACTGGAGGGGGAAGAGAGGAGTAAGTTGAGAGAACCATTTATAAATATTTTACAATAGAAGTATGATTTTGTTTGGATTCACTGAGGCCATCTATAGAAGAATCTGATTTAGTGAGTAGAAGTCAAAATGTTGTGTTTTTTTCATGTGTTTATGGGCATATGTGTATATGTATGAGTGTGTATTTTAAAGGGGTAATATCTACCCCTAAAACCAAAGAGTAGAAAAAAATAGGAAGAAAAGCTCAGAACCATTTTGTTAATTGTCTTTTTCCTGCTGTTTCCATGGTAATACTGTCTGCCAGACTTCTCTGCGGAGTGACAGTCCAACAATTCACACACTACACCCTTTCAAGCACAATGAATGGCCGTGAAAGAGGCCGAACAGGCACCATTCAGGAAACATGTGATATCTACTCAATGCACTACCTTTCATCCACATTTTCCAAATTGCAGTTAATTTAATTCTAAACAAATGGCTAAGGGGTACAAATGAGGATTAGAAGGAAAAGAACATCTTGAGCTCTAATGGGGACGGTTTGTGTGAAGAACAATATAGCACTTTCTTCTGTTGCCAAGAAGGCTGGATGTAAAGATGCACTTTCCTTCTCCATCTGAGGCCTTCATTTAGACTCTATATCAACAGTGAAAACCATGGCAGAAAATTTCTTGGCAAAACAGAGTTTATGTAGGTTTTGGCTTCCCATTTGGAAACACATTTGATACAGTACAAAATTATTTCATTTACTGTGTAATAAAATATAACATCAGACTTTTTGCTGACATAAAGGAGCTACCAGTTTTTATAAGATTTTTTTTTCATTTTTTAACATCCTTCAACATTCAGGCAAAGAAAACTGTAAAAAATAAAGTTTCCTGTAACAATTTAAAAGGAATTTATCTTTAGGTAGTCTAAAGATGCAATATAATCTCTGTGTTTAAATGCTAGTAGAGTAGCAGTAATTGTTTCAAAAATAAAAGCAGAATTTTTTAAAAAGGTAAAATGAGGACCTATATATGATTTTGTGTTATTTGACTGAAGAATCCTGATGAACATTTGACATATTTATGTAATCATTTTAAACAAATGCCCAGAAAACTCAGGAAAATTCATGTTTAAGTTCATAAAAAACTTTGAGGTAGTTTTTTTTTTTTATTTCACGGTTGGGCTTTATACTTTATAAAATTATAAACTACTTGGCAAGAGATACAATAATCAAATAAGAACCTTAAAATTTCATATTTAATATTGTAAATTACCTCTAGGCAAATCTGTGTTTCCTCTGTTACATTCAGCCTTCTAAGGGACCATTCTTATCTATGTACATTGATTTGAAAAAAAAAAATAATCCAAATGAATTTGAAAATAATTATGTCTTCATTATAAGTTATTCCTGTCTGAAATACAAGCACATCCATAAACTTATCTTCATCAATGATTTCCACTATATTGATTACATAATACATTTTTAATTTAATTATTTTAAAAGGACCACATAAGTCTAGACATAGTTTCTATTTTTGACACTATAGCTATCTCATAATCTATAAAGGAATGAGACTTTTAATAACTTTGGCTCTGAATGGATTAGTCCTAGGAATTGCCCCAAATCTTTTCTGAATCATAGTATTTTAGATGTCTGACAAAGGCCTGAAAATTGTTTCTTGTTTCATTATTCTTTCTCCTTTTTTTTTTTTTTTTTTTGGTGATGTTTAGTGTCTCTAGAGTTGACAACCTACAGTTGCTGAAATTCATAGGACAAAAGGCCCCTTTCCTCATGTATAGGAACTGGTATCACATGTTTCCTTGTGAAAAAGCTGTGATTAATGCAGAGATTCAGGTGGGGAGCCACTACTATTATTTCTGAAAATTTTGATCTGCTCAATGAACTCTTGATGGCTTTCTTGTGAAGAGGGGTAGAAATGTATACCGTTAGTGACTTCCATGAAACCTGATATCATCATTTCAAGGCCAAAACCCATCCAGCTCTAGGAAGAGGCAAAAGGCACTCACTGTTTGTCTACTGGACAACCACTGGCCCTCATTTGTGGCTCTCACTAAGCCCTGGGCTTTATTGACCTGTTGTAAGCCTACATCTGGTGCTATTAAAACAGATCTTGAGGATTTCAGCTACTGAGATAAGTCAGAAGAAGTTGTGTTCCAATCACAGTCATGCTTGTCCCTGTGTGTTATTGTTTATCTTTAACATTTTTTTAAATCTACGAATTTTAAGCAATGTCTTAAACAGAGAAAAAAAATATATCTAAGTAATAAGAAACAGTCTGCAGAGAAAGAGTCACAGGTAGAAAACAGTGACTAAAAAGAGAGTGCTACAATACCTGCAGAAAACTCTCTATGAATAATTATTTTGAGAAGATAGGTTAGTGACTAGATAATGGTCCTTATATAGCTAAGATATAACTGCCTACATGACTTACTATTACCCCTTGGGAATTTTTTTATGGGAAATAAAATTTCATGTACTGGATGTCAAATTAAAAGAATGATGACATCATCTTGAACAATGTAAAATGGAGAATCGTAAAGAAGCACCAGGAAAAAACCCATGGCAAATTAGTCACACCTTATTATGGCGGAGAGTAGTTTATTTTCTCCCAGATGGACAAGTTGTCAAATTACTTTACATTCTTGTTTGAGAAGTCATAGAGAGACTAAGGAAACTTATGTCCTTGACATTCTCATACTTGGTCCAAATAAAAAGTCACCAAACTCAGAAGCTTTGTTGATGATTTTCAAGTGGTTTTAGTACTTTGTATTTACACTGCATGATCTCTCTCTTCTCTCTCTCTCTCTCTCTCTCTCTCTCTCTCTCTCACACACACACACACACACACACACAGAAATGGAGAATTAATATTTGATTTTTTTTTTTTACTTTGAGGCACAGGTAGGAGTTTTGATTTTACAATGTTATAATGTTACTATTCTCAGAAATGGATCTTCTGGCCTATCTAAACTTTAGTTTGAGATTAATAAACAACAGCTGAAAATCTTCATCTTTAGAAAAATGTAGGAAAAACAGGAATGAATCATATGACATTGTCCTTATGAGCATTTTAACTCCCTATAACAGGAAAATATGGGTCCCTTGGACCACCTCAAAAGCTTCAGCAAACTATGATCTAACAGCAGATGTTTAATTGTGAATTTAACTTGTCATTTTTAAAGACAGAATGTAATTGTTTCTTTTAATTTAGACATAAATAGCTCTTCTATGAAGGAAGGTCAATGGTACTCACATTCTTTCAACCAACAAAATACTGCTATTCTTATTTTGTTTTAGTGGAAGATATCAATTAATATGGGTCTTGGTTACCATGTGTCTATGTTAAGACAATTAGGACATAAAGCATTACCAATGATTTTCTCTTATCTGGACAACAAATTGTAGCACTCAATAATATCATCAACAAAGACTTGGGGTGGGGAATCACAAACTCCAAATTTGATATCTTGTTGATAATATGGTTTTGAATATATCTATAAAAAATGAAAACTCTAAAATGACTTAGTCTCAAATTCATGTCTATAATATTTTATTCCATACACCATTATTCTGCTTGTACATCTCTTGCTTTCTTAGGTTTATATTTTTGATGCAATTTGCTCTTTTCATCTATTCAAATATTTTTACATTCTTAGAAAATAAAATGGAAAGAAAACTCCTTTGTGGTTTTTATTTTGCTCTAATTGCTGATGAAGAATTTATTTAGAAAGTATTATTATTTGCTTTGTTCTCAATTTCTCCATACATTTTTTACTCTTTCTGAGTCACTTACTTTCTAAAATACATCTCTCAGAAGTTCTGTTAGTGTTGTTCTGTTGATAACAACACTCTCAGAATTATGATTCCATTTTGTTCTCACTGTTATTATTCTTGTTGAGAAGTATGCTGTCATTCTGATTGTTAATTTGTGAGGGATTTTTCTCTTCTACATTTTTATATGGTGTGTTATTGCTTAGGATTCAGTAAGTTCATTGAAGAGAACTTAGTGTATATTTACATTATGCTGCTTTATATTGGTTGTTTTCCTTATCCATAATCTTTTACTTTAATTATTTTTATTTCTGGAAAATTCTCAGGCATTTTCTCTTGGATCATTGTCCCTCCTCCATTCTATACATTTTCCCATTGTGGAAAGTTAACAAGAGCATCTCATTGTTTTGTTCATCTCTCTTATCATTTCTGCTCAACTCTGAATACTATCTGTAGATATAACTTTGTGGCAATAATCATTTATCAAATAGTATCTAATCTTTTACTTATCTGATCACCAAGTCAGACATTTCAATTGTTTTAGTTTTTATTTCTAGAAATTTTATTTAGTTCTTTCCCATAACTGAATGATCATTTTTTGTAGCTGGTAATAATTTCTCACTTTTTAAAGAAATTCATTTGCTATATCATTGTTTATGTTCTCAACCCAATATTTCCCCAATCTTCTGTTTGTACTTCTAGTTTGTTTATTTTATAGTGATTCTTTTCCTTGTGTGTGTGTGTGGGGGGGGTGTCTTTGAGAATTCATATTTAGCTAATCCTCATCCATGGAGATTTAGAGATGATGAAAAAATTGGTTATGCTTTCCCACAGACAGCAGTTCTGTTTGCCTCTTTAGGTCCAGCAAGTGCTACTTGCTTAGGATAAATAAATAAAATGGAGAGGAAAACTTTAAGCTTCCTAAGAAGCTCCTGATTTTATGTCCAAGTCCCAGATTAGAATAGGTAGTTTTCCTACGAAAAATGCAGGCTTTCTCACTTGCCTAGCACTCATTACTTCTCAATCTTTTAAATTCATTGTTTGTATTTAGATATGTGCCAATACATTCATTTCTTTTATTCTTTATTGTATATCACACTGCCTTCCCCTTTTTTCCAGGACTTTGTTCAATTACATACAAATTTTCAATGTTTTGGACCTGTATTTTCCAATCTGTATGATGAAATAATAGTTTTTCTACTTATAATCATTTAATTAAATAACTTGCTTTGAAAAATTTTAAGGATATATACAATACACATGAAAAATATTGAATAATATATAACAGAAGATATTAATACATTTCATATTAATACCTCAGAAATGCATTATGGTATATTTTTTCTAAATTTCTTCACTAGATTGTGTTAATTTTTATAACACAAACTTAATTATAAATACAATAATATGTAGATTATTATAATAATAACAATTGCCTTCATTATACTTGGTTGGGTCTTTGTTCATGCATAATCCTAAGACATTTACTGAAACTAATTAATCTAGTCATCAATATGACATATCTAGGTGTAATTCCTTTGCATTTATTCTGTTTTGACTGGGCCATTCATTTTAAACTTGAAGATTTTTATTTTGCAATATTTTGTGCTATTATCTTTTTAAAATTTTTATCCCATTCTCTCCATGTCCTTTTTTTTTTGTTTGTTTGTCTTAGCTCCAATACAAACCTGTGCTAAATATCTTTACTGTGTTCTCATGTACCTTACTTTTTAAAATGTTTTTCTACTTTTAGCCTTTCTAACTTTCAGTCCAGATATTTTTTCTGATCTATCTTCAAGTTTTCTAATCTTTTCTGTAGCAGTGTTCGATTTCCTGTTAAACACATGTAATAGGATATTAATTTCAATTATTGTATTTTTAAATGTCCAAACATTTTATTCTTTTTATACTTTCATAGTATACTTTTTTTTTAGTTTTCTGCATTTCTCTAATGCAACATCTGATTTCTTCAAAATTTTCATCACAATTATTTTAAGGACTCCGTACAATAAATCCTAACATTTATTTCTTGTGATATTGCTTTAGGTTTTGTTTTTGTGATCTAATTTTTCTTTTGGTTTTCAATCTATGTGAAGTCATGTCCTAATATGATTTGAAATACTACTGAATTATAGACATCGTGTATGAAGAAACTATAGTACATATATAGTCTTTTTCCATAGATAATTTACTATTAATTTTGACAAGCGGTTAAGATAGGTGAAGAGTATCTTGCACCTATTATAAGCTAGTCAATGCTTATCCATAGGAAGCCTTCTGAATTTTTAAGAATTCCTCTCTATTTCTGACTAACCCTGATTATTTGCATACGGTCCTTCTAGGGGCCCCAGCTAAATGCCTGGGTATTAACTACTTCCTTTTCCTTCGTGAGGCCAGATCTCCATTTTTTTGTCCTGTTGGCTCTACATGATGTCTGAAAGCTCTTCAGGTTTCTCAGGTTTTCAGCAGCCTCATAAATATATATATATATATAATCTTTAAGGAAAAACATCTCTGAATATAGGGCTCACATTCTGAATGGAAATCCAAAAATTTGTTCCTAGAACCCACCAGATATTCACTGATGCTTTCAAACATGCACATGCAAGAGTAAACACACACACACACACACACACACACACACACACACCTTCTATCTAGCATCTTGGTCTGTGTTCTTGATTATTCTATTTGATTTAATGCTTGACATTGCCAGACATAAAATAGAGAATCAACACATCCCGAAGACACCTTGAAACATAACATATGTATGTATATATAACTCTCTTCTCAATAGGTTGGTTGTCTATTCTATGCCAGTACCTTACATATATTATCACACTAGTAAGTAAAATATATATGAAATCACATTTTGCAAATGACAGAAATGAGTTTGAAGACAGTAAGCAATTTGTCAAAATTTATATATCTGTATGTCTTCAAATAGTAGAAATGAGATTAAAAATCAGATTTGCATGAAACAAATATTTTTATTTTATTGTCTTCTTTACATTTCTGTTCTATTTTCCTCCCTCAGTCTCTCTGTCCCGCCTCCCCCGACTTTTTTTTCTTTTATTATAACATTGAAGAACAGAATGCAATTTAAAGACACTTGCAGCCTAGATCCTGACTAACCAGATAGGTATGAGACAGGGTGGCATTAGTATGATACTGGCTAATTAGTTAGAGTTAAAAAAAAAACTACATTTGTTACACATTTAGTGGATCTTACCTCACCTGTTCTCCACCAAGATCCTTGAGTGATAGGTCAATGCTTTCTTTCTTTCTTTTTAATACTTATTTGTTAGTTGTAGTTGGACACAATACCTTTATTTTACTTATTCATTTTTATGTGGTGCTGAGGATCAAACCCAGGGCCTCACACATGCTAGGTGAGTGCTCTACCGCTGAGCTACAGCCCCAGCCCAACATGTCAATGCTTTCTGTTTATCTCTTACTCTTACAGTTTGCCACACATCTGCCTACTTTTCATTTTCTCTTGTTTCCTTAGCTTCCTAAATGTGTCCTGACTAAAATTTTGCTAGTTTCAAATCCATTCTCCAAACTACAACTTTTTATCTCTCTGATGGCAACCCTTAGTAGGAAATTAAGCATCTTTATGGTCTAATCTTTTCCCTCATGTTAGCCTCTTTGCACATTTTCAAGAGCTCTTTAGCATGCTATCTTCTTTGTAATTTTGTTAATTTTACATAATATTTCCTCTCTTAAGAACTGGAATGTCTTTACCCCTTCCTGTTTAATTTTGGGTAACTCCCTTCTTTCTTATATCAACTTAGTAATGACATCCTCCAAGAAGATTTTTCTCATAATGAAAGGCAGGATTAAATGAACTTTTTACATGCTGTCATAGATCTCTGTACAATTCATTTTATTAGCTCAATGATAATGTTGTCCTACAATTTTCTGTTAACTGTATATGTATTATTATTTACTATTATGCTTCACAATTAGCACAAAATATGGAGGACCTTTGTTTAATGTTTATTTAACAAAGTACTAGATGATAAGGAAATAAAGGTGGAGCATAATGCTCTTAGTATGACCTAATTTATATGGAAGAAAAACTCCTAAACACATACATGGATAAATACATAAATATAAAAATGCCATTGGAAGACTATATCACTCTTTATTTATAGTAATTATAATAAAAATACATTCCTAAGTCATCTGTATCATGTAATCAAATAATCATAAAAATAGATTGAAAGTCCTACTCCAAATTTGATTGTATCTGGATAGAATTTAAAGTACCTAGAATCTCAGGTGCTTTTGAATTTTGCTTTCTGGAGTGACAATCTAGGATTTAAGCTTTAATTTGATTTTATAAATCATATTCTACAATTTCATATTAATTTCATATCATGTTATTAACACTTGACATAGATGTTATGGTAGAAAGAAATAATTAGAACTGTTTTTGCATTGCTTACAAACTTTTGGAGAGAAAAATACTAATATACAGGTAAGATTTCAATTTTTTTTTCTATCAGCTAATCAAAAACTGCATATAGTTTTACATAAAATATTCAGAGATTGTACTTTATATATCAACAACATCCACTTAACAAGATAATTAACCCAACTCCAGATTACATTATATATTTATGTATGTATGTGAGTGTTTGTGTATACATACACACACACATATATTATATTATGAAAAATTCCTTAAATAAACTTTTAAGCAGAAAATTTTGGAAACGAAGCATTATGTATAATATGACACCATTGCATGGAGTGGAACCTGAAACAATGGCTAAGGGAACTTTTTGTGGTGATTGAAATGGTCTTTAACCTGAACTATCCAACTTGGTAGTCATGAACCATGTGTGGCAACTAAGCACTTGATGATGGTGCCAATGTAATTAAGGATCAGATTTCTAATTATGTGTAATTAATTTAAACTTATATTTGAAGGACCACATATAATGAATCGTTTAACCATGTTTAAAACACAAGTCTAGAATGTAAATTATATTTCTGTGTTACCTAAACTAAAATATATTTAGAATATAGAATAATTTATATTTCTGTAGGTATCTAAGATAATAAAAATAATCATAAATGCAAAAAGTAAATTGTTTAATATGTCTTTCTATGTGTGATGGGCCCACAAGTGACCTTTATTATTGAATCTATATTATTTGTAGTATTGCACCTATTCTATTTGTTTCCTTAATGCATTTGTAGTATTGCACCTATTCTATTTGTTTCCTTGCAAGTCTCTTCTCCTATATTTGTATTTATTTTTGAGGCATAGAATCTTATAATTAAAAAGAGCTGAAAAAACTTCAAGGGGCAATCAATCATTCTTTTCCTGAATGTCTTCTTAAACATTTTGACCAAGTGGTCCCATTTTCCAGATATGAATACCTCAGTCACTACAACTCAGTGCTTCTCAATATTTTCTCACTTTGGGTCATCCTGTGGTTTCAAATCACAATGTCAAGAATAAGTCCAATCCTTGCTCTCTAATGACAAGTGACTATATAAGGATCAATACTTTGTTACCTAAAAAATTTTCTTATTCTATTGCTATTTTTAAAAAATCCTTTATGTAGACAAGACTAACCAGTGATTGAGGTTGGCTTTTAGAAAATATATATATATATATATATATATATATATATCTTCACCTTCACAAAATTATTTTTCTTCATCAATTTTTTCTTACTGTTTTCCCCCATCAAAGGGTCCTATTGGTTACTAATTTTAATATATAACATAATAATATAGATATGAATATTTGTAATGAAATTGTGGCAAAACATTTTAGAAATATTATTTTTAGTACACTGATTTGGTGACCAAATAATACTCCTAATGTTACAATATGCTACTTGTATGAAAGTTTACAAGACAGTAATAATTGGGAATATTTACCACACTATCTTACAGTTAATTTTTTTTTCAGTTTTTGTAATTCAAAATCAGTGAAATGCTTCACCACCTAAGTTGAAATGAAAGTCATCAGAAACTAAACTGAAGATAATTGTGTCCTTGATAGGCACAGAGTGACACCATGTGGAATAAAGCAGAACAGTTATCCCAGTAGGATGACATCTGCTCTCCTCAGAATTGTACTAGAAGCAAGCTGTCCTTTCAAGTAAGTCACCTGAATTTTCTTCAGACGTTCTCACCAAAATGTGGGCTAAGAACAAAGAGAAAAGTTCACCAAGGAAGGACATGCACTTAGAGTGGAAAATGTAATGTTTTGTAAGAAAGACTTCATACGCTATTTAAGTAGAGAATATTCTTATTTTTATTATCTATTCATCTATCATTTAAAGTTTACTCAAAATTGCTTAACAAATTTTCATTGAATGAATAACAGTTTGATTTTTATTTGTTCATTATAAATACGCTCATCTGAAGAAGAGACTTTGGGACTTTTTTTTCTTTCTTTTTTTTTTGCTTGTCTTTCTTTTTCTCTCCTTCCCTTTTTCATATCCCTCCTCCTTTTCTGTCTAATTCCTTCCCTTTTTCTCCTTCCTCCTTCCCTTTACTCTCTTCCCTCTATTGCTTCCTCTTTTTCCCTTTCTTCTTTTCTTACAAGAATATGAGAACTTTTCTGCTCAGCTCTTAAATAACCATTACAACTCAGAGGGAATTCAGATGTTTTTGTTTCAACTCAATCCCTAAGAAGAGTATTTGGAAGTGAGTGTAAATATTATCATGGACCACTGTAATGAGTACCAAAGTTACAGACTATATACCAACAAAGTTTGAACAGTTATATTTTTCTCCTAGTAAGAATGGTTAAAGGCACAAGAGATGTTTAATTTAAAACAGTGTAAACATATATTAGGTATTTTACATTTTCCAAAAAGTTCTTCATCTTTAATAAGGAAAAAGTGGTTGAATTAATTCTGTGATCAGTAAATAGTACTTATGGGGTGACCCAGTTTGGTAAAACATAGGAAGTAAATTTTACAGATGAGAAAGACCTGTGTGAAATTTAAATGTTCTCTCTCATTAATGACTGCTTAATTGGAGTACCATGTCTCTCAGGATTGTGAGGCCCTGTTCCGGCTCAGTGGGTAGTTCCGTGGTTGAATAATGAAGCCCCCTTCAGCACAAAAGTGAATGAACATGGCATATATGCCAGGTGTCACCCTTTCTGATTTACAGAATGACTTGATAGAAATGTGCTGCAGAGTAAAAATCGTGGGCATATATTAGCTTTTGCTATATACAAATGCAGTCACATTGTATAAATTATCCAAGCCTTATTATTATTATTTTTTTACTCTCTATGCACACTACAGTAATTTTTGCTTAATATAATTGCTTTGGACATTTATAGTGTGAAATAATATGTATAGATACACATTGAACAGAAGTGCCTATAAATAATCACATAATATGTACAATAAGTAATAATTATAATTACTCTCATTGTATTTTACTATTTACAATCATAGATTTAAGATAAATTTTAAAAAAAATAAATTCCTACTATTCCTTCTAATTAAAATGATCTTACATGCTCATGGTTATTGGAAATGGATAAAGATTTTGCAAAAAAGTAAAGATGAAGCCTGAGAAGGAGAAATGGAACTAGGACATTATATCATTAGAGAAGCCATAAAAAAAGTGTCAAGAGAATGCTCAATATTGTAAAAAGCTGAAGTGGAACAGGGAATAAAAAATTAAAATGATGTGAATTTGATTCTGCAAGGATATGATAATTTCAAAAACTGAAATGTCAATAGTGATAGGTATAGGAAGTTGACATCTGATTCATAGAGGACATAGTGAGTAAGGAGAACATGATAAAAATATTATTAAATGATTTTTCCTAGGTTTTCTATCAAAAGGTTATCTATTATAAATCAAGTAAAAGATATTTAGAAAATAAAATACAAAATGAAATATATGGCTAAGTTAACTCAGTGGCTTCACAAGGCTTAGATCAATTCCTCCAATTTTTATAAAAGTGGAAAATCAGTTAAATATTATATTTATATTATCCATATCCTTTTCTGCTATGAAATCAGAAAACACATTTTCTTAAAAAAAAAAACAACTTTTTAAAAAAGTATAACTGTAGCTATGGAGATATTCATGTCAGCTTTCTCCTAATCGCTCCTGGTATATTTTGTATGAGATAAGCTCAAGAGAGACTATTTTGAGGCCTTATTTGCTTTCATATAGCTGTGTTATGCTGGACCCATGTGATCAGGGGCCTGATACAAGACATTAATAATGTAGATATAGGGAGAAAATGGAAGAAGGGCAAGGGTAGAGTATTATTATGTGGACAAAACCTATTTTATTAATTGGTTCTTTTTAGTTATATGTGACAGTAGAATCCATTTTAACATAATTATAAAAGCATGCAGTATATCTTGTTCTAATTCAGTCCCTAGTACCTTTCCTTCCTCTTCCCTTCTCTCAAACCATGCTCCCTTCCCTAAAGGCTGTTGTTGAAATGAGTTGATTAATACAGGGGTGGCACTGAGGAGAAAGACACCAAAGTACACTGATGCCTTGCTTCCTATGTCATGTTTCTTTTGTTGTTGTTTTTTGTTTGTTTGTTTTTAATTTTCTAATTGTTTTTTGTGTTTTCTTTAATTTTTAATGTAGCACAGTATGTAAAGAGAGAATATTTTCTAGGACAAAAATATAAGAAAGAGTTGAATATCTATGAAATTTATTTTAATATTTGCAAGAAAATTCAAGTAATGCCTTGATTTTTTGGTCCACTTTGCATAGCAGGGACATCATTATAAAGCAGAAAAAAAGTGCAGTGAGGAAAAAAAAATGTTAGAATAGTTGAACAGTGACATTATTTCAATTACTAAAGTATTAATAATTATTATTTAAATAACTAAGTGTCATATACTAGGCCTGTTCAGCATCACACACACATTTTATTTGAGGATTATATTTTTACTTCTTACCAAATCATTTGGAGAAATTTTACAGAGAAGAAAATTTAAGTTTAAAAGGATTGAATAGGTCTCGGCCACGAGGTGCAGGGGCCCAGTCCTGCCGGCCGCCGCCTAAAGGCCTCTGCTAGCCCGCCGGCGAACATTTAAACAGCCGCTGCCTGCCCAGGCCCCTGCCGGCCCGGCTCTGTAAACCGCCCCCGG
>NW_026000016.1:4371206-4374771 GCF_001458135.2 Marmota marmota marmota | reverse complement strand
GAGGATAGGAAAGGTAGCAGAATACAACAGTTACTAATAGGGCATTATGTAAAAATGTGGATGTGTAACCGATGTGATTCTGCAATCTGTATTTGGGGTAAAATTGGGAGTTCATAACCAACTTGAATCTAATGCATGAAATATGATATGTCAAGAGCTTTGTAATGTTTTGAACAACCAATTAAAAAAAATAAAAGGATAGAATAACTTTCTCATGTTCACGTAGATATTATATTAAAACTCATTTCTGTTTGGTTCTGAAACACAACTATTAACCATTAAGCTATTTTGTATTCTATGCCACTGAGCCACATCCTCAGCCCTATTTGGTATTTTATTTAGAGACAGGGTCTCACTGAGCTGGTCTCACTCAACATTGCTGAGGCTGGCTTTGAACTCGCTGTTCTCCTGACTCAGCCTTCCAAGCCACTGGGATTATGGGCATGTGCCAACTCGCCTGGCTAAGACTTTGACCTTTTAAACTAAATTGTAGAATGAGAATCTTTCACCAGGAAGTCTAATTCCTTCATTGCCACTATATGTAATCTGAAATCTCATGCTATATAATTTGTTTATATTTGTAACAAACATAAAAATTTACAGCAACATATTTGAATACTTCAAAAATTAAATTCAGCTACATGAAAATGTGATATATATATCTGAAAATGTTTTATAGATATATTAATACATTATAGTTATACATACATAATAGTGGGATTTATTTTGGTATATTCATAAATGCATATAACATTTTAATCCCCAGTGCTTTACCTTTTCTTTCCTCCTCTCTCTCCCTGATTCCCTCCCTCTGCTCTACTGGTCTTCCTACTATTTACTTATTATTTTCTTAATTCATGCCTTATAGTTGTATGTAAAATTGGAATTCATTGTGATATATTCATACATGCACATAGCATAATTTGGTTAATTTCATTCTGAAAGTTTCTCTACTTTCTCATTCCTTCTCCCTTCCCCTGCCCTCCACAATTTTTTTCTTCTGTTTATTCATGAGACCCCTTCCCTTTTTAAAAATTTCTGATATCTCT
Organism: Marmota marmota marmota; assembly: GCF_001458135.2. Classification (NCBI taxonomy): domain Eukaryota; kingdom Metazoa; phylum Chordata; class Mammalia; order Rodentia; family Sciuridae; genus Marmota; species Marmota marmota. Next base: position 4,373,722 of record NW_026000016.1, on the reverse strand, counting down.
CAAGATTCTGTATGAGGGAGAGAACATTCACCCTTGACTTTCTGAGTCTGGTTTCTTTCACTTATCATGTTTTCCAGTTCCATATATTTACCAGGAAATGACATAATTTCATTCTTTACAGCTAAGTAAAACTCTACTGTGTTTGTAGATTACATTTTCTTTATCCATTCTTCTGTGGATGGACAGCTAGGCTTTCACCTACCTAAGTTCTACAATTTAGCTATTTTAAATTGTACTGCATAAATATGTGTATGCAAATATCACTGTATATTAACTCACAGTGGATAAGAGACCTAGGAAATAGACCATAAATCTTTAAATTGCTAAAAAAATATAGGGTCAACACTACTAGAAGAAAACATGGGGTCAATACTTAAACATGTTAGTGCAGACACCGACTTCCTTAATAAGACTCCTAAAGCTCAAGAAATAAAACCAAGAATCAATAAGTGGGATAGCATAAAAAAACAATAAAAAATCTGCACAGAAGAGAACACTTAAGCATGAAGACAGAGCCTACAGAATGGAAGAAAAATCTTTGCCAACTATTGTTCTGACAATAGTTGGTATTAATATCAAGAATACACAAAGATCTTAAAAAACTTAACATCCAAAATCAAATAACCCAATCAATATATGGACAAGTTATCTACACAGACATTCCTAAAAAAAAATATGGAAAGAAAAGCGAAAAACTGGCCAGCAAATATGTGAAAAAAATGCTCAGAGAAATCAAAACTATACTTATATTTCCTCTCACTCCAGTTAAAATAACAACCATCAAGAATATAAATAAAAATAACTGCAGGTTGAGAGTGTGAGGAAAAAATGCATATCGTGAATTGTTTTTGGAACTGAAAATTAGTACAACTATTGTAGAAAACAATATGGGAATTCCTCAAAAGCCTAGAAATGTGACCACCAAATGACACAGTTATTCCACCCTTTGGCATTTATACCGAAGAACTGGAGTCAACATACCACAGTGATACAAATTTGAATTTTAACTCTGTATGTTTACAATAGTGTGTGATGCTACACAGGGTCAAAATGGGATAAGGACACTATGAGAGGGATTAGGGAGTTACTGAGAAGCTGTAAGAAAGAAGAATTGAAGTCATTATTCATTCTCTCTGCATTGGGGGGCATTTTCTGAAAGTGGTTATCACCTCTCTTCTGTTCCAGATCTATGAAACATCTTCTTACAATATGATTCTCGCTTTGTCTCCCACCATGCAGCACCTCTTGTAGTTTTCCCACTTGCTAGGTATACTGGCTTCTAGCTCTATTTACACTACTTCCTCTCAGTCCTTCCAGCCCTCATCTCTGGATTGCTTCACTATTGAATGGGTGACTACCCAATTTTCTATCACATACGTAATTAGCTCCCTGAGATAAATAGTATCAATTGAAATGCCTGGGATGGTTTTCATTTTCTTTAAAGGATCTAGATTGATACTAAAGCACATTCCCAGATGTTACATTTATATAGTGCAGTAATTATAATTGCAGTCTTTGAAGAAGCAATGGAATGCACTATGCTTGGGATATTAAATGAATAATCTGTGAAGTTACATATATTTTCTCCTTAGAATGGTACTAGATCTATAGAAATTCAACTAGTTATAGAAAGCAGATGCATACATCCAAATGTTGAGTTGCTATGAAGGGAGACTATTCTTCCAGGCTTAGTCTTGATAATAGAAAAGATCAATGACTGCAGTATCATTGTGCACATTTCTTTGGTCCTGCATTCCTATACAAATACAATGAGATATTATTTGACCAAATTATCACTTAACTATCATTCAAGTGTTTAATTTCTGTCCTTGTGCTTGGCAGAGATATTTGTAGAAAAAAAAATATTGATGTAAATGTGGGCAAGTAGGCAAAGAATATCTTAAAAGAAGTTACCTTGAAGTACTTGTAAAATTTGACTATATAGATAAGGACTATCAGTTTAAAACTACTAATAGTACTCAAATGAGAAGATTACATTTACTAAGAGTTAATAGTCATAGAAGTGGTAGAACCAGTGTCTGCTAACTTAAAGTTGTCTAAATGATTATAGAAGGATAGATGAAAACTACATCCCATATCTGAACTACACTTTATATTTAAAAGGGTAATTTTAAAATGATTTAAATCATCACTATAGATCCAGAAACTGTGAAGCTGCATGTTAAATGTTCAATGATATTAAATGCCTATTAAATTCTGCAATTAACTTCTAATGCTTCAGTACAAGTCTATTTTTCCTGTTGTCTTTGGTAGAGGGTCAGGTTGTGGGGGAGGTAGAGAGAAGAAAATTTAGTAAAACAATGGAGAAAATAATTTTATTTTATTCCAGACCATCTTCTATTGCCAGGGAAAAATATACCCATATTTATACATTTCTGAGTGAATTTTCTATTTCTACAATGCCAATAAATAATTCTTTTTTTAAAGAGAGAAGATATATATATATATATATATATATATATATAGAGAGAGAGAGAGAGAGAGAGAGAGAGAGA
>NW_026000016.1:4335861-4365064 GCF_001458135.2 Marmota marmota marmota | reverse complement strand
ATGAATTACAGTGGATGGGGTAGAGAGAGAAGATGGGAGGGAGGGAGGGGGATGGTAGAGGATAGGAAAGGTAGCAGAATACAACAGTTACTAATAGGGCAGTATGTAAAAATGTGGATGTGTAACCGAAGTGATTCTGCAATCTGTATTTGGGGTAAAATTGGGAGTTCATAACCAACTTGAATCTAATGTATGAAATATGATATGTCAAGAGCTTTATAATGTTTTGAACAACCAATAAAAAAAAAAGAAATTATACTCCATTTATGTATGATGTATCAAAGTGCATTCTACTTTCATGTATAACTAATTAGAACAAATTTAAGAAAAGATGTTATGGCAGAGGAAAACCCAGAAAAGGGTACATATGATCTTTCTGTGTTATTTTAACTGCATGTGAGTCTATGATAATCTCAAAATTAAAAAAAAATATATATATTAAGAGTATTGGTATGTTGTCTTCTTTAAAAACAGATAAAATTTAAGAAATCTAGGAGTTAGGCTCATAAGGCTAAGGATTTCCAAGCCTGAGAACCTTAACCAACCATTTTACAATTGAATAACACTTGTAAGATTGATACTCACTCAATGACATGGCACTTTACTTTCCAATGAATTTAAAACCTGAGCTTTCTGTAAAAACTATCTGGATTTTTCTTCACATGAACATTTCTAACATTTGGACTAATTACCTTTGATTTTGAAGAATATATATGAATGGGTACTATTTTGTTAATTAACACTGATGAGCTATATGTAAAATATTTTTCATAACAAAATTTCCAACAAGTCAAGAAAGAATACGTTCCACTTCCAATTCAGCAACAAAATACAGAATAAAATAATTTTTTCACAAAAACCCAATATTTTTTTTAGAACAAAGGCTACATGAAATACTAGATTCTTCTTTATTTGATAAATTTCTGGAATGGTTCTCTTGAGAAAAAAAGAACATTTTCATTCTGTTTTCAAATATACAGATAATATTCTCAGTAAGTGGAGTGAATTTAGTTTCTTGTTCAATATTATCAATAATGTTTTCCTAAGTGTATGCTTGTTATTTACTGAACTATTAAAATGCTTATTATTTACTGAACTATTAAACGGTTGTTATTTATTGAATTAGTAAAATTATTCTTGAATTGCTATTTTAACAAGGGGAATAAGATATTAGGAAAGGAATTTTAATCCCTCAATGTGAAATATTTACTTGAAATCTTATCCATTTAGAGTTATGGTAAACAAATAATATAATTATCTGAAGTAATGCTAATATCACATGTCCTAATAGAATTTGGGTTCAGAGACATGCATTTGCCAAAAATTATCAAATGATATGTTTATAGTTGTGCATTTTGTTGTATATAAACTTAACCTCAAAATAAAAAAGAATGATTACACACGGAGAATATTTTATCCAACAACAGCTGAATACACATTCTTCTCAGTGATTCATAGAACTTTCTCCAAAATAGTCTATATTTTAGGACTTTAAGAAACTCTTAGCAGAACCAAAAAAGTTGACATAATTCTTTGTATTTTATCAGCAATGAAATTAGAAATCAATACACACACACACACAAACTCTACAGAAACTATATATATATGCATGGAGATTGAACAACACATTTTTGAATAATGGATGATTCATAGCAATAATCAGGGGAGAAAGTAAAAAATCCTGTGACTCAAATTCAAAATAGTGATATAACATTCAGAACCTCTGAGACACTCTGAAGGCAGTTCTAAGAGGGAAGCTTGTACTTTTGAGTGCCCACTTAAGAAAATCAGAAAAATCCTGTATAAAAAACCTAATGATGCATCTCAAAGTCTCTGAAAAATAAGAATGATGCAAACCAAAACCAGTAGAAGGAAGGAAATAATAAAAAACAGAGTCAAAAATCAATGAAATTGATGATAAAAAATACAATGGATTGATTAAATGAAAAGTTGGTCCTTTGAAAAGAGAAACAAGGTTGATAAGCTTTTAGTCAAACTAACCAAAATAAAAAAAGAAGACCCAAATAATAAATTTAGAGATGAAAAAAGAGAAATCACAACAGACTTCACAGAAATTCAGTGATAACTTTCACTCAAATAAATTGGAAAACCTAGAAGTTGATGTGTTTCTATATACATAAAGACCTTCTAAAATTGAATCAAGAAGACATACAAAAACTAAATAGGCCAATAGCAGTAATGAGATTGAAGCAGTAATTAAAAAAAAGAAAAAGAAAAAAGAAACAACCTTCCAACAAAGAAAAGCCCAAGACCAGATGAATTCTTAGCTGAATTCTACTAGACAAGTTAAAGAAGTAGTAACATTGATGCTTTTCAAATTATTCCATAAAATAAAAAGGGACGGAACATTTCCAAATCCATTCTATGAAGCCAGTATCACACTCATAGCAAAATCAGATAAGGAAAACACATCAAAGAAAAAAAGAACAATATCCCTGATGGACTTAGATGCAAAGATCCTTAATGAAATATCATCACATTCAACAACATATTAAGAAGATTGTACATAATGACCAAGTTGGTTTTATCCCAGAGATACAATAATGATTTAACATATACAAATCAATAAATGTAATTTGTCACATAATATAAAACTAAAGACAAAATCATTTATCTCAATAAATGCAGAGAAAGCCTCTGACAAAATCCAGCATCCATTTATGATAACAACACTGAAAAAACTGGGGATAGAAAGAAACTGCCTCAACATCATAAAGGCCTATAAAAAAAAACACACACACAAAGAAAACCTCGTAGCAAATGAGGAAAAACTGAAAGCATTTCTTTTTAAATCTGGAACAAGACAAGAATGTCTATTTTCACCATTCCTACTTAATATAGTACTAGAAATTCTGGCCAGAGCAATAAGGTAAGAAAAGGAAATAAAACAAATAAAAACAGAAAAGGAAGAAGTCAAAATATGACTATTTTCAGATGATATGATTCTATACTTAGAAGATCCAAAAAGCTCCACCAAAAGTCTGATAGAGCTAAAAATAAATTCAACAAGTAGCAGGTAACAAAATCAACATACAAAATTTGATAGTTTTCCTATGTACCAATAATAAATTTTCTGAGAAGGAAATCAATCCCATTCACAATAATCTCAAACAAATAATTATAATAGTAATTTCAAACCAAAAAAAGAAGAAAAAGGAAAACACAAAAGTAATGTATCAGAAGATATGATTCTCTTATCTAACCTACAAATGGTTAACATTATAGTCTTTTCTCTTGATTTTAAAATAGTCACACAAAAATACAGTAAGATGGCAAACCAAGTTACTGACATTTATTATCTTAAACTAGAAAATTCACATATCCATAAAAAATTTTATAAAAGTTAACCAGATAAATAGGTCATACCTAAACATTAAATTTTACATAACTTCAGATTTTCTCATTTATTTCTGAATTTCTACTTTAACATTTTTGTCCATCATCATCTTACTCAAATGTTTGCAGATATTCCTGATATATCACCTGAGGGATATTGTGTCCCAGCAACCGAACCACTGGCATTACAGTCTTTGGTTTAAAAGAAACACTGTAACTTCTTGCCAAGTAGCTTAAAAATATACTGAAAATGATGACTTGGTCTAAAATTTAAGGTGTTGGTGCCAAGTTTCAGCACCAAACCCAATTTTGCAGCCAATTTCAAAACCTCTGAAAATTGGGGTCAATGCAAGGACAAGAAACCAAAATGCTAATTCAGTTTTAATTTACTCAATGAAAGCTGCACATACAGATTGAAATGTGAAAGGTTTCAATTTATTCTCTTTATTCAGAAAACTTTTTAACAACTTCATACAAAACATACCTTTGAAATGGATAAACAATCTGCTTAACCACATGCTCTAAATCTTTAAAAATACCCTTTAATGATAAAACAAACATCTTTAGGCATAAGAAGATAAGCAACTCTTCATTAATCATATTTCAAAAACAATGTAAATTTTATGAAATTTTAAGTAATTTTACAGCAAATATTTAGTATGTATGTACTAAATTCTACCAATAACATTCAACTCTGCTTACATTATTATTTCTATTCATCAATCAATTCATCTTTTATATATTAAAATAATAAATTAATTAATATATTTTAATTAATTTATTATTATTATTATTATTATTTGCTATTTAGGTCCAGTGCAACTAATACTATGGTTTTCATTACTTTTCTAATATTTGTTTCATTAACACTTTATCTTTATTAATATATGTGAACATATGAGAAATATGAATTCATTTCTCAAAACTCTAGAAAATGTTGTCTTTGGTAAAATATTTATTAAAAGATCCTGTGCTGCTTCTGAACAGTGTAGAAAACAAAATATTAATCCAGAAATAGCTATTCTTCCCTAATAATTTTTTCTAGTGTAATAAAGCAAGTTTAAAGACAAAAACTCACAAGAAAATAATAAAAAGGGAATTAATTTGATGGACCTATTCATCCAATAAATATCACATTAGTACTTCTGTATAACCCATCCTGTATGAAGTACTTTGCATGGAAATATAGAAATAAAGAAGATATTGTTTCTCCACTTAAGGAACCAATAAACACACCTTGAAAATTGAATAAACAGGTCTTTGGACTTACAAACTATACACAAGTTCTGAAATAATAAGCATTTGAAAAATCAGCAAACAGGTTGAATTCACAAGTTTGTCTAATAAGATTTTGTAGAGGGATAAGAAGTGAAATCTATAAATAAATAATAACCACAAATGGAGCAGGGGAGGATAAAAAGGAGTATGAGATAACGTAGTTACTATTGCTATGTATGTGTAAGGGTGATAACTAGTACTTATTAAGCGTTTACTATGTGTCTGATATTAACTACTTTATATTCATCATGTAAAACGTAATCTTATAAAGTTATTCTGTCCATTTTACAGACAAAGCAACTGAGGCTCACAGTAATTTTCCCACAATTACACAGTTAGTGTGTGGTTGAACCAGGGCTTAACCATGCTTAATCTAATTTCAGAATTCAAATTTATTGGGTGATCAGCAGCTTGGTTGCTACAATGATGCCACATTAGACAGACTGAAAAGTAATTATTGAACTTGACAGAAAGAAGACATAGTTGAGTAGCATTATATCTATACCATGAAGGAAAAGAACACAAATTAGAGTAGTGTGAAGACACAGGGTATGAAATAAAATATTACATAATCATATCAGTCATAATAACCCAGAAAGATAATGTCACTGCCTTTTATTTAAATGTTATCCTTAATATGCAGAAAAATTACAAATGAAGAATAAAACATATAAAGTCAATGGGATAAATTCCCCAAATTTTGCTTTTTGTTCACTGAAATTGATTTGTTTTCATCAAGAAATGATGTTATTGTTCAATTAAATGATTCATTGATCTAAATTTCACCATTTCCTACATTTCCTGTTTTCAACAGATTGCTAACTGGCATAATCATGTTTGGAGTTCCCTTAGTATTTAGAAAAAGCACAGCAGTTCAAATTTTTTTATCACAAATAGATTATATTTTAAAGAATATACAGGAGAATTATGAAAACGTATACAGTATTTTTACTACTGTTGTTAGATTTTTATCATTTATTTTGATACTTGGTAGTCGATACTAAAACATTTTATCATGAAATCACTGCTGAACACAGCAGAAGATATAAGAAGTTCTAGTTGAAAAAGTAACATGTTGAAAATTACCAGTTAGACTGAGAGAAAATGGATCCATTTTTCTAATATGCTGACGTGGCCTCTATTATATCTGACTTAATTTCAGGTATATGCATATGAAACTGCCCCAATATCTCCTAATACTTCCTGGACAAGAAAATTAGTTCTGTTTTTTCACCATCAGCTCTAACCAGTAATATTGACAAAGACTTTCAGTTAAAACATCTATTTAAAACCTATAAAAATTACAATAAAGTTATTGGTGCTAGTGCTTTAACATTTAATGAAGTTTGGAATATGATTTAAGAAAGGTTAATTTATGAAAAATATATCATTCTTGTCTGTGAAACCATCTAAATTTCTTGAATGGGCAAAAGGACTTGAACAAATATTTCTCCAATGAAGACATATTTAACAGATATAAGAAAGGAAACTCAATATCACTGATTATCAGGGAAAATAAATTAAATAACCATAAGAAATAATCTCGCACTCAAAATGACCGTTATTATTAAAAAATTGTAAAATGTTGGGGGAAATGTAAACTAGTACAGCTATTATAAAAAATGGTATGAGTTTCTTAGAAATGGAACCACCATATGACCCATTGATCCATCCTTTGGGTATATACCCAAAAGAGAGAAAAATACCACTTCATAAATATATTTGTACTGCTATGTTCATTACAGAATTATTCACAATAGTTGAAATATGAAAACAACCAAATGCCCATTAATGGATATATGTATAAAGAAAATGTAACACACACACTTACACACACACACACGTGTGTGTGTGTGAGCGTACACATAAAGAAATACTATTCAGCATTAAAAAAAGAGGACATCCTGCCATTTTCCACAACATAGATTGCCTGAGAGAATATAATATTAAATGAGATATTTTAGAAACCCCAAAAAAATTTGCATGGTCTCTTTCTGACTTATTATATGTAACATTTAAAAAATTCTCAAATACACAGAGATAGACAATGAAATAATGGTTACCACAGGAGGCATGAAGGTGAGGCTATGGGAACATGTAGGTCAAGGGGTAAGCAATGGTACATATACAGGATGAACACCAAAGATTATGGTTAATAGTAGTATATTTTATTCAGAATTTTTGCTAAAACAGTAGATTATACATTTAAGATCCATATCATAGCAACATATATAGATAGCAGTGTTAGAATTATTAACACACATTCCCTTGGAAACAACTTTATCAGCTATAGGACAGCTATTTTTGCCTTAGATTTTACATATCTACTCATTGTTAAGGTTATTTAATTTAGGAAATTTTTCTCACTTTTTCAGAAAGAATGTTTTATATATTTTTAATGCAGTTAAATATATATGGTGCTGGAGTAGTGACTCAGTGGTAGAATGCTCACCTAGCATTAGCAAGGCCCTGGGTTCGATCCTCAGTGCCAAATAAAAATAAATAAATTAAATAAAGGTATTGCTCCAACTAATACTAAAAAATAAAGAAAAATTAAAAATATATATGAGTTACACTGCACTTCTAAATACTTTTTCAAAATTTGCCTACATTATGGGTTATTTTCAGTGTTAGTGAGTTTTTACATGCATAATCTTATACATCCACAGTTAAAGTCAGAATAGTTTTATCTCTGATCCCATAAATACTACTCCCTTGCTTAAAATCTTCTTAATTAATTCTGTTCCTCACAAAGAAAGAACACCCTTTGTCTTGACATATATGGGCTTCTTTTGACTTATTTTTTATCTTTCCATATGTATTTTCAGACACTATCAAACATTGTACCTTCTATATAAATCAAAGTATTAGAATTTCCTAGAATGTATCATCTTCTTAACTAATCTACACTAAATACTTCTGCCTCTGCCTATAATGACCTCCCAATGATGAAATCCTGGAAAATTGTTAGCATAATCTTTAAAAATCACATCAAATGTTATTACTGTCACAAAAGACCTTCTTGTCATATAAAACAAGCTAGGTCTTATCAATTTTATTTTATTTCTGTCATTTTATTTATCACTCTATATTGTTTTATTCTTGATATTCTGTCCCTAACTAGAATTTAATCAGCTTGAAGAACGATTGGATGCTATGAATATATACGCTGCCATTGCCTATCACAAAAAACTGATATATCATTATTTATACATTCAATAACTATGAGTTGAATAGACAAAAGAGTGAATACACAAATGAATGAGTGAATGAGTAAATAAGGTATATTTATTATTCATTTCAATGCTGTATGGAAGTGGAGGCTGATATAATGCTAAAAATGGTAAATCACATCTTTCATAGGAAGTTGAAAAGAACTTAGATATAACCACCAATGGCACTAAGTCTAATTATAGAAGGCTTGAAATAAACTGTTATCTTATAGTTTCCTCAGTTTCTTTCCTATATTGACATTACATTTTTTAATAAAGCAAAACATCACCATATGCCTGCCCAATCTGACTTTTTGACAGTACATGCACAACTCTAAGACTGATTCATTGGCCAAATGGAGAATTGAGATAATACCACTGTGCTATTGCAATGCTCATTTCACAGGAGTGCTGTTAGCCCTGACCTCAAAACCCTCAAAACTTGGTAGAAATATCAGGCACAAATACTATGGCATTAAGAACAAATTATCACTCCTGGAAAGTATAATAAACCTTCTATAATATTCTTGGAAATATAAGACACTGAGAGCTCAGGGAGTCCACCATTTATATATTTAAGTCAGGTATTGCAATCCTCCTAATCCCATGGGACACTAAGAACAAGTGTTAGCAGGAAAAAGTGTTCCTCATGTGAACACTTCAAAATGAGTAAATAAAAGCAATTTAAATTCCTACAATATATTGCAAGATCCCTTTTCTATGTCTCTTAGAAACACCACTCTGTAAGCATCCAGTGTCAAGATCTAGTGCTCAACAAGTGAATTTTTGTTTCTAATAAAAAATATCAAATGTAGCTGAGAGATGGGTTCAGTTTTCTTTTCTAGATCTTCCAAATAAAGAAAGAAATCATGCCACATTAAATCAGATATTTTTCTCAACCAAAGCTAGCACCTGAATATTCAACAGCATGGGTGTTTTCACTCTTCTTCCCTGTACTAAGTTCAGCAATTAGTCAAAAAACAAAACTGCATGGAAAATGTAGTTACCTGTGGTGAGCCGCTTCTGCCGTTTATGCAAATTATGGTCGCCATTACAAGATGGCGCTGGCTCCGCTGTGGTCTGTGACAAACAACTCCTTATTTGGGAGAGTTGGCGCATGACTTTTCATCACCCTATGAGAAAGCTCCACGTGGCTGCTTTGCATTGGGGCTTGAGATGCTTTATTAAGGCTGGGAGGGGCATCCGAGAGAGAGATGAAGAACTATCAGGGGGCCTGAAATAAACTACTGAAAGAAGATTCCCGAGTGTTGCATCTTCCTTGCGGGCAAGGGGTTGTGACAGTTACCTCAAATAAAATGAATAATTTAAGCTAATAATAAAAAAGAATGATTAATTCTATACTCTTTTAAATATCAAATGACTTCATTTAGGGATAAATAAAAACTCAACTCCCTATCATATCTCACCAGGAGCCTTCTTAAATCAATCTAAACATTTGCAGTGTACTTTTTGAATGAAAATATATTTTATTACTTTTTTTTCCATCTAAAATCAAATTGATTAAAAGTAGAAATTTCAGTGTTTTTCTTTCAACTGCCACACCAACTTTATCAACTGAGCAAACTAACTCTGGGCAAGTTTCGTATCAAAAAGTGAGTTTTTGGGTATTTATCTGAACAAAGTCCAGTACATAGTCTTTGAAGTTAATTTTTGCATCTTAATTTAATAGTAAACTTCAAGAGTTCTCAATGTATAAGAAAATTAGCAAATATTTATTGTCTGGTTCTAGGTAACAGAGATACATTAAAAAATCTACATACCTAGTCAGTCAGAAAACAGTAGTTAATAGTCATTGAGGGGTAAAATATAGCAATCCCTGATTTATGCATTGGTCACTTTGAAAAGAAAGGCAAGTACTGTGTGTTCTTCTTATAGGTAGAATTTTATAAAAGACAGCTGACCTGAATGTAGAATGGTGATTAGTAGAGATTGGGAAGAGGTGGGAAGACGGTGGATCAAGGGAGGTTGAATTTGATCACTGCACACTTATGTAGATATTATCACACTGAATCATATAATTTTAAAATATGTGTTAATAAAATATAATAATAATAATAATAATAACAATAATAATGATGAAGTCATTCTCGAGGAGTCATTTTTTTGATCCTCAAAGAGCATTCAATGGATTGGAGTCGAGAACAAAGAATTATTGATAAAGTACTCCTGTGCTGACTTTCACATTAATTGCATATTCCCAAGACCAAACTTTGTAGAGCTAGAAAATAATTTATTTATTTTATCTCAATATACTTTGTACCTCTTCATTCTGATCACAAAATTATTTTTTAGCAAAGTTGTCTGAGTCTGATTTTAATCAAGTCCAACAGGTCTTATAAGGAAGAGTATGAAGGCATTTCTTCTGGGTTAGGTGTCAAAATACTCTTTCTTGAACTACGAGAGAATTTTGAAATATATGATATGACAAAATATTAACAGAGACTCGGATTTCCAGAAATCACAGAAAAAAATAGTGTCAAGTTAAGGTTTCAAAGGAGGAAGTATGATAATTTTATTTGAGGAAAGTAAATATCTTCATTGTTTTTGAATTGCCAATCTCCCTGATTCTCTGGTAACTGAGAATGAAATATTTGTTTAATTGTCTTTAGTTGATTAATGCAAAAACATTTAGACTATATTTATTTCAGAATAAAGAACTATGAAATGACTTAGTTAAAATAACTTTGTTAAAGAATTGAAACAGCTAACTGAAGACCAATTGCCCTTTAGAAGTTGAACTAATTTTTATTCCCAATTTATACATATGTGAGAGATATGACTTTCACAGTTGCTCTAACACCAATACTGCTAAACTTTGTACAATAACATTTCTTTTTTCTTTGGAATAAATGAAGCCTCAAAAGCAGTGAACCATTTCCTGCTATGTGTTGTTCTTACAATTTCATTTGCTCCAGATCCACTGCCAGTTTGAAAGCTCATGTGCATAAAGCACTGCCAAGCTGGAAAGTAGAATAAACGTTCTATAATATTCTTGGAAATATAAGACACTGAGAGCTCAGGGAGTCCACCATTTATATAGTTAAGTCAGGTCTTGCAATCCTCCTAATCCCACGAGACACTAAGAACCATGGGGTGAAGGGAGCTTTTTCCTGCTAACAATGAAATTTCACCCAAGTCTAACAATACCAAATGAATCTCCAGTGTAGAAGGCGGGGTTTGTGTTCATGGGAGAATGAGAATACCTAAGTGGGTGTTATGAATGTTTTGAAGACAAAAAAAAAAAAAACCCACAGGCTGTGTTCAGAAACCACAAACTCAAGAGTTATGCATCCATCTTCATGAGCCAATATTTTTTTCAGAGACAAATCTATATTTTCTGTGCTTATTATATTCACTAAAAATACTTGATCTTTTTTGATAAAAACCTCTGGTTTGTATACAGGAAATAAAAGGACATGGGAATGTTTCTTCTTTATTATTAGAAGTAACTGGCATTTATTAAAAATTTTCTTACTAATTTGTACCCATTTTATTATGACTGTAAAATAATTCTATTCACTAGCCAAGTATGATTCAGGTCTCTCACTTCAGCTCAGATGTAGAAAAACTGATTAAGCAAGTTTGGATTCCTTCCTATTACAAGAAAATGTTAATGCCTGTGGCTAAGGTCAAAGTTAAAGCTACCAGAGTGAAGGCTTAGATGTCCTCAGGATCTCTAAATCACAGTTTGGCTTTTTTCCCGCCACTGTTGAAGCAGTAGTCAAAAAGATACAAACCAACAGTGTACTATTCTGGAAAAAAAGAGAAGTAAGAACTTTTTAAAATCATAGACACCATGAGGTCTGAGAAAATTCTGTCTCCTACTTTTTTGGGGAATGTCAAGTTTGGTTCTTTGAAATCAAGATGCTTGTCCTTCTGCTGAGTCAACTCTGATTTTTTCCTATCACCATCTATATCCACAGGTTCATATTAAAGCTGATAACAAGAAATCTGAGAGCAAAATGGTGTTATAGAGTCTGTTGGAAAGTCACTACTTTCCCCTATCCCCATCCTCCTTTCTTTCCCCTTTTCTTCCTTTGAAATGGCTTGGCTGCTGCAACATGAGACAAATAGTTGCGCTGTGTCTGCTCTCTGCATGAGGTGAGGTGAGTAGGGGAGCAGTGACTGCCAGGCACCAGATTGATGGTGTGTGGAAACACAGAGCCAGAGCTGCTGGCAGCCAAGTGCTCCTCTGTGGGGATCCCACATAATACACTTTCCAGATTTCTGGGCCTCAGTCCAGCCATACACTTCTGTGCATGCAACTCTGACTTCACAAAAAAGGGGCTGAGGGGGAGAGGAGAAGGCGAAGGCCCATGTGAAGACTTGCTTACTTATTTACTGCTTTAGTAAATGTGTTGAACATATGTTACTTTAAGAAGCAGCCATGGGAAGGAAGGTGATATGACTACCTCTTTAAACAAAACTTCCCTCATCTTCTTCAGGGATGGGTGATTAAAATTGGATGAGAGCCAGTCTAAAAGGGTGATATGTCTTCCAGGGCTGACAACCACTGAGGTAGGTTTGTGTGAAGCAGAGAAACACCACTGGTAGTGTCTCTTCCACTCTTAAGCATACTGCTGTGAACAATTAGAATTTCAATGCTAAACTATCACCTCTGTAAATAAATGCTGTTTCCTGGAAACACAGTCCTCCTGCAATGTGCTTCACTTAGGAGTCTAGAGGGTCTTATAGCTGAGAATTGCTTGTCTCCAGGCCACTGGAGGACTATATTTTGCTAATTAGGAACTAAGGGTCTGACTTCTTCTAACATTTCCTAGTTAGGAATCCCTCTTTCTCTTCCAAAGTTCAGAAAATAAAAGTTAAAGTTTAATCAGGCTAAATATAAGAATAAGAAAATGAGAAGTGGTTGAGTGAATGGAGTATAATGAGAGCCCTTTGTATTTGTGTTTGGAATGAATTTAAGATATAAGTGTAGTAAGAAAAACAAAAACATTATAAGAATAAAACCATATGTGCTGGGAGAGGTGGCACGCGCTATAATCCTAGCCACTTGGGAGGCTGAGGCAGGAGAATCCCCAGATCAAAGCCAACCTCAGCAAAAGCCAGGCTCTAAGCAACTCAATGAGACCTTGTCTCTAATAAAAATACACACACACACACACAAATAGGGCTGGGAATGTGGCTCAGTGGTTGACTACCCCTGAGTTCAATTCTTGGTACCTCCCCCTTCAAAAAAAAAGGTGGTGGTGGGGAAGTATCCTCATAAAACTATGGAGTTAAAGTCTTCTCACTCAAGATTTTTGACTTGGAACATCCTTTTTTTTTCCAGATTCTTCCGAGACACTAATAAAGTGACAGTAAATGAATTGAATTATAATCACATAATATCAAAAAGAACAAGAAAGAAGTGATCTGTGGAAAAGGTAGAAATTAAATGAAAAGATAGAGATAGTGAAACTAGACATAGATGCAAAATCTACAACACAAGAGGTATGGAATAAATAGATGAGCCTACTTGTACAATGAGACTCAGAGGGAACATGGGAGAGAGGGAATAAAAACAGGGTAAAAATTAAAGAATAATTTAATTCCTTTATAATGTAAAAGAAATCACAGATAACCATACACCATGTCATGTTTCATCCCAAATCCTCTTATAGACTAGGACTTTACACCCAGGCAGCATGTTGGAAAGTTGTTCTCTTAAAACTAGAGTCTTTACAGTCAAAAATTATTTTTGGAAACTTGGACATATTGGATGAATATTGTCATTTTAGAATAAAGCACTAATGATTATGGAATTTTTTTAGAACTTCTAAGATAAATCCCAACTTCTTTTATACATTTCTTGCCAGCCTCTAAACATGTTGTTTATCATCAAATGTTTCAACATGAAGTATAAAATAACATATAAAGAGACACTAATTATTTGAATAAAGATTCAACCAAGAAAGATAAGACCTAAGTAAAAATGACCTCAAAACAAGCAAATGATCATGGAAATCAAAAGGACTTAAGAAAATAAATAAAAAACACTCCCAGTCAGAAAGTTTGAGCAAATATTAGGTAGGGAAAGAAAAATCAACAAGATTTAAAGAAAATTTAAAAATTCCAATTTAAAAAAGGTGTCCTAGAATCTTAGAAATATTTGGAAGTATGATTGATTAAATAAAAAGAAATAGAACCCTGGGGAAATAAAATTGAGGTTTTCTCCAAAAATTTAGGCTTAAAGTGCTAATCTAGGAAACTCAATATCTGACCAGCTAATTTTCAAGAAAAAGAGAACAAGATTAGAAATACTGAAAAAAAAGTATCAAAGAAATAATGGGACAATTTCTCAAAATTTAAATAGGATAAAAGTTTTAATATTTAAAGATAATTAGAATTTGAAACCAAATGAATCTCCTAGAAAAATTTCAATTATAAAAAAACTGAATATATCAAAATGTGATTTTAAATGTTTTATAGAAAGCAAAATGAAGTTTCCTATAAAAAAAATCAGTTTTGCATCTAAATATTTCCAAAAGCAATATATCCTATAAAGAGAGAAGAGTTAAAAAAGAAAAAAAAAACAAAGAATATATTTAAGAAGCTAAAATAATCTTTGTATGAATTAAGCTTTTATTAGATAAAAGATTTATAAATTTTATTTCCCAAGCATCCTCCATGAAGAAGGTTCTATACTTCACCCAAAGAAGTGTGGAAACCAAAAGAAAAAGACACTGCAATCTGTATATGGGGTAAAAATGGGAGCTCATAACCCACTTGAATCAAAGTGTGAAATATGATATATCAAGAACTATGTAATGTTTTGAACAGCCAACAATAAAAAATTAAAAAAAAAATGTATTAAAGGACATAGTTGATAATCCCAAAAAAAAAAAAAAAGACATTGCATACAAGAAATTTTGAAATTGTCAAAGAGTCAAATTTTAAAAAGTCTTAGCTATGCTGGAGGCCTTCAGGTAAATCTTCTCAAATTTGAACTGGAAGCCAATTGCTTCCAAGAAGAATGTTTACAGCATAAAAACAGGTTATAGACAAAGAACTGCTATATTCCATAAAAAAGAAGATATTAGAAATAAATCTGTTATTGATTTCATACATCAATGGTAAAAACAGAAAGTAATCCCAAATTCCAGGAAAAACAAAAACATGTCCAAGAAATACATGCTCTAATTGTGAAACAAAGTAGAACCTGGTTTATTGTAAGCAATTGGTATCTAGGAAAGAAAAGGATATATGATTTTCTTTGAAGTTTCTTTGGCATATGTCATGAGGGTTGTAAAAGCAATACTGTAGAGAAGGAAAGATAATAATAGCATACTACTTGGTTCATTGAACAATATTCACCTGTACATAATTTTGTAAACACTGTCAGCTGTTAATTATTTAAAATCAAGCATAAAGAACTTAGTTTTGCATATAAACCAGAAATAGAGTGTGATGCAATTTTGGAAGTTGAGTAGAGGGATGGGGTACACTCAGAATGTTAATGTTCTTACATTAAAAAGCAGCAAGTCAAAATGACATTGTGGAATGTTGATTAATGAAGCTTTCAAGATACAATTAATAATTATGTTGGAATCTGAGGAATTAAATCAGTAATATAACAAACAAAATACAGGAAAACAGAAAAAATTTGGTTAAGTAAACAAAATTATATTCTGTTGGAAAAGGACTTTGATAATCATAAAAAGATAATTGCAGAATTATTTAAAATAATTGCCTTTAAGAATCTGTTTTATAATCAGGCAATAGGGAAGATATCATTGCTTGTCTGAGTCCTTTTTCACTATTTCAGTCATATTACATGATATAGGTTCTTGTTTCAAAACACATAAACACAAAGAGAGCAAGGGTGTTTACACACATGATTAAAATTTAAATTTTAACATGACCAAATTCAGTGGTTTTATTCACCATCTCCCACTCTTCTAACACATACCAGCACACACATAAAACCTCCAAAGACATAAAATAAATATTTAGCCATATTAACACATGTAAAATTTCTCAGCTACTTAATTTACTTTTTTGGTCTTGCCAACTTCACAGTTATCAATCACCAGTAAAAACCTTCCTAATATTCCAACATTTGCCTTCATATGATTGATTTCTTTCAATTTTAATGACTCCCAAGGGAAGCAATGAATTTTTTTCAATCAACACTCATTTCAATATATTGGCCATCTTATTAAGTACACACAATCCCTCCCCACAAAATCAAATCCATTTCCATCACACTTTCCCTTATTCTTAACATCTTTGTCTCTTGAATAATATAATAATGTTTACTTTTTCCTATTACTTTGTAGGAGACATCAGTAAAACCCCAAGTTATCTATTGGAATGACATTCAAAGTTTTGCTAACAGGGTCTGGCATCATAAATTCTTAAGAAGATAAATATTAACTACATAATTACCTTTATGTACTTAATTGAAAATTTAAACAATTATTTTCTAGTGTTTTTTTTTTTTAATTTTAACCACATTCTAGATTATGTTGGCTTTTCTTGAAGGTTTTCTTTTTATGACTTTTATCTGAGTCAGATTTATATTTGGAATGGTATTTATTAATTTTAAAATACTGTCAATTTTCCAAAGTGCTTTTGATATGTCCTCTTGTTATGGAAAACTGTCTAGGGAAAGACAAAAAAAAAAAAAGAAAAGAAAGCACAGATTTGTCTGGATTTTGTTGTTGTTGTTATTGCTTCTTATGGCTAATTATCCCAAAGTTTTACTTCCATCCACTAGTAAAGCATGATTTTATTCTCTAGCCTGTGAGTTTTACTTGCTCTGCTACTTTTAAAATAAGCAATATACAGACCATCCTAAGAGCTTTCATTGCTTTCCATGTCAACTAAGAGAAGGCATTTTATTGTACTAATTGTAGAGTACATAAGATTAATCTTTAAACAGACTGAAATGTGTCATAAATTGTTTCATTAGTAGATGGCATATTAATGGAAAATGAATTTACATCCAGAGTAAACTGTGAACCTGTCCTTTGTTCTCCTGACTCAAGTCTTGAGAGTTGATTATTTTTCCTTCTCACAGTTTTTTTTTTCTTTTTTTTAACTGCTGGACTTTTTTTTTTTTACATTTTATTTAAAACATCATACTTAGGTGATTGGGGTTAGGGATCTTCTCCCCATGTGGATTTTTGGAAAATAGTATCTTTTACAAAATACACAAGAAGAAAGAAGATAGTTTGATGTCAGTATGTGGGGTGCATGAGAGTAAGGCTCAGACTTTCAGTTTTCTTTGTATATCTTGTATAAATGACATTCAATTAGTACTATCACTTCTGAGAATTATTGCAACAGACTTCTAAATAGCTTTCCTAGTGACAGTTTTATTCCAAACTAGGCTTGTTTAGCTCACACACTGTTGCTAAGTCAATTTTTTTTATAAATAATGAACTTTATAACCTTTCTAAAAACGATTATACTACACTGCCAAGTAAAAATCTGTTAGCATCTAGTGCCAATGGAACCAATTCCAATTTCCCTAGCAAATAAGTCCTTGTACCATCCCCTTCCAACTGCCCCCTTCTATTGCCCTCTTCCACTTCACAGTCACATTTTTCAAAGGTCCCGTTTATGTTTTTGCCATTATTATGCGAAACACTCACTATGTAGCACACCAAAATCCTCCATCTTCCATTTAACCTCATTCTCTACTGAAACGTGACTGATGGACTCCTTGTCAATTAATTGAATGAGTGCTTTTCCTTCCTACAGTACTTTCTGCTGCTTCTGAATTTATTGAGTAAACTTTGTCTTATTTTTCTCCTGCCGTTTTCAGATGCCTTTCCCCAGTCATTTTCAGGTTTACTCTGCTCCAAGCAGCTTAAAAATCAGAAGGTCCTTAAAGTTTAATATTAAACACTCTGTTTTTTTTTTAAATTCTCTTGCTCTTCTTTGGTGAATGTACTCACATCCCCAATAAAAAGAATGTGTGTGTGTGTAATAAAAAATACACATACACACACACACACATATATACACACATACATATGTATATATAATAATATTACAAATCAATATTGACATACTAAGTCATTTCATGGAGTCTTGGATCCTATGAATCAAGCATCCACTTGACATATGTCCTTGGATAGCTCAAAAACAAACAAACAAATAAACAAAAAACTCAGTCTCAGTTCACTCATAACCAAACTAATGAACTTTTTCTCAAAACCTTATCTATTCAGTAAATGTTACACTATCACATTTTAGGAAGCAAGATGCTTTGCATTCTTACTCAATAAATTAAGAATTTAAACAATCATTCATGACTATCTACCCATGGCTTTCCAATCTGCAGGTCCCAACCCAGATTGGAAAGTAGAGCTGTACTATTAAAGATGAACAAAGCCCCACACTACACGGCAAGACAATGATGCATATGAATGCAAAAGGGACAACAGTCCAAAGTGCACTAAGCTCAATTTATTTTGAACACAGGTAACAGAGTACTTTAAAGGAGATAATAAAGAAATAGGAAGCAAGATGAGTGGGGCTCAGAAGAATCAGGGGAAAATTACAGGGAATAGGAAAGGAGGCAGTCCATGTGAAACCCATCTGGATTGTTAACTAGTGCTTATCAAAGTTAGCTAGTGCTCCTACCCTACTACAGAAACTAGTAGACAAAGGCTTTATCTTCAGGTGTTAGATGAACAGACAATAAGTTATTTTGGTAACCTGAAATTTTCCCAGGCAGGTAGTTTACCAAAGGTTTATCTAACCCACATGAATTTGAAAGAGTCAAGTTGATTCCCTTATTTCTGTAAGTTTAGAAAGATTCAATTACGTAAGTGCTTATTTCTTCCTAAGTCAATTAAGTTAGAACTTCCCCAAGGAATTTTATAAATATCCTTGGTAATTCTATCTAGGCATTATCATATAGGAAGTAATGCACCATAGGGAAATATCATATAATACACATAAAGACACATATTTAAATAACTGGACAGATGCAAAGAGAGCTTGTGGTTTCTATTTAAATTTTTTTAGCTTAGTTAAGGTTACCTACTTAATATTATGAATAATGATTTCTACTAATATTTTTGAAGAAGACTTTTAAGACATTTTGTCCTGATATATAATCTTAGGGAAACCATGGACCACATTTTAGGTAGGGCAGTGAGAGGACACTAGCAACTGTCCAGATGTCTCTAAAACCTCATCTGAATGAACAAAATATCTAACTTGTTTCCAAATAGCCCATTCACATTAAAGCCTGAAACAGTTCATTTTGGGTTTTGCTGAGTCCCTTGATGATCCCTAATGAAAAGGGGACCCAAAGTTCTAGTGCCTATAGGAAGCTAAGGGGCTGAAGTGGGGAGGAGGATGAATGTATATGACAGAGATTAACTGAGGGGTGGAGAGGTAGGAGCTTGGAGGGGTGCATATCAAAGGATGCCAGGGAGCTGAAGGGGAGATCTTACTGTCTGTGGATAGTAAGAGGAAGGAGGGGAAGCAAAAGCAATGCTAATGGTAAGGGACAAGTCTTAGAGAAGCCACTTGGGGGAGGTTTTAGGCTTTTCTAATACACCATTGAAGTTCCAACTTACACTAAGTAATGACGTGCCACCAAGGAAAAAGCAGACAGATTAGTAGTGCCTTATCCACAAATAGTAAAGTTTGAGGAGGGGTTTCTGTTCAAGTTCCCATGGAAGGAGCAGCATCAAACAAAGAGAACAAAAAAGAACTCATAAAGAGCCAGGAGGATTTTTTTTTTTTTCCATCTCAAGAGTCAGGAAATAAACCTTACTCAAAACAAGAAGCCAGAAAGCAAAACTTCCAACCCAGGAGGTACCTTTCAAATGAAGTTTTGGGCTTCAACCCAGTTTCAGGCAGCATACTCAGAATCGTAAGAACTGAAATCTGTCCACACCATGCTTCAATGGGCATTCATCTACAACACTAAATCAGGAGCCAGACTCACCACTAGATACCCAAAAGCACAAGCCAACTGGAAATGAGACAAAGGTCTCTTTCCATACTGAACAGTCTGGTGGTTATGGCTGAGTGTTGATGGGAGATCATCACTTTTTTTCTTTTAATGAAAATAAATATAGGAGAGTAAAATGGAAAAAGATCAGAATGCATTACACATCACACATTTTAAGACATAAAATATTTATTTTCATTAGAAATTTATATATTTACCTTTGTTTGCTTCTCTTCCCATGCATGCATATACAGGGTTGAAATGCAAATATTATTTCTGAAATCTAAACCATGATCAAAAAGTTTTCTTTCTCTTTTCCATAAAAAAATTCACCACCAATCTAGTCCAAGTTTCTATAAAACCTCTTAATCTCACCTATAACTAATTGGGGACATAAAATTCAATCAATTTACATGAACACATTTTTCTAATTTTAGCTTTTCAGTCTTATATCCTATTGGTCTCTTCCATAAGCTATAAGTCAATCACATCCAACTTTTCTCCATTCTGTAAATATTCTTACAATATGCCTGATCTATGGTATCACCTCTGTTTTAAATGCTGGGTTCCCCTTCTCATATGACTATAATCTTTGAGATTTGTCTTGCTTGCCATTATGTCTGTTGAGTTACACAATGCCTGGCAGATAATAAATGTTTCATACATAGCTTTTGAAAGTGTGAATGAATAAATAGAAATACGAACACAGTACTGTTGGAAAATTGATACATTTGAAGAGAGTCATAACTATGTAACTGGCTACACAATGAAACAACTAGTGGTTTAAAAATTAGTCTCTTGTTTAGAACAGTTTGCTTCAAAAATTGTTTGTATGTTTTCTATATCTGCACTTGAAATTAAAAACTCATGCTTATTTTGAAAAACAAACTGATTTGCTAAATAACTTAGTGGAAAATCTTATGCATACACAGAGTACTTGCTCATATGATCTTAAAAGAGTTTTATGCCAAATTCTTAATGTTTTTTAACTTTTCAAATACAATGAAATGTGTGTCTTATTTAAAAGCTTTTGATTCACCATTAAATATTCTATTATTTCCATTTTACCTATATTCTCCATCATTTTTTTTCTCTTTGTCAAAACCATTACATTGACCTTCATTTTTTAATAATCTTTAATGCTGAGGTTAGCTAACATAATTTGAACATTGGAAGCACATGGTATTCTAGACATTATGATTTTTCTACATTAAAGAAAGAAAGAATAACCTATTCCAAACAATTTCTTCTTTTAATGTAGTTTAAAGCAACTTTCCTGGATCCCAGGATTCAAAGATACTTATTGCCAAGTTTGATGTCACGTAAACTGTGTGGATTTAAGACTCTGAAATAAATTCAAATCTTCCCCTAGCAAAATATGCTTCTTTTGCTCTTTTAAGAATTTGCTTTATATTAAAATTCAACTACAACTATAAAAGAGTTGAGAAATATTCCTGAACATTAATCAACCTTACACAGCCATGGTTTTTAAGTTAACTGTCAAGAAATTATACTATTATAACTGGATTTTTTTCTGGGAATCTATCCATATTTAAGAACCACTAGTACATATATATTTTTCACTTACAGTACTCAAGTCATCTTAAGAAGTCTACAAAAAAAATAGAGAAATCTTATTGTATAATACTCAACTTTAAGTGTGTCTGTTATGAGAACTGCAGTGATTCTAGTTAAAGTGAACTTCAGCCGCTTTTGAAAAATACACAAACTTACCAGTTCTCTGGTGAAATTTAAGATTCCTCAATTTAGCAATTTAGTGAGGTGTAAATATTTCCTAACTTTTTGCTTGATCATGTTGCTGTATTTGTACCTACATTTTGCCATTTCCCAATTTGATTTCCCGAGGGCTTTCAGTTTTGTTTTCCTTTTGTCCTTTAGTAAATTTTGATTATCACATTCCTATTTAAACTTATCCAATGGCTCCCTAAAGCCTCCATATTAATGTTGAAATTCCTTACAAGATATGTGAGACTTTCGATAAAACTTTTGGCCCCAAGTTTTATCCCAAATTCTTCTCATTAATCTTTATCATACATTCTATGTTCCCTTCAACCCAGACCCTGATCATGTCCCAGAATAGCTTGCCCTCTGACATTGCATATGGTCTTTAAGGAATGAACTCACAACCTTTCCACAGTGTACATCCTCCTTTTTCTTCAAGGTTGGTGAATCATGCTTCTCTAGACTCTTCTGTCAGTAGCAGTAGTCACTAGTTGTAGCTCTCACACAACATCATTGACAAATCTTTTATCAAATTATCATTTCATTGTATGCTATATATTGGATTGGTTTACATTAGAATAATGTTTTACTGTGTCTTTCTCTTTTTATTGTAAATTCCTTCAAGGTAGAAAATTTGTTTTATTCATTCTATACCTAACACATTATATTTCTTGTCAGTAAGTAATACATTTTTTAGTGACTCAAATTATATGAGAAAACAAGAAAAAAATCTGGGCTTGAGAATTACACAAGAATAGAATCTTATTTCTTATCATGTTTCATAGCTTCTTTGTATATTTCATGAGTCATGTTGGCCTTAAACATTCGTGAGTCGATAATATGTGTCTGATGTATGGGATGATTTGTAGTAAATTAATTTTCTAATTATTTGTGTTTTATGCTGTTCAGTTTGATCATCAAAATTTAGTTCCTCAGCATGGTGAAGGAAAAGACTTTCACCTCTTTAACAAATGAAGAAATAGAAGACATATGGGATTTGTTAATATTGAAATCTGCTAAAAAATGTGATACATTTTTGCTATTTTTGATAATAACAAAATGAAATAAGTTGTTTTCCTAGGGTTTACTTATAAATTAAACACATTATTACCACTTTAGTTTCCTATTTCATCTCTTTAAAAGAATTATATTACTTTAAAAATGTCTATCAGTACACTTTTACATTAAAAAGTCAATAAAACTACTTTTGATGCAATTAGATATTATTTCCATTGCAATGGCAACTGTAAAAAATAGTTTTTCATTCACAACAGGGTGTGTGGCATAGACCTTTAATATAGCCAATGTCACTAATAAATTAAAAATACTGTATTACAAAATCAGTAGGAAAAAAGGAACTAAATGAAAGTATATATATCTTCTTTTCTTTTTCCAACATGTTTGGGTATTAGTTTTGAAGATGATCTATAACAAGTTGTAAATGATGTGTGAAATGAATCAGCTCTGCTCTGCATATAAGCACAGACTATAAAGTTACTTATGCAAATACAGGTTTTTTTGTGTGTTAATTGCTATAGGCTTCAGTTTGCATATGGCAGAAAGATGACCAAATATAGATGATTTAGACACTTGTTTTTTAGCCCAATCTGCCAGTCAAATATCAAAGTCAACTTTCTTGTATTTGGCCACTTTGTTTTCTTCTTTTACATCTAAGTGGGATTGAGAGGTAGGGTTGAATTTTACAAAGATTTGATGCCTTCACCCTACCTCATACACATACCAACTAATCGTTGTAATACTGCCTGCATATTATGTGCATCATTGTCTGTTTATTATATACTTAAATTTACTTGTAATCTCCAATATTACTATGAGATAGGAATTATTATTGTCGTTATTTCCAAAGATGAGGAAATTAAAGCTTGAAAAAGCTAAATAATGTGGCAAAAAAAAATTAGTTGCAAAGTCAAGGTTTACTCCCAGGCATTCTGTTTCTACAGGTCATCCTCTTTGTTCCTATCACATATGGTTCTAGTCATTTCTGCAAGTTTTCAACTCAAGGGTTGGTAGTGCGGTGGGTAGAGACAAATCCTGTTCTGTACATTTATATGGACCATTTGCTAGCAAATCAGCTGTGGAAAACAACTACTTTCCTTAAATAAAAGAACTCTGCTTAGGCTCTCTTTGAAGCACACAGAAAATGGAAAGCAGGTCCTAGTTCACATCAGTGTTTGGGACTTCCATAGAAACTTCACATCTGTTTCTCTAATGTAACAGAGCCTCCACACAGTTTGCACAACCTATAAAGCAATTTTTTCTCATCCCTCGGCCTATATATTAAGTTAGTTTACCTGAATGATACTCAAATTTGATGATGCTCACACATTAAAGGACAGAAAAAACTGTTTCTTTTTCTTTACCCCTTTTTGCAGACTGGTGAGCAAAGGACAACTGCTCATCACAGTTTCTTGATTACCTTTATTAACCTCCTAAGCAGTGCCTCTCCTTACCATTTGATTTAGATTCTTCTCTGTCATTTCAACCCAATGCATACTGTTCTGCTAAGCTTCAAGAAAGAAAAGAAAATCTTGAAGGCTACTACATGCTAGGAAATATCATGTTTTATTTAAATTTAAAAAAAGTGTTTGGAAGTTTGTTCTTGACTGAATAACAAATAAACTAGTAGTACAGCCTAATTGGCGTTCAGACTGACATAAACCCCAAATCCTTTTGTTTTTCACAATCATACCATAAGTTTCCCTTTAGGTGGAGGTGTTTATTTTAAAAAGTTAAATATATTTATATATCACATTTGTTTTTTTCCTCAAAAATGAAAAGGGTCCTGTCATCCTTTAGAGAAAATGAATATTCCTTTGATTCAGATTTGCTCCTTTTGTGAAATGACATATAATAGACAATTGACACTGACTTTTACCCATTAACATGTTATTATCTGTGAAAGTTATTATCTGTGAAAGTCAGTTTTCTAATCTCTTATTTCACATTTTTGTACAGTAAGTTTACAAAGGGTCTTCTGACTTCATTTCTGTAAGAAAAACTATATTTCAAGATAAAGCAATTCCACCTATGTTATGGAAGATAATTAAACAAGTCATTGGAAAGTTTTCTTCTTTATTATAATTGAAACTGCAAAGGAGTGAATAAAGGTAACGGGTGTTCTATCTGCTAAGTTATTGCTTTAGAATGAGACATTCCACTTGACATGGAAACAAGGACATCATAAAAATGTAGTGCTTGCCTTTCTCTACCATATTCCTACCCTTCCTCTTGGCTTTTTTAACCCTGTTTCTCTTTTGTGGTTAAAAATGGACAAAAGTGAAGCCACAGGCATTCTCAATGCTGATATTTTCTCACAAATATCAAGCTTCTGTGTTTGGTTTGTTCCTGGTGCTCAGAGATACCAAAAATACGAAGGCCTTCGCCTTGCCCTTGATAGAGAAGCCTTGCTGTCCAACTTTGTGGAGAATCTTTTCCACGACTAATGAACATGAGTCTGTGGCCAAGACAGCTCCAGTAAACACATAAGCCTGGAGACATGTCACAGTAATAACCATATGTCTCCCTACTATGCTAGCTAGATAATAAAATTTAAACTAAGATGTTAATAATCAATAGGAATTCAATTTTTGATGGTTCTCAGATAATGCTTACATTTATGAAGAGACTTCTGCCCAAATTCAAAAGAATAAATAATGAAAGAGATTGTGCAGGAGGCTAGATTTAAAGCAAGTTTGTCATTTTCAACTTTGCATACTTTTAGACAGGGTATTGCTAAGTTGCATAGGACCTCCTGAGCAACTAAAATTGCTGAGGATGGATTTGAACTTGTGATCCTCCTGCCTTGGCCTCCTAGGTGCCAGAATTACAGTTGTGCACCATGGTATCCAGCTACAATTTTGCATATTCTTAAGGAGAGAATTGATTCTAGGAGGTGATGGTGTCCATAAGTATTTATCACTTTTATGGAATTCCATATTACAGCTACACAAATTCTTTTTAAAAGCAATGCACTCTTTCTGATAGCACTTGATATTTTCAATCTCCTATAAGTAATTGAATTAAAATATTCAATTCTGTGAGAGGTAGGAAAGTGGTAATACTGTGATTACAGTAGTAATTTTTGATACTACCTTTATCATATCATTTGAAAAGCCTCTTCTTTAAAGACTGAAAAGATGCTGTACTTTTTTAATCAGGTTTCCTTTTATCATAACCATGTGTAAGATTCAATGATTAAATTATATGGTGCTTCATAGAGTTAATGACACACAAGTAAAGATCCCTGAAACTATAATTCTAACCAATAATATTTGTTTTAAATTATCACTTCCATATGTTTTTATTTATAGTTCTTTTAAAATTATGTACTTAAAAATATCTCAAGCATGCTCCAAAATACAAAGATTGAAAGACATCAATATAAAATGAACATAATTTTAATTATTATTTTTTATGATTTTAAGTTTTATATAATCTTATGTAGCAGACTATAATGGTATTATATCATAAATATCATATAAACATGGTTCCTCTAAATATCATAAAACATGGTTCCTGCATGGAGGTTCTTTTTCTCCTTTAATTGAAAAAAAAAACGTATAATTCAGTATTATATAAGTAAAGTATAATTTTAGAGTATACAGGTGTTCCACAGTAGAAAATAATCAGCTCTTTTCCACTGGTATCTTTGACTAGGGAAGCAGTATGCATAAATGGAAGAGAATAGTGCATAGTCTAAATGACAGAACTATAAATATCAAGATACTATGGTAACTATGAGTTTGAACATATAAAATGGCTTATTCCTTCTCTTATGGTTGTGATTACTAAAATAAGCTTTAGACTATATTTCATAGTGGGGAAATGTTAAAATACTTTAAGCAGAGTTGTACACAATCTCATTGCACTTTAGAAGGATCAATCTGATGACTTGTTGAATACACAAATGGAACCAGAAATATGCCAGCCAGGAAGGAGACTCTCACAAAAACTTAAAAGAGAATTGCCAGTACAGGAAAAAATAGAAAAAAGTCAGAATTGGGAAGAAAATGAAACTTGGAAAAAGAAGTGATAAGACATACAATGGTTAAAACGGCTATGGAATATTCAAGAGGAAATTTTGTTAGAGTTTTGGGAGATGTGGATCTAGAATGTATCAGAAAGGTCCAAACTTAAATTGTGGGATGGAAATTCTTTATATCACTGAAGATGGACATGTAAGGTGATCCCAAAATGAATATCTTAGACTGAAGAACCATGCCCAGAAACACTCTAAAGCATTTTGGTTAATATCTTAAGATCCATCTCTGACATTCCTGCCTCACCATTTTCAGATTCTTCTTGTTCTCATTTTGACATGATTGAATAAAGGATGATATATGCCTAAACTATTTTATACACATTGTTGTATTTCATCTCACCTTCAAAGTCCTCGATTAATCAATGTGAAAAATCTTGAATGATCCAAGTCTTTTAAGCCAAATCCATCAGTTCTTACAGTGATGTTTCTCCAGTTATGTCATTTATTTGAAGCTTTTCTCATAGTACATTCCTCAGGAAGATCCTGGAACACAATCTATTCTTTGATATTTGCAATTTTGTAACAGTTACATCTGAACAATTTGACCAAATATAAATAAAAATATATAATTTATTTCGTTGGCTTTCTTAAATAGGCTACTCCATTGTTTTTTTTTACTTCAATTCTTTTTTTTTAATTTTTATTGTTGGTTGTTCAAAACATTACATAGTTCTTGACATATCATATTTCACACATTTGATTCAAGTGGGTTATGAACTCCCATTTTTACCTCGTATACAGATTGCAGAATCACATCGGTTACACAGCCACTTTACTTCAATTCTAAAAGGGATGATGGCAATATGATTTTTGCTCTTTTAAATAACTATCTCTTTTTTGCCTAAATACCAAAGGATTCTATTTTGCTTCTCCTTAAAGTTTAATCATTGTATGTGACATTTCTCAGTGATGACTATAATAAGTCAAATTTCTCAGACATGCAATGTATCCTTTACAGTGTATTAGCAAATTTTATTCGATTTGGGGTAAGTGTTCTTAAGTTATAATTTTAAGCTTTTGTTCATATTGTTTTAATATTCTTATTCAGGGTCTACTCTTATATGTATTGGATCTTCTTTTCTGGTCTTACATATATAGCACATTTTTAAACTTATTTATTTATTTATTTATTTTTAACTTCTTTTTTCCATATATATTTTTAGTTTTCTGCTGTAGTATTACTGTCATTTCTAGTTTAGTCATCATACATGAAATTGTTATTGTATTAAAATTCTTAATACTCTTCTTAATTTTATTGTCACTTTTTAGGTCTCTTTTTCTTCAAGCAAATGAATTTTCTAATTATTACATGTCTTTGAATAATGTTCAAATTTTTAAAATTTCTTTGTGCTCACTTAAAAACATTAGGTTGCAATTTTCAATATTTTTAAAAACATGTATAATACTTGGTGAAATTTGACTCCCATTGACATAATTTTATCTGAAACATTTTTTTCTTTCAAATGTATTATTCTTATCCTATTCAGTTTGTATTCAACTGTCAGCAGTTTCTACTCAAAAGCAAAACTTTTTCTTAGAAAGTAAATTATAGAGTCTGAGGTTGTAGTTCTGAGGCACTGAGTTGGATGCTCAGCACAACATAAATCAATAAATAAAATGAAGGTACTGTGTCCGTCTACAACTAAAGAAAAAAAAAAGTAAATTGTGTCTGAAGGTTTCTAATCTCCATACTGGTCTAGCAACATCAGTTTTTCCAGTGTTGACCACTTATATTAACTTACAAAATAAAATACCACTGAAGCCCCTTCTGATTTTGTCTGTACTTGGGAATTTTGCTCTTTTACTGTCAAGTAAATTTATTGTAATAGTCTCAAAGCCATTGGCAGTACACCATTCTTTGCCCTTCTTTTGGCTGCACACAAATTATGATATAGATTGAGTTTATGGCTATTAATAGCTATAATTTGAACTTTGAAAGAACTCCTCATGATTTGCTCTTATGTAGATGTTATTTGTAGGTTTTTGATTCTGTCATTGCTGTTACTCTGTCACTATCCACCATCTTCCTGTAATTTAAAACTTTGGGTTTCACTTCAGCCTGTTCAAAACCTAGCCAAAACTGTTTTTCAGTCTAGAAACAGTGATTTCTAAGTATCATGACTCTTTTATTTATACACCATAATTAAGACTTGACATCATTCCTATAAGGGAAAACACAACGTTTTAAAAAGAAACATTTTATACAGTTTTTGAGTGTACTTATAATTGTGTAGCCCATTTACTCATTTTAATGCTATAAAAAGCATTTTAAGAACAATGATCAAAGGAAATCAACTACATAAATTTTCCTTAATAGTGATAAGGTATTCTTTCTGTGTGTCTGACACTCCAATATCAATTTAATAAAGCAGCAAGAAATTTTGCATTACAGCTAGAAAATAAAAATCTACATCACTGCCAAAGTCATTGTTCATTATGTGCCCAAGATAAAATTTTGGCATTGGCTATCATGGCAACAACATAAATTATACTTTCAAATATTCACATAACTTATAAATAGCCCCCAAACAGCAAACAGACTGAATTTAGGGACTAACCCTCACATTTTTGGATACCAAAATGTCCAAAAAAAAAAAAAAAAAA
>NW_026000016.1:4308956-4335840 GCF_001458135.2 Marmota marmota marmota | reverse complement strand
TCAAAAAAAAAAAAAAAAAGAAGAAGAAAAGGAGAAGAAAGCAACAAAATAACAGGACATTTTTCCCTAAATAGCAAACTAGCTAATATCAGATATAAAGTTTAATTTGCTAAGGCAATTAATTTTAACATAATATTCCAATTTAAATGAATAAGTTTTATATTTAGAACTTATTAAGATAAAGAAATTCATAGCAACAGCAATAAACTGAGACAGTTATCATATCTATCTTTGAACATATAAACAGCATAATTTTATAGCATCTTTGATTCTAAAAGAAAAAAAAATTGTCTATCTTAATGTTTTCCAAGCTTCTACTTAATGTATTTGGCCATGTCAGAAATTTAGAACTAAAACATCACCTCAAAGGTATAAAAATACATTAAGATTAAGAAAAAAAAAACCTTAAGACTATGAAATTCTATCAGTGCATAGGAATGTTCTTCCATTTCTTGAATAATATCTACAATGATTTTTTTCAGATTCTGATGCACAGAAAAAATATGCAATGAACATTTTGCCTTACATATATTAAATATATACTTATTTGTGCTTAAAAGTTTAATGACTCAGACAATTTATGTACTACTATAAGATAGCTACCAAAAGTATTCAGAAGCATATGATTTATGTAGATTTCAATATCTTATGGAAAACTCTGAACATTAGGAACTTTTAATTAAAAAAATGTTGATCTATGCAAAGCTACAGAGTGAAAGTGCATGAAAACTGTATTAACCATCAATTGTGGTAACTGTTATGGTGGACTTTTCCCCTTTGTTGTCCTTTTTTTTTTCTTAATCTATTCTTGTTTTCTGAATGTAATATCTCATTACAGATCTATCAATAAATGAAAAAAAGAAATCCAAAACCAGATACATTTGATAATTTAAAAGTAGATTTGAAAAAGTACAATTAAAGCTGATGCAATTTTAAGTAAAATCTGTACTTAACATAGATGTGATATATTTATTCATTGCTCTGTATAAGTGCTTTGAGTTATGAGAAAAAAATTATTCATACACTCAATTGAAAACCAACTTGTTGGTAAGTGAAAAGCTTCTGTATGAATCACTTTCTTTAGGCATTTAGAATAGTTCAATTTGGAATTTAATTGTTGTGTCTTTATTATCTTAACCTGTTTAAACATTTCACAATGTATGCATGCCTGGATCTATCATGTTATCCCATTACTATGTGAAATTTTTGTATTCTTATGTATAGATTTTAAAAATTCATTAAACCAATAGTATCTTTCAGTCGATAATACATAAATATTTGTTATGGACTCAATATGCACAAAAATTATTGATGGCTAGGAATGTAAAAATTAAAGGATCATCTATACTATAAAATATTGAAGGATAAGTGTGTCATATAAGGAAAAAAAGAAAGTACAAACAGGAAGAAGAAATATATTTGCATAGATCTAGTGTTGAGTAGTTTGCTATTGGTGGAAAATAAGCAGATCTTGAAGCTGATGTATAGCATATGATAGATAAGATGGTGAAAAATCCTTAGCAATGCTTTGAAACTTAAATTTTTATCTTGAAAGCAATGGGGAAAAATTAAACACACTGCTCAAATTCTAGAGAATAATTATTTAAAAAGCAATGGGTTAAAATGCATTTTGATATGAATAATATTACCTATATGCAACCTAAAGCAGTAATTAACATAATTCATTTTTTATCAATATATTCATACTTTAAGATTTCCTTAAGGTAATTATAATTTACATTAAAGTGTCCCTGTCATATAATTAGAATAAAATGTTTTGTGTGACACCAAAACCTAGATCATCTCTCTTGAAGCCAGTGATAGGTGTTAAATGAACCATTTTCTCTTTAGATTTAGTATGAGAGTACATTTCATTACTATTTTCAAAGTGGATATTAGTGAAAATGTCACTTTATTATTGAAGCCTTTTTGATCTTTTATATTTGTGATCTCAACCTGATGTCATACATTGTACATGAAAATTTTTCATTAAATTTCTATTAAATTGAATGGCTTGCAAAATATAATCTCAAGTTGTTTTCATGCAACAAATGCAACATATGTAGCAAAATGAATTTAAACTTCTATCTCACACTCTGCACAAAAATAAGCTCAAAGTGGATCAAAAACTTAGACACTATAACAGAGACCCTGTGCCTAATAGAAGAAAAATTAGGCCCAAATATTCACCATGTCAGCCTAGGATTTGACTTCCTTAACAAAATTCCTAAAACACAGGAAGTAAAATCAAGAATCAATAAATGGGGCTGGGGATGTGGCTCAAGCGGTAGCACACTCTCCTGGCATCCATGCGGCCCGGGTTTGATCCTCAGCACCTCATACAAACGAAGATGTTGTGTCCACCGAAAAGTAAAAAATAAATATTAAATTCTCTCTCTCTCTCTCTCTCTCTCTCTCTCTCTCTCTCTCTCTCTTAAAAAAAGAATCAATAAATGGGATGGGTTCAAATTAAAAAGTTTCTTCTCAGTGAAGGAAATAATCAATAACATGAGTAGAGAGCCTACAGATTGGGAGAAAATCTTTACCACATGCACCTCCAATAAAGCATTAATATCTAGAATATATAAAGAACTCAAAACACTTAACACCAAAAAAAAAAAAAAACAAATATCCCAATCAATAAATGGGCTAAGGAACTGAACAGACACTTCACAGAAGACATACAATTGATCAACAAATATATGAAAAGTGTGCAACATCTCTAGCAATTAGAGAATTGCAAATCAAAACTACTTGAAGATTTCCTCTCACTCCTGTCAGAATGGCAATCATCAAGAATACAGGAAACAATAAATGTTGGTGAGGATGTGGAGAAAAAGGTACACTCATACATTGCTCATGGGACTGAAAGTTGGTGCAACCACTATGGAAAGCAGTATGGAGATTCCTTAGAAAACTTGGAATGAAAACACCATTTGAACCAGCTATCCCACTCCTCTTTATACCCAAAGGACTTAAAATCAGCTTTCTATAGTGACACAGCCAAGTCAATGTTTATAGCAGCTCAATTCTCAGTAACTAAAATATGCATACAACCTAGGTGTCCTTTGATAGAAGGATGGGTAAAGAAAATGTGGTATATATACGCAATATAATATTACACAGCTTTAAAGAAGAATGAAGTTATGGCATTTGCTAGTAAATGATGGAGTTGAGTGTCAGGACCACTATGGAAATATGTGCCCTTAAGTCCTGAGCAAGAGATACTGAACAATTATTGTGTCCCACAATAACTTGGGCTTTACCTCCACATGGATAATGAGGCATGCCTCCAGGAGTAAGTGTCACCCAGTGGGGTTGAGTTACAATCACCTGTTCCTTTGTAATCCTACCCCTTTTCCCTTTTTAGAATAGAATGTTCCATGGAACCTCCTCTTGTGTGTCCCCTGTATAAGAATAAAAAATTCCAATGGCCCTCTCTTTTCCCATGAACCCCTAAGGTCAGAGAGCCTGGAATTTGAAAATGAACTTCTTTGTGTTTGCATGCTTTCTTCACCATTTTCTTAAGTTATTGGAATAGTCAGATTTGTGAACCCAGCATAGTCACCAGCTAGGATACATGGCGATAAATGAAAGCACAGCTAGAATATTTTAAGGTAGTTGGTAAAATGTACATGGTTAAAGTGTAGACTGCTTTCATAAACATGCTCTTTGTGACTTATTGTGAAACTATTATGGATTTTTTGTGTTTTGAAATGTTTTAGATAAGAATCTTTGATTTTATGTACTGGAAATTAATGTGTAGAGAATGAAGGGAGAGAGGAGAGATTGTTTTGTTTGTAGTGCAATAAAATTTCAGAAGCTCTCTGCTTCTAAAAAAGTAAAGTATTTTTAAAATTTTTTTGCTTCTTAGTTTCTAGAATTATTTAGACAATTTGAGCCGGGAAAATAAATCTGCTGAGCCTCTCACTGCATCCTTACCAAAAAATATTGAGTGTATAGGTATTCTGATCATGGAAATAGACAGGGAAGTGTTGCCCCATAAGCAAACTCCCGGGGGTGGGCAACTGGCACCCGTTTCCCAAGATTAGAATGCCCAGAAGTTTCCCCCTGAGGCTATTAATATTACTATGTGGGTGCACTACCTGGTTTTTATACTGACATCCTTGAAGGAGTGAGGCTCTCTGTTTGCATTAAGCTGGACCTTATCTCAGCTAGCACTCAGGGTTAAAGGAGTACAAGTTAGAGTGTAGTCATTGGTGGTGGGTAACTTTTGGGGGGATAATAAATGTGGCAGCAGAGAGAAGCAGAGTTTTTTTCTGCTACTCTTTGCCTGCATGCATACACTCTGTGTGTCTTTCCTTTTTGTTTGCCTCTTTACAGTCTTTCTCCACAGGTGTCCCTTACATGAGTGATCTATAACTCAGCTGATCTCACACAGATGCTGGGCTCTAACCTGCCATTGAAAATACTCTTTACCTTTAGATAAACCTGGCCTGGGGGCCAAACACATGCCCACTCATGCCAGCATCTGCTGCTGTAAACTCCTTTTGAATTAGAGGAATTTTGGGGTGCCCATGTGCTGTGAAGAGAGAGTACAAGTGTGGAGGCACAGCTGTGGCAGTGCACACAGGACCACAGACCAACTTATGGATCCAGGGTTCTAGTAGGACCTCCCCAGGAGCACCCACATGTGCTGCCCTGGAGGGATTCAAAGCGGGAACAGATTGGGCAAGATTCAGACATCTGGAGAAGTTTGGGGAGCAACATGCAATGGCAGCACTGCCTACTCAACTGCTCTAGGGACATCTGCACAGACAATGGGCAAAACACCTGCATGCAATATGGTTGCAGAGGGGTCACGGGCATGGAAAAGCAGAAAAATTGGATGGGAAGCAACCAACTGGAAAGTTCTGAGAACACTTGATGTCACAGGGCACAGCCATGCATGCACTTTATCCCAGGGCACAAGTCCAAGTCATGGTGGCGGTGGTGGCAGCAGCCATATCCATTGGCTCCCCCACTCCCACCTCATGCCAACTGGCCTGTCCACTGGGGAAATGCAGTGCCCATGACCCTGGGGGACACAGATACAAATCACTAGGCAGAAGCTCCCCAACAGTAGGATGGACACAAGCAGGACAAGTGGTCAAGCACTGGGTTAACCCAGCCCAGAGGGAACCTGGTGCAGCCCCTGGGCACACAAAGAAGCATACAGCAAAAGGTGGCTTTTGTTACCTTCAGCACAAATGTGACACCCTAGCATTACCATGACAACTGTGCCTGAGGCAGGCACAAAGCAAGGTGCCAATGGTGGCTTTGCCATGCTAGCTTCACATGCCACAGACATGTTGCTGGGTGCAACAGGGTTTCAATCAGAACTACTGGCAATAGAACATGTGAAACACACAGGACCTCAAGCAAAACTTTGGACTATGAAGAACCCAGAAAAGTTCTCCAGCCACATGGCTGGTACAAAATGGTGAATGAGTCCCATCACCCACATTTTTTTGTGGGCTTCCCATTGATCCTTCCTACCATCCCTCCTAGATTCTAAAATATTAACATTCTAACATTCTTTTTCACACAGGCAGATCACTGGAATTACAAGGCCTGCACCCAGCTGTTAGAAATTTCCTTCATAATTTTAATACATTCTCACTAAAAAAGACATCTGTTTTTCAGGCAAAATGGAGTTTCAGTGGCTTCTATTTTGTTGCCCTCATCCTAATGTGTTCTCAAAGCTAAAGAATCTGACATTTATCCCATGACAGATTCCCTTAGAAATTCTTTATGGCTGTATTATTAAGGAAAATTGCAGAAATAATGTTAAATTTATGAATAATGCATATGTTTGCTTGTATTTTATTTTTGAAGATTATAAGAGTACATTTGATTATCACAAGATAAAAATGGCCATCAATCTATATAATTTTATCACAATCTCGCATGACAATCAAATATTCTTATTCTTCTTTGTTTTTAACTATGTAAATACAGAATATAGACAAACACATGCACAGAAATTTTGTGACATCACATAAAAATGAGAGTGCACTTCTAGTTAACAGTAATTTAAAATAGATCCAAATATTTAAGAATCATAATGATTTTATAAGAAAATTATAACTATACCTTTTATTTTTAATACATATTTTTCCAGTTATGTAAATAATCTATATTCTTTAATCCATAGGATAATTACAATATTTACTTCTAATCATTTTCCTTCAACAGAAAACACATAATTTATATTTCTTATATATGCATTATATTATTCTTTGCCTTTTATGGTTCCAAATATTTAAGATAAGTATATTTTACTATAAAATTTTTCTTTCAAGAGATAAAACAATCATCAAGTAATTGCTAATCCTCAAATTATTGCACAAACTTTTATAAGATGATAAACAGATATGATTCTGCCAACAAAAATGTCTAAGAGCTTTAACTATATTTTCATTAAGATATTTCTTCTAATCAAGTTACAATAATTTGTTTAGATTCTAAGATTTACAAAAATTGTTCCAAAGTATAACCAAGAAAAATTCTAAAAGGAGAAGATCCTTCTACAGAGAGATAGCACACATTGGAGGTCCTAAGGAGGAGAAAGAAATCTTCTTCAGGTAAAACAAAGGTTTTTATATTCTAGATTTTAATGATAAAAGGATTTTCCTAAATATGGAAATCTTTGTATCATTATCTAGAAAGATAATATAGAAAGTTAAAATAATTGAGAAACAGATTTATGTATAACTAAACTGATTATAAAAATTTGAACTGATTAATTCTAGGATATTTCAGGCTTTCCCCCCTGATTTTATTATGCTGATGTAAGCTAAGATTTTTGTCCACATTCTGATATGACAGAGCTTATTAAAATATTAAGCTTATACCTAATAATTTTTGCTGTTTGAACAAGAACCAATTTTTAATTAATTAAATTCATACATCTTGATCAAACAATAAATGTTTTAAAATGCTGATTTAAATTCCAATTTTACACTTCTCCTTGGAGTCTAAAATTGATTGATTCAAAAAGATCAGTAATGATTATTGCTGAGTCTTGCATATTACTTCTATTTGTTGGATGTTTGTAGGATTTGGGGGAGCATTTTATTAGGACTGGTATTCTCCAAATAAAGTCATATGTTAGTTTTGAGCAATAAATGTTACAAACTTTGTGGGAAATTAATTTGTATTATATAGATTCTCTAATGAAACCTATAATCCATAAAATATTGTAAGACTTGTATATTGCTCCCTACACTGGGAAGTAACCTTAATCATATTTTCTAAAAGACAATTAAGAGACACCTATTTAAATGATAATATTCTGAGATATAGAGATATTTTGAGACCTTCTCTCAGGAAGAGATTGAGAGTTCTTTTTAAATTGCCCATTTGCCTGTAACATTAAAATGGATCAGCTAGTCTATATACTGTAAAACTACAATGATCAATAAAAGGTATATCACTTTCATATCTAGCCTCAACTACTGTTAACAGAGAAGGCCTTAAAAACTACCTACTAGAAAGAAAGATCAAAGGGAACTTCTCAGACTTCACATAGACAAAAGCAAATTCAAAGTAATTTTTAAAAGGTTCATGTACATGCATTGTAATGTTTCAACATTCATGTCAAATATGTAACCTCGAGGATCTGGAACATGGCAGTGGGTGTGGAGGGATCAATCCTGTGACCTCCTCAGCTGTGCCGGCAAAGAGAGACTTCAGAACCACTGAATGCTGTCTGCTCAGGAACATCTGGAAATGCCGGGCTGAAGTGGATCTTGGGCGAGCAGTCTGAGCTTCTCAGAGGCCACAGGGAGCTCAGCACAGGTGAATTCAGGCTGTCCCAAGTGCAGAGTCTGGCTGATTGTTTGCGACCCGCCGCCAAACTGCCATGACTCAGCGCTAAGGAGACCCTCCATCAGAATAGAGAAACAACTCTTCAGGTTCCTCTGTGAACCTTTTGAGGTGGGGCCAACTGAGCCTCCCTAGGCCAGCGGGCCCAGAGCTAAGGTTGGACCTGGGAGAGTCCCGCCGGACCCACCCTTCCCATAGGACACCCAGGCAGAGAGAATGGCGTCCACCATGGCAGAGAACTGATGTCACCAGAGTTCGGTGGATGGGATCACTCAGCAGCAAGACCAGAGACCACAGGTGTGTGACCCTCGGTCCCCCTCTCCACACAGCTGGGAAATCTCAAGGGCCCCTCCCCAGCTCTCCATGAGCATGATTGTCGGACCGAGGGAGCCAGAAGGGGTACCTGGTGGCTACCTCTCCCACCAGCGCTGACAGCCAAGGCCTCTTTTGCTAGCTCCCAGGGGCGTGGCTACCCTAGGGAATCAGGCAAAATAAGCTGTTGGTCCCCAGCCCCACGCTCCACAACCTTGGAGTCTGGGTGAATGTCAAACAGAAAGAGTGCCCAGTCCTTCAAGAGAGCAGGGCACCCAGGGGGCTGTAGGCCCGGAGTGTAGCTAGTTTTGTGGTGAACGCCACCAGTGAGTGGGGCCTGGCTGACAGGAGAAGCCGGGAGATGGCTGGAGACCAGAAATGGCCCTGGGCGACCAGGATTGGAGAGCCGCCCAGTGGGGAAAGAAGAGCCGCCTCACAGGGATTGTTTCCTGCATATTGAGAGGAGAAGCTTGGTCCGGTTGGCACAGCTCCACCTACTGGAAGAGAAGTTAATCGAACTTTAAGACTGCATTTATCTTTTTTTTTCATTTCTTTTCAATTTTCTTTTTCCCCTTTTCTTGTATTCTACCTATTTTCTCTTTTCTCTCATTCTCTTTAGTGACTTCTTCCTTCCCCTTCTCCTACCTTTCCTCCCAAGCATTACGACTCCGTTTATGTGTAATTTACTAAATGTATATAGGTAAATGTTCTGAGGTGATCTATAGTGCTCCCAAGTCCCTAGATACCCCCAAATACTCTGGTCCATTCTCCTGATAATATCCCCCTTCAGTAGAGCAATCTTCCAAGGTTGCCAAGATATACCAACCCTTATACCATCATATCACCCGACTTAAACATAAAGTCCCAAGACCAAACTGCAGATTGCTATACGCCATTAGAATCCGTATACATTTTATGAAACAAATGAATCTGCTTTAAAGTACAATAAAATTCAACATCTCTAGACATAGTCTCTCATCACAAAGGAGAGATCCCAGAGCTATACAAAACCAAAGTAAATATATAGGAGTAAACAGTAACAGCAGTCAAACAGAGTCAGAAGTAACATGAGCATCATGAAAAAACAAGGAAGAAAAGGAGTACAAACAAGGCAGGAGAGCCTAAATCTACAGGAGAACCTAGAGGCATCAGAAAAATGGTCAGATAAAGAACTCAAGGAATACCTGACTCAGATGGAATGGAATCTTAAAGAGGTCATTAGACAGCAAATGCAAACAATGAAAGAACACATTGAAAACGAATTACGTAAACAGATTCAAGAAGCAAAAAATCAACTCTACCAAGAGATAGAGATTATAAAAAAAAATCAAACAATAAATCTAGAAATGAAGGAAACTATAAACCAAATTAAAAACTCAAACGAGAGTATCACTAGTAGAGTAGATCAAGTAGAAGTCAGAATGTCAGACAATGAAGACAAAATATATCATCTTGAAAAGTGTCTAGTCAACTCAGAAAGGCTGGTAAGAAACCACGAGCAAAACATCCAACAG
This sequence comes from Marmota marmota marmota, assembly GCF_001458135.2. NCBI lineage: Eukaryota > Metazoa > Chordata > Mammalia > Rodentia > Sciuridae > Marmota > Marmota marmota. The sequence goes on along the minus strand of NW_026000016.1, from coordinate 4,326,184 downwards.
ATATGTGATAACATAAAAAAAAACAAACTTAAGAGTCATTGGGATAGAGAAAGGTATAGAGGTCCAAACCAAAGGAATGGGCAATCTGTGGAATGAAATCATTTTAGAAAACTTTCCAGAGATGAAAAATGAAACATATGTCCAAATCCTAGATATACAAGATGCTGAGCATACAAAACCACAGTAGACCAACTCCAAGACACATTGTTATGAAGATATCTAATATACAGAACAAAGAGGTTAATGGCTGATTTTTCATCAAAGACGCTGAAAGAGAGAAGATCCTGGAACAACGTATTTCAAACACTGAAAGACAATGGATGCCAACCAAGAATATTGTATCCAGCAAAATTAAGCTCCAGGTTCAACAACGAAATAAAAATCTTTCATGATGAAGGTTAAAAGAATTCGCAGCCAGAAAACCAGCACTGTGAAGCATCTTGGGGAAAACACTACATGAAGAGGAAATGAAAAACAACAACCATAACTAACAGTGGGAAGTACCTCAGTAAAGCGGGGGTGGGGGGGAACTAATCAAAGAGGGAAAAACAAACCAAATTAAAAATAAATAAACAAATAAATAAATAAAAAAACAAACATGACTGGAAGTACAAACCATATATCAATAGTAACCCTAAACTTTAATGGCTTAAACTCACCAATAAAGCGACATAGGCTAGTAACCTGGATTAAAAAAACAGATACAACAATATGCTGCCTTCAGGAGACTCATCTTATTGGAAAAGACATACACAGGCTGAAGGTGAAAGGTTGGGAAAAATCATACCACTCACATGGTCCTCAGAAGCAAGCATGGGTGGCCATCCTCATTTCCAATAAAATCGACTTCAATCCTAAGTTAATCAAAAGGGATAAGGAAAGACACTGTATACTGTTAAAGGGAACCATTCACCAACAAGACATAACAATTATCAATATTTATGCACCAAACAATGGTGCTGCTACATTCATAAAACAAACTCTCCTCAAGTTCAAGAGTCAAATAGAACACAACACAATAATTATGGGTGACTTCAACACACCTCTCTCACCATTGGACAGATCTTTCAAACAAAAGTTGAATAAAGAAACTATAGAATTCAATAACACAATTAATAACCTAGACTTAACCGACATATATAGAATATATCAACCATTATCAAGTGGATATACTTTTCTCTCAGCAACAAATGGATCCTTCTCAAAAATAGACCATATATTATGCCATAGGGCAACCCTTAGAAATTATAAAGGTGTGGAGATAATACCATGCATCTTATCTGATCATAATGGAATGAAACTGGAAATCAATGATAAAAGAAGGAAGGAAAAATCCTACATCACTTGGAAAATGAACAATATGTTACTGAATGATTAATGGGTTACAGAAGACATAAAGGAGGAAATTAAAAAATTCTTAGAGATAAATGAAAATACAGACACAACATATCGGAATCTAAGGGATACAACGAAAGCAGTTTTAAGAGGGAAATTCATTGCATGGAGGTCATTCCTCAAAAAAAGAAAAAAAAAACAAATAAATGAGCTCACACTTCATCTAAAAACCCTAGAAAAAGAAGATCAAAACAACAGCAAATGTAGCAGAAGGCAAGAAATAATTAAAATCAGAGCTGAAATCAATGAAATTGAAACAAAAGAAATAATTGAAAAAATTGACAAAATTAAAAGTTGGTTCTTTGAAAAAATAAATAAGATTGACAGACCCTTAGCCATGCTAATGAAGAGAAGAGAGAGAACTCAAATTACTAGCATATGGAATGAAAAAGGCAATATTGCAACAGACACTACAGAAATACAGAAGATAATTAGAAATTATTTTGAAACCCTATATTCCAATAAAATAGAAGATAGTGAAGACATCGATAAATTTCTTAAGTCATATGATTTGCCCAGATTGAGTCAGGAGGATACATACAACTTAAACAGACCAATATCAATGGAGGAAATAGAAGAAGCCATCAAAAGACTACCAACCAAGAAAAGCCCAGGACCAGATGGGTATACAGCGGAGTTTTACAAAACCTTTAAAGAAGAACTAATATCAATACTTTTCAAGTTATTTCAGGAAATAGAAAAAGAGGGAACTCTTTCAAATTCATTCTATGAGGCCAACATCATCCTGATTCTGAAACCAGACAAAGACACTTCAAAGAAAGAAAACTACAGACCAATATCTCTAATGAACTTAGACGCCAAAATTCTCAATAAAATTCTGGTGAATCAGATACCAAAACATATCAAAAAAATTGTGCACCATGATCAAGTAGGATTCATCCCTGGGATGCAAGGCTGGTTCAATATATGGAAATCAATAAATGTTATTCACCACATCAATAGACTTAAAGATAAGAACCATATAATCATCTCCATAGACGCAGAAAAAGCATTTGACAAAGTACAGCATCCCTTCATGTTCAAAACACTAGAAAAACTAGGGATAATAGGAACTTAACTCAACATTGTAAAAGCTATCTATGCTAAGCCTCAGGCTAGCATCATTCTAAATGGAGAAAAATTGAAGGCATTCCCTCTAAAATCTGGAACAAGACAGGGATGCCCTCTATCACCACTTCTATTCAACATAGTTCTCAAAACACTGGCCAGAGTAATTAGACAGAGGAAAGAAATTAAAGGCATAAAGATAGGAAAAGAAGAACTTAAATTGGAACTATTTGCAGATGACATGATCCTAAACCTAGAATACCCAAAAGGTTCTACAAAGAGACTTCTAGAGCTAGTAAATGAATTCAGCAAAGTGGCAGGATATAAAATCAAAACGCATAAATCAAAGGCATTCCTGTATATCAGCGACAAATCCTCTGAAATGGAAATGAGGATAACCATCCCATTCACAATATCCTCAAAAAAAATAAAATAATTGGGAATCAACCTAACAAAAGAGGTGAAAGATTTATACAATGAAAGCTACAGAACTCTAAAGAAAGAAATAGAAGAAGATCTTAGAAGATTAAAAGATATACCCTGTTCATGGTTAGGCAGAACTAACATCATCAAAATGGCAATATTACCAAAAGTACTCTATAGGCTTAATGCAATGCCAATCAAAATCCCAATGGCATTTCTTGTAGAAATAGATAAAGCAATCATGAAATTCATCTGGAAAAATAAAAGACCCAGAATAGCAAAAGCAATTCTAAGCAGGAAGAGTGAAACAAGCGGTATAGTGATACCAGACTTTAAACTTTTGGAAAGCAGTATGGAGATTCCTTGGAAAGCTGGGAATGGAACCACCATTCGACCCAGCTATTCCCCTTCTTGGACTATTCCCCCAAGACCTAAAAAGAGCATACTACAGGGATACAGCTACATCAATGTTCATAGCAGCACAATTCACAATAGCTAGACTGTGGAACCAACCTAGATGCCCTTCAATAGATGAATGGATAAAAAAATGTGGAATTTATACACAATGGAATATCACTCAGCACTAAAAAATAACAAAATTGTGGCATTTGCAGGGAAATGGATGGCATTAGAGCAGATTATGCTAAGTGAAGCTAGCCAATCCCTAAAAATCAAATGCCGAATGTCTTCTTTGATATAAGGAGGGTAACTCAGAGCAGGGAGGAAGAGCATGAGAAGATGATTACCATTAAACAGGGATGAGAAGTGGGAGGGAATGGGAGAGAGAAGGGGAATTGCATGGAAATGGAAGGAGACCCTCATTGTTATACAAAATTACATATAAGAGGATGTGAGGGGAAAGGGAAAAAAAGAGAGAGAGAAATGAATCACAGTAGATGGGGTAGAGAGAAAAGATGGGAGGGGAGGGGAGGGAAGGAGGGATAGTAGGGGATAGGAAAGGCAGCAGAATACAACAGACACTAGTATGGCAATATGTATAAACGTGGATGTGTAATCAATGTGATCCTACAATCTGTACACATGGTAAAAATGGGAGTTCATAACCCACTTGAATCAAATGTATGAAATATGATATGTCAAGAGCATTGTAATGTTTTGAGCAACAAATAAAAAAATTAAAAAAATATGTAACCTCACCTAAAAAGATATTATACTAATACTTAGCTAAATTTTAAGGGAAAAGACCACCCCAAAATAAATCTTGGGAAGATTTGTCTTAACCATGTCCCAATAACACAGAATAAAGTTAAAACTTGATAGTGTGTCTAGAGCACAGACAACTCCCCAAAATAGATATCCAACAGGTAAGCAAAATGTCTAAAATATAATGTCAGTAGGCTGTTAGAAAAATCCTAATATTTTCATAGAGAGACACAATTTATAAGGGGCCATCCATTTTCAAAGGATGAGTTTATCATCCAGTTGGCCCTAGACATTCCAAGGGATTTACAAAGGTTAACATAGTCCTAACCAAGTTTGGATATTATACCATAGTTGAATAGAGACCAAACAAAGGAAAGGAAAGGCAAACATACAGACAGGAAGAGATTAAAATGCTAATTTTACCCCCCCGCCAAAATCAGCTTCCTGGTTAAAATTTTTCTCCTCTTCTATGTTATAAACAGATTTTGGAAGCCTCTAAACATTGAAGCAGGGCCTTACTTCGAACCCCTGCCAACAGTTTATCACTGAGAATGATAACTCTGAAAATGGTTTCTTGCCCCTGAAATACTAGACAGACAGCAATGAATGGGTCAGTTCAACAGCCAGTAGTTAGAAAGCTTGAAACATGATATGCCCATTCTCTACCTTAACTAAAAACAAGGTAATGCCCTGCATCACACATTGAGTTTTTAAAATTGTTAAATTCATAAATTATACATAATTATTAGAGTTAATTTTGCTACATTAAATAAAGTTATTAAAGTTATTCATACAAATGTTTCTTTATATGCAAAGATTGTTTTGACATAGATCTCTCAAAATGTCATTGCTAGCTCAATGTCATATAAATTTCTAAATTAGACCACTGTATTAAACCACACTGTTGACTTATTTTTATCCATTAATATTTGATATACTTACTTCCCCTACTTAGGTCAACAGTAAGTTTGATAACAATAATGACAGTTTCTCATACATTGGTATATAAAGGAATATTTATTTTTCTATTTCATTTTTTGTTAATGGTAAAAAACAAAATATTCTCTCTAGCCTAATTTAACATATGTACTTCCTATGTTGAATACATGTTTAAATATTTCTCATGCCCCTAGTAAAGGCCACAGCTCCTAAGTTAAAAACTCTGTCACTAACCTCATCCCAAATTAAGATAATTATTTAAGTTAATCTAGAGGTAATTACAAAGTACAAAAGTTTCATATACAACTTATTATATTTTCCATTTTTGATAATACTATTAAAATCAAAATCAAGTCATAAAATTAATAAAGGCTAACTTTCTATTTACCATAGTCCCTTTAAATGACTTTTGTCAAGATTCAAGATGAACTAAAAATGTTTACACCTCTTCTTATTATTTAGATACTTGTATTATTTTCTATAACTTAAACTAATGATATTATGAGTTATGCCAGCCTTTTTATTCAATTTTAATAAATAAAAAAGGGGGAAAAACAGGACCCCATAAGCACACACTAGATCTTACAAAATATTTCAAAAATTTTTCTTAATTGTGATATTAAAAGTCTTGCTGCTGCCAAACATGATTTAGAAAGCTAAATCAAATTTCAAAAGATAGAGTTTAAAACTGTCATTGTAGAAAGGCTGAAAACCCTGACACAGGAAGGTAAATCTCTCAGTTGCAGAGTTCATAGTCATGCGACTTCACAAGCTTATCAGGTAAGTAAAAATTATGAAGAGACTTCTGTGGACCCATTTCTCAAGTCCACTTTTAATGTACATTACAGTGTGAACTGGAAAATCCATCCATGTGATTAGATTAATTGTACTGACTATAATGGTCAGATATACATATATGTTGAGCCTATGGTAAACAGGCTGTCTGGGAATATTTTTTAAGAAAAAGACAGCATATAAGAAACCAAAACCTGCCAATTATGCAGGTTTTTAGTAATTAAGAGTATATTTACATATCTGGACAATTGCAAAAATAGAAAGATTGTTGAAATAGAATTTTCCTTTATAGGCCAGTTACATACAGACTGGACTCCTAGAATTGACAAGGAGAATTGCAGAAGCAAAAAAAAGAAGAAGAATTCACCCTCAGCAAGATGGTACCCAGAAAGATGTTAAATGCTTAACTTCTGCCTTCAGAATTTTCATTACTGACAGACCTAAGATATTCCTTAAATGTGAGAATTGAGAGAAAGAATGATTAAATATCCTGTAACCTATAAAAATGCAACTTGCCTAATTTTATCACTATTTATAATAGAGGAAAAGGACATTGATCCTTAATCAATGTTCCATTGCCCTATTGCCAGCTAGCATGCTGAAGTTAACATTCAGGCTTTGAAATAGGTTCATGCCATTTAACCAGACCTAAGGAAACTCTTAATCTCATGATCCTTGAAGTGACTAGATTAAAATTATTTATTGTTCCTACAATTATAGCCCTTGGGGTTGTATGTGGATTTTCTTAATAATTTGACTTAAATTACTTCCAAGATTCTTTATAGTCATATAAGTGCTGACGAAAGAATTGGAACTACATTGAACACTCTAGAAGCCACTATAATGAATAATGCAAATGATCCTTCTGCTCTATGGTTTTATGAAAGGCTTGAATGCCATGCTGAATATAAATATGTCTATGTTACTATGGCTAAAACAATGCTTCCCAATAAAATAAGGAAAAGATCATTAATCTTTTGAATGAGTGTTTGGCAGAGTAATAATAATAACCTGGATCTTTTGGAGTTAATTAAATGACATTAATCCTAAAAATATGCTGAAACTTTCTATATAATATATTATTGGAATAATATGTTTTTTACTGATTCTTTTTGAGTCTCAATAGTAGATCATGACAACCTCAGACCAAGAATCCAGTGACTAGGAAATATAGTTCCCCAATCACTTTTTTTTATATTAAGAAAGGGGGAATATGTTGGGAGTTGCTCTGGAAATACACACCATTAAGTCCTGAGCAAGATATAATGTACAATTATTGTGCTCCACAATAATTTAGGCTTTACCTCTGCTGGGATAATGCGGTGTGGCTCCAGGAGCAGGCATCACCTGGTGGGGTTGAGTAACACTCAACTGTTCCTTTGTAATCCTACCCCTTTGCCCTTTTGGGAATAAAATGTTCCATGGAAACTCTCCTTGTGAGTCCTCTAAGAATTTCAAAGGCTCACTCTTTTTCCATGGACCCTTAAGATTGGAGAGCCATCCCAGATTTTGAAAAGTACTTCTGTGTGTTTGCATGCTTTCTTCACTGTTTTCTTAAGTTATTGGAATAGTCATATTTGTGAACCCAACATAGGTTGTAAGTTAGGATAGATGGTGATATTGGAAAACATCATGCTACGCGAAATAAGCCAATCCCCCCAAACCAAAGGCTGAATGTTTTTTCTTATATGTGGATGCTAATTCACAATAAGGTTGGCAGGCACTAGAGGAGAATAGCATTACCTTAGATTAGGTGGAGGGAAATAAATGGAGGGGAGAGAGGGGATGTGGTGATAAGAAAGATAGTAGAATGAAACATATATTATTACTTTATGTACATGTGTGACTTCATGAACAATATGATTCTACAACATGTACACTCAGAAAAATGAGAAATTACATCCCATCTATGTATGATATATCAAAGTACATAAAAGCATTCTGCTGTCATGTATAATTAATTCAAACAAATAAAAAATAATCTCAAGTTGTATTCATGCAACAAATGTTTTCACCCTAAGCAATGACTAAGCTTTAGCATGTAGCAGGAGAAAACTCCTTTATGATTATCAAATGTTACAAGAAAAGTAAGAAATGAACATACATGAAATTTCTGACTGAGGCAGAAGGATTGCAAGTTCAAAGCCAGCCTCAGCAAAAGCAAGCATTAAGCAATTCAGTGAGACCCTCTCTCTAAATAAAAATACATAACAGGGCTGGCATGTGGCTTAGTGGTTGAGTGCTCTGAGTTCAATAACCAGTATCTCTCCAAACAAAATTTTTTTTGGAAATGAAATATTTGGGTTAAATTGGACACTATCAAGATATTAGAATGATAAATTTTAGAATTTCTTTTCTATTAGAAACAAACTAATCTGAAGATGAGTAAAAGTTTATTTTTTTTCAATTCTGTTTTCCAACACATAGTAAAGATAAGTAGATTGTATATTTTTAATTAAATGATATAAATGAATAAAAATAATATTAATATCTCCTAGGCCCAAAATTGGGACAGGATTACACAGAAACAAGGGGACATTGACCATAAGCAACAATTAGAAATAAATAAGGAATGTCAAAACTGAGTCCTGTTGTGTTAACAAAGCTTTTTTTGGTGGGAGTATTAGGGTGAAAAAAAATAAAATAAAACATCACCATGTAAAATGAAGGATTCCACCTGAATTTTCCAGGATTTCTAGAAAATATAGGTGATTTCACATCAGTACTCTTGGGTTTATAAAGAAATTCAGCCCCCAGCACTTGGGCCACTAACCTTCCATGATCAGTGACTATAACAATCCCTAACTATCCACTGGACAGGTCCTTGTTTAGACTTGTTTCTGAGATATTGTTAACCAGGTGCAAAAACTAAAAACCTTATTAGGAAACAGTAAATGGAAAGAAAAAAAAAGTATTTCTGCACAAAAGAGCTTAAATCTAAAAACCTTAAATGCATGAAAGAAACAAATTAAATCTTTTAAATCTTGAACAAATCTGGGCTAGACTCCTTAAATAGCAAGTTCCTAAGTTTTGTTTCAGAAAGTTTCCAGACCTTTCACTATTGATTCTTGTAGTCTGTAACCAGTTTTTCAAGAATGAACACGTAGCAGAAGAAACTAGCAATGGTGTCATATTATTAACCTCATTGTGCCTTGGAGTACTTTCTAGATAACATCAACACTAAGAAAAATCAATAATTAGGAGAAAAATATTTTATCATTATATACAATTAATTGTACAACCTAAAAATTATTTATTAAAAAATAAATCATGTATATGCAAAGAATTAAGGTGACATCAAAGAAAAGAAAAATAAAGGAATGTTGACCAATTTCTGTACTGTATTATATAGTGCTAAAAAGATAATCTACTTATAATTAATCAATTTATACATGCATGTTTAAATTCATAAATTACATGTTAATTTAGAAATATTCTATTTTCTACTTATATAACATAAATACAATGCAAAAATTGTGTTTTGGAGTATATAATGATCCCAGTGAAAATACTTCCAAAGAGATTTTTGTACATGTTGAGAAAATTAATTATTCAATTATAATATTAATTTAATAAATTTAGTTACAAAATGCAGGATATTATATAAAATATATATTATACTATAATATTTAATTATAATATTAATTTAATAAATTTAGTTACAAAATACAGTATACTTCTACTTATATTTTATGAATCCAATGTTTTCAAATTTTCAAATATATTTATATGACAATGATTTTTATAGACTTGAAGTTAGTTTTGACAAGTGATAGCCTTACCTGACCTATTAGTATCAATTGTATCTTTAATATTTTAAAGATAGAACTTTCTTATGACTGTGCAATGGTTTTCCTATAGTTTTCTACTCAATTACAGGTACTCATTTCCAAACATTAGGTATGTTATTTCTTTTGTTGTTGGTTTCTTTAAAAGAATCATGTTCTTTGTGATTTACACATTATCTAATACGAAATTGATGTGCTCTTTTTATGTGGACATTAAAAATTTCACAAACATTCTGTTAATAAATATTTTATAATTTTTATGATACCATTAAATAACCTATATAAATATGTATAAATATCTCTTTAGTCTACTGCTTTTCCCACTATAAAAGGTTTTAGACTTTCATTGAATCCAAAAAAAAAAAAAAATGGTGGATTCTTTGACCAATTTAAACAACTACCAATTATCTAGTTAGTAGATAAATTGCTGTATGCCTCTTTAAATTATTTTTTCAGGGATCATAAGTAGAGTGAGTCCTCAAGGGTAAAATATAAATGCAGAGTAAGCTTAAACCACAAAAGAAGATAAACACAAACAATGAAACTAATGCTGAATCATGAGAAAAAACTGTGCACTGTAAACTTCCCACATGAAAGATTGACAAAGACTCATAGCAATGGAAAACTAGATCTTACGAATGTGCAATATGAAGAATTCAGAACTGGAAAACCCTACATAAAGCAGGGATTGCTCCACAGGGAAGTGTAAGTAAGAGAAAATCTCCCTATGTGCCTGTGCATGTGCACACTGACACACACACACACACACACACACACACACAAAGTAAAAGAAACTAGTTTTTCTCTGACTTAACTTACACTAAATATTATTAATTCTAATAATATAACTCCAATTATGACTACTGAATAGTATACAAATATTAGTACATATACTATTACTATATGAATAATTGCACTATTGCGGTTGCAACTAGTATGATGAAAATATCTATCATCACCTTATCAGTTTTTAAGAAAAAGTATGAAGCACACAATAAAACAAGTCACTGAAAATTAGAATCAAAAAATAAAAACTGAGTCCCTCTTGGAATGATTTGTGATGTTAACAGTCAGAAGTTAGAGTAACCATTGTATATATTAATGTGTGTGTGTGTGTGTGTGTGAAAAATTCTGGAAAAGTAGCAAATAGGTAATAAAATGTAAATGCAAAAATTAGGAAGTTCTGAAAATACGCAACAACATAAAATTTTAAACATAACAGAACCCAATAGCCAAATCTCTGAAAAATAAAAAAAGTAATATTGCAATTAAATAACTTTAAAAGCCTACATGGATGAAGAACATAACAGATTAAAAATGAAGAGAGAATTAGAGAACTAGAGAAGTTAAAACTAAAGAATTTTCCAATGATAAACTCTAGTCCAATAAAAATAGAAATATGCTACATAAATAGAGACATGTAGGATACAATATGAACATTGACTATAAATCAGATTGGCTTTCCATAGGAAAGAATGCCATGAAAGACAAAAATTTTTAGTTGCAGGAAGCAAAAATGAGACAGGACTAACATAAAATAATGAAAAACAATATATCCAGATTTCAGAGGAAACTATCTATAGCAATTAGAGAAATGCAAATTAAAACTACTCTAAGATACCATCTCACTCCAGTAAGAATCACAGCTATTTTGAAGATAAACAACAGTAAGTGTTGGCAAGAATGTGGGTAAAAGGCACACTCATACATCGCTGGTGGGACTGCAAATTGGTGTAGCCAATATGGAAAGCAGTATGGAGATTCCTTGGAAAACTCAAAATGAAACCACCATTTGACCCAGCTATCCCTCTCCTCAGTCTATACCCAAAGGACTTAAAAACAGCATACTACAGGGACACAGACACATCAGTGTTTAGAGCAGAACAATTCACAATAGCTAAACTGTGGAACCAACCTAAATGCCCTTCAGTAGATGAATGGATTTAAAAAATGTGGCATATATACACAATGGAATATTACTCAGCAATAAAAGAGAATAAAATCCTGACATTTGCAGGTAAATTGATGGCATTAGAGAAGATAATGCTATCTGAAGATAGCCAATCCCCAAAATAACAAATGGCAAATGTTTTCTCTGATATAAGGTGATAGAATCATAGTGGGGTAGGGAGAGGAAGCATGGAAGGAATAGACAAACTCTAGATAGGGCAGAGTGGTGGAAGGGGAAGGGAGGGGGCAGAGGGTTAGCAATGATGGCGGAATGTGATGGACATTATTATCCAAATTACAGTATGGTATGAAGATATGAATTGGTGTGAACATACTTTATATACAGAGATATGAAAAATTAAGTTCTATATGTATAATAAGAATTGTGATGCATTCTGCTGTCATGTATTTAAAAATAAAAGCAATTTCAGATTAAAAAAACTATAGAGCATTAAAGACAACAAATAAAACAAACAGAAATGAAAACAACAAATAAAACAAATAAACCCTCAAAAGTTTCCATAGAGAAATTTTAGCTCAATAAATGGACTTATAATTGACTGTGTATTTTTTTAATAATAACAATGAAAACAAAAACAAAAATGTAAGAAATTATTCAACCAAAGAGCTGAAATTTTTTTTAAAAAAAAGTATTAAGTTAGGCTTATGCACCCAACAAAAATATTTTTTTCTGGTATAAAGCTTATAACAAAATTAAAGTTAACAACTACCAACTTTTAAAATATTAGTGGGTAATAAAATATACTTCAGAAAAGACCCAACAAGAGGGCTTTAATGATGTAAGAACTTACAGTGAACACAACACTGGTTAAAAAAATTAGGAAAAAATATAAATGGGAAAAATACTTTTAAACAGTAGTACTAAAATTTAAGTATTGGGGCTAAAGAAAAAGATAAAGACAAATAAGTATATAAAATTCAGGTTAAAAAAAAACTAGGTGAGACAGTAATAGTAAAAAATAATAATTCAAAGGAAAAAAAATAAGCAATTTTTTAAAAAGTAGAATACAGAGAAATCAGAAAGTAAAATAATGAAAACATATCAAATACAAGAATAATCACATGATTAAATCAATAACCTAAAATATATTGAGACATTTACAAAAAGCATATAAACTGCTAGAAGATGGTGGAGCAGATACAGGCAGCAACCTTGACAACTCCACAGACAAGAACAGAAGCAATACCTTACAGGGCGGTGGGTGATGGAGTAAATACTGTAAAACTCAATATTTTATAGCTTGAGACTTGGAGGGACTTAGAGTTTTGTTTCTGGAGCAGAAAATAAGGCAAGAATCCCTTGAGTCTAAACCTTGAAAAGGGTGGGTCAGGGGGAAGGGGTTACAAAGAGATAGAGAGAGAAAAAGTACATAAGGTTACTTCCTTAACAATAGCTGAAAAGAAAAACAAACAAGATAAGGTACCACAGGAACAATAAAGACAGTGAAGGAAATTAGTCAGCATATTCATTGCTGTGAACAAAAGATATGACAAGAACACTTTTAAATAGGGAAAGTTTATTTGTGGGCTCAGGGTTTCAGAGATCTCAGTACATATACACAGCTGTCTGGGGAGTCCATTTAGGGGTGGCATGAGGTGAGGCAGAACATCATGGAGGAAGTGTAGGGCAGAGAAAAGCAGCTGAGAACATTGCAACCAGGTAGGAGAGAGAGGGAAAACTCTGCTCAACAAGGACAAAATATATACCAGAAAGGCATGCCCCCAATGATCAACCTTCTCCAGTCACACCCTAGAGTCAAGTCACCACTTAGTTAATTCCTATCAGGGGATTAACCACCAATTACATTCAGGCTCATAGCCTAATATTTTCACCTCTAAACCTTCTTGCATTTTGGTCTAATACCTGAGCTTTTGAGGGACAAAACATTAAAAGCATAACAGAGATCAAGCAGTTTAATCCAAATTGCACACTGAAAGCTAAGCTCTCTAGAAGAAATTAACTCTACACAGCTTCTCCCCTACCTTGATTAGAGAAACTGTGGAGAACATTTTCTGTTGGGGTTTAAGTGTGCAGAGTTTAGCTCCCTCAGGGCTGACTTTTTGCGAGAGCTGTGGCTGTGATTTAGGTCAGCTGAGGCAAACCTCAGCTAGGAGGAGGAAAAGTTCTCTTCCCCTTATGCAAGTCACAAGTTCTGCATGGTTTGGCCAAGAGGAAGAAGCTTCCTGCATACTTATCCTGGGAACAATACATTCTGAAGAAACAAATGCATCCTCAGAGGAGTAGATAATGTCTACAAAGAACTTTAGGAGGGTACTTATCAAACAAACAGGAACAATTTGAATCTAGCTCTGCGTATCCGCTGAGGCATGATATTTGGACAATGTGGGTAAAGTGTTATTGAAGAATTGCTTGCTTTGTTAGAAGAAGAATATAAAAGGAACTTGCAAATAAACCTCAGCATGCAGTTGAGATTGCTGCCTTGGCTCTGCATCCCCTGTGTCCTGGTTATTTCGCGACCCTTACCCAGGGACCCGAACGCTCTAGACGTTCACAATTTTCAACAAATTTTTATTTTTCCTAAGGTTGATTAGTACCTGCATGTTTTTCTGAACTGATTACAATAAAAAAAAAAAGTGGAACTGATACTGGGAATGGCAGAGAACACACATTAAATACAAAATCAATACCTGAATGTTCACCCAGCCTGGGGCACTTAAGAAAATGAAATTCTCTAAGCAGTCCCTTGAAAAAAGCCAGAAAAGATAATCATCCAAAAAGATGGGTAAATATATAAGCAGTATGAAAAAGTAAGGGAATAAACCATACCAAACACATGAACAACTGAATCCATTGGCACCATTGTGGAGTAAATGTCAGAGAAAGATTTTAAAATGTTCATAGTTAAAATATTCAGTGAACTAAAATGAGATGTAAGGAACAAACATAAAATACAGGAAGTAAAAGATAATTTGAATAAAGAGAGATTCTGGAAAAGAAATAAAAATTATGGAAAAAATATTCAATAAATCATATTAAAATTCAATGGAGAGCATCAATAATGATTTAGACCAAATTGAAGACAAATTTTCAGGCTTTGAAGAAAAAGTACAGAATCTTGAAAATAAGGTTGACAATAAAGGTTAGGAGAGCATGACCAGATTTTCAAGTAAAATGGAATAACTTTAAGACTAAATCTAGGAATAAATTGTGTGAGTGAAGACATGGGAATCCAAATTAAAGAAATGCGCAACCTTCTCAAAAAACAATATAAAAATTTTTCCAAACCTTAGGAATAAGATAGAAACCAAACGCAAGACACATTTATGACCCCAAATAAGCAATATTGAAAAAGACCCACAAGAAAACATGCTCAATAAGATATTTTATGTAGAAGAAAAAATAAAAATGAGAACCATCATAGAGATGAATCTCAGTAAATGAATATTTAATTGAGAGAAACAAATCCAAATTAAGCATTAAAATTAATCAAAATGACAGGAAATAAATAAATTATATCTTTTAATAATACTAATATAAATGGTCTTAACTCTCTACTCAAAAGATATAGATTGGCAGTATTGATTAGAAAACAAGTGTCAACCATATGTTGTTTACAGGAGACTCGCCTTAAAGGCAAATAAAACCACAGGCTGAAAGTCAAAGGACGGAAAAAATATACCATGCAAATAGACAATGATGGCAAGTAATGGTAAGTATTCTTATATCAGACCAAATAAATTTCAAGCAAAATTAATCAGAAGAGACAATGAAGGGAATAATGGTTAAGGGAATCATCTAACAACAAAATATAATGATTACAAATATTTATGTTCCAACAGTTAAAATGTTCAGTGAACTAAAATGAGATGTAAGGAACAAACAGAAAATACAGAAAGTAAAAGATAATTTCAATAAAAAGAGATTCTGGAAAAGAATTAAATAAAAATCATGGAAAAGAAATGTTCAATAAATTATTTTATCATATTAAAAACTTATGTTGGTGTATCTAGATACATAAACAAAATATTTTTCAATATAAAGAATCAAATAAACCATAATACAATAATATGGAATAATTCCAATTCACCTCTCTACCATTAGATAAACCATTTAGACATAAACTAAGAATATAAGAACTAAAAAATATTATTAATCAAATGGACCCAACATACATCTAAGTAATATTTTATCTATTGACAACTAAATTCACTTTCTCCTAGGTGGCACATAGAACTTGCTCTAAAATAGAGCATATTAAGACTCAGATTAGCAAACACACATAAAAATTATATACGTCCTTGAATTCCATCAAATCATAATGGAATAAAATTAAAAATCAAGAAAACAAAAAAAATTAATACCTAAAGATTAAATAATAAATTTTTTGTTTGTTTGTTTTTAGTCCTGGGAATTGAATCAAAGAGGTTTAACCACTGAGTGACCTCCCCAGATCATTTTATTTTTAAAAAATTTTAGACAATCTCACGAAGTTGCTCAGGGCTTTGTTAAGTTGCTAAGACTGACTTTGAACTTGCAATCCTCCTGCTTCAGCCTTCCAAGTCACTGAGATTACAGGCATGTGCCACTACATCTAGCTAATAGTACAATTTTGAATGAGAAAGGGATCATAGAAAAAGAATCAGGAGAGAAATTTTTAAAATTCTTAGAAAATAGAGTTACAACATATCAAAATCTCTGAGATGGTTGCAAGGCAGTTCTAAATGGGTAGTTTATAGATCTGAGTTCATACATTTTAAACAATGGAAAAATACCAAATAAAAAGTCTAACATTATAGGCCTGGCATGGTGGTGCACGCCTGTAATCCCAGTGGCTTGGGAGGCTAAGATAGGAGGATTTCAAGTTCAAAACCAGCCTCAGCAAAAGCATGAGGCACTAAGCAACTCAGTAAGAACCTGTGTCTAAATATACAAAATAGGGCTGGGGATGTGGCTCAGTGGTCGAGTGCCCCTGAATTCAATCTCCATCAACTTTCCTTCCCCACCACCCAAATCTAATGTTACACCTCAAGGCCCTAGGAAAAGTAGAAAACACTAATTCCAAAATCAACAGAAGACAAGAAATAAATAAGATCAGGGTAAGAATTAATAAAATCAAGAATAAAAATGCAATACAAGGTTCAATGCAACAAAGAGTTGTTCTTTAAGAAGATAAATGAGATTGATAAACCCCACAGACAAACTAACCAAAAGAAAGGGAAAGAAGTCTCAAATAAACAAAATTAGATATGGAAAAGGAGACAGCACCACAGAAACTTCTGAAATCTAGAGGATCATTAGAAAGTATTATGGAAATTTATCCTTCAATAAGTTGGAAAATCTAGAATTATTGATAAACTTCTGGACATATGTGACATACCCAAACCTAAACAGACCAACATCAAGCAATGAGATTGAAGCAGCATGTAAAAGCCTTCCAACAAAGAAAAGCCACAAATGAGATTGTAATATTATGTAAGATATTATTTTATAGTATATTATTTAAATAATATAATAAATAAAAGTAAATAATTAATTAAATAATCATAACTATTATAAATTTAAATTATGTAATAAAATTTTACATATAAATTTTAGCCCGTGACCCACGCTGGCTTCATGAAAGAAGGTTCAAATTGTGAGAAACCACTAAGGAGTTTTGAATTAAAGAGACAAGACTCGAATTACCTTTAAACCAGCTCCAGGACGGCTCCTTCTAGCTCCAG
>NW_026000016.1:4217550-4308932 GCF_001458135.2 Marmota marmota marmota | reverse complement strand
TATATATATATATATATATATATGCTGCAGATGTGGCTCGGGGTTAAGCACCCCTGGCTTTAATCTTTGGTACCAAAAAAAAGAATGAATTTATAGGGAACAGTGATGAATTTGAATATGAATTTATAGAGAACAGTGCCTGTGTAAAGGTGCAGATAGAGATGCCCCCAGTTGCTAGGGTGACAGAAGCCTAAGAATGTTCCATACCAGTTATCAGTTGAGGCCTTGAGTTCAGCACCTTCTCCCCTAATGTCTCACCAGTCCTGTGTCCTTCAGATTTCTTGCTTTACTGAAACTTTCACAAAATTAACCTTTTGATGATGAAATCTATATAATTAACTTGCTGAGCAATCTCTAAGTCAAGCTTCATCAGGGTTTGGTTGCCCACCTGACCCCAGTTTTTTCTCCCTATGTCTTTCTTATCCCCCCAAATCTTCTGTGCATCTGCGTAGGGATCTCCTTAATTAACAGCTGGAACTCTGAGAGAGATGAGAGGGTCACAGCATGAATTTAGCAAAAGTTTTGTAAAAAAGACCAATAAATTTTTTAAGATAGAATAATCAAAAAAGATAAGAGAGCTCTATTTAGCATGAATAATTTGATAACTATGCAGGTATAAAATAGGTCATTATGCATATAGGTATAAAACTGTCTACATGTGCCTTCAATTTTTTTAACCTTTAAATACAGAAAAATTGAAACTATGTGCTATAAATTGCCTTTGTATTTTAATAATCAGTAGTAGCAATCAAAGGCAAATGAGAAGGACCAACTATTAGAATTAAAGAACATTTAGGGCTTACTTTTTGAAAGGCACTGTTACAGTGCTAATGCTATTAACTCACTTTGTCTCACAATTTTACAATTAAAATTCTTTTGTTTTCCCACTTTCCAAATGGAAAACAGTTAAGATTTATTCATAAATTTCTTATATGATAATATAGTCTTCACTATTCTTAAAATTATTTATTTTTGAAATAGCAAACAATATTTTTTTCTTTAAAATGGATACATGCAATTAAAAAGATGACTGTGAACACAAAAATATCATTTAAGACCTAAAGTTGAGACCAAGGAAAGTAAATAATCTAATTTATTTTCAGGACAATTATTAATTTCTAAGAAACCAGTAAATCTCTTACATGGTGTTAAATTTTTGATTGATAGAGTGTGAGTGATGGCTTATACTTAATATTCAACATAGTAATTTTCTGAAGGTTAAATGTTATGTTATAAGCTAGTTGATTTTAATGTAGATTTCTTTTTCTACAAAGAGGTTTTTAAAAGAATTGTAATGGTGATGAATCGATATTACTACAACCAACAGATTGATTATAAAAAGGTCAATTCACAGTATAAATTTTTTACATGTTTATAAGATAATTTGTTGACATGAATTTGATTCAATTTAGCATGTATTGAATACCTGTTCTATACTAGTAATGTACATACTGTAGAAAACCCAAAGCTTATCCTCAAGGAGTTCACTATTTTATTTGAAATCATATGAAATAAGATGAATTGTATGTTAATCAGGGTTCTTTCTATTTTTTGGATATTAGGTCTCCTCCAAAATATCTTGTTAACTTAGAAATATTCTAATACAAATGATTGGATTACAAAGGCCAGCACCTCATCAGTCCATCCTAGTTTGAATAGACTGACTGGGTGATACATGTAAGCAGGTGGGGCATAGCTCCAGGATGTGGTCATTTAGAGTTGGGAGAGGAGAATGCACCTCCTTTGTTAATTTCTCAGTGCAAAGGCCTGGAGAAGTATGTCCGATGGTCTGGTGATGCCCTATTAAAAAGGAAATCGTGTGGTGGTCATGGAGTTTATCTGTTTATGTGTCAGCCACCCAGGAGTGGAGAATTGTGGGCACAAACTGATGACTGCAATTGGGCCAAACTTTGACCTCAGTTTTGATTCTCACCAAATGGAAATTGCGATGGAGAGTAGAGTTGTTGCTATGACTAATCTGACCATGTGATTCAGAAGCCTCTGGAGCTAGTTTGTGCAAGAAATTTTGAAAAGTTTAGAGATGCAGAATGGAAAAGGTATAGACTGGTTTGAGTGGAGCTTGATGTTTGATACTGATGGAAGCTCAGAATACTAAAATGCCAACAGAAAGCAGACAGCTCATGAAATTTTGGAGGAAATTGTGGACTCTATTGGGAACTGAACCGAGGCCATTCATGTTATACTCTGGCACAGAACTTGGCTATATTTTGCCCATATTCTAAGACTTTGTGTGATGCTGAATTTAACAGTGATGGACTGATTAAATTGATGGAGGAAATTTCAAGGCAGCACAGTATTTAAACAATTGCTTGGATGGATAGTGCTTACAGATTTTAGCCAGATTTACTGAGAGAATCATAAGCAAAAAAGAACATAAAAAGGATTTGACCAGAAAAGTGCATGTAAAACTGGAGCCAAAGAAGATGTGAGTGCTAAAAAGATTACAGATAATGAAGAGATCCTACATACTTACACAGAGACAATAGGAAAGTTGCCTTGAATGTTTATCAGGAGTTTTCAACATGATACCCAATGCAGGCTCCTGGATGTTGAAGAAAAAATTCCTTTGAGAAGATCATGGGGGTGACCTCCTTGCACAGTTTGACCTAGGAAGTTGTTTCATCATGCCCATCTGAAAAGGTACTCAGAAATCCCTGTCACCATGATCCCAGGGGCACAAGTCTTGAGATCTAGAGGCTATCTTGGCATCATCTATGTGGTGCTGGTTCTGAAGAAATGCAAGATGCTGAAGTAAGGGGTCCAGGATGCTTTCAGAAAGATTTCAGAAAAAAAGTTTGGAAAGCCAGGCAAAGTTTAGCAGGGTTGAAGTCCCTGCAGACTACCCCTGAGAGGGCAAGGCATGAAGATGTAAATGTGAAGCTAAAGCTGAAGTGGAGACCCCCCAGGAATTAAGAGATGACAGTAGTGTGGACTGTCTGGTGAGAAAAGCTGCTAATTGTACAGGAAGCCAGGCTAAATTAGGAGAAGGCATGTGGGCTAAAATCTGGAAAACCAAACGAGTGAGGATGCCCACATCCTTTGGAGAGCATGTCATGCAGCCACGTGTCCTAAATGCTCACACAAAGTTACAGGACGTTTTTGTCAAGCTGAGTTTTGTTCTTGCTTTTATCCATCTTTTCTCGCTACATACCTATATATCCCTTTTACAGTGGGAATGTTTACTCTGTCACAGCATATTGGATATATGTAATGACTTTGATTTTTATAGGGGTTCACCATCATGAGTTTACCTTAAGTCTCAGAGGAGAATTTGAACTTGGATTAAACTTTTGAACATTGCTGAAATTATGAAAATTGTAATTTAATCAGTCAATTCTAGTTTGAATTGACAGACTTGGTGGTAACTCTAGGCAGGTGCAGCATGGATGGAGGAGGTAGATCACTGCGGGTATTCTCTGGAAGGATTTGTTCTTCCGCCACCACTTACTCTCCCCCCATTTCCTACATATCATGAGATAAATTGGTTTTCTTTGCCATGCTTTTCAGTCATGATATCCTGTCTCATCTTGGACCCAGAGCAATGGACTTTCCCATTTTAGGAACTGAGACCTCTGAGCATCAAATAAATCTCCTGTAAGTTGTTCTTGTCAGGGTATTTTGAATACAGTGATGCAAAGATGACTTAAACACTTCTCTAGAGAAACAAAACCAATATAATGCAAATATACTTTTAGAAGGAATTTATCAAATTGAACACAACCAGAAATGGATACGTCCACAATGGCCTACTAATGTCTAGAGAAGTAGAAAAACCAGTAGCTGCATAGTCCAAGAAGGTGAAGCTTCAAAACAAGAAGGACCAATCATGGAATCCTAAGTCAGGTTAAAAGCATGGAAGCCCAACAGTGAGTCACTAGTGTGAGTCTATGTTCAAAGACTGAAGAATCTGGAGTTTGACATCTGCTGACACCAGCAAAAAAAAAAAAAAAAAGGCACTGAATCAAAAAGAATTCAGCTTGCCCAGACATGAGAGACTTTTGTGTATTCTTATTGGTCTGTCTAGTCCCCCGGGTATTGCATGGAACCACCCACATTTAGGACAGGTCTTCCCCCTTCAGCTGACTGACACACATGGTAATCATAACTGGAAACATTCTCATAGACATGGTTAGAAATGTGTTTTACCAATTTTTTAGGTGTCTTTCAAAAAGATACAGCTGACAACCAAGACGATCTGTCACAGTGGGATAGTCATTTGGGAACAAGTTTATATTGTAACTGTCATACATGGATAATTATGATATGTTAAGCAGATGATGTGGACTTTTTGTAAATCTGTGTAGAGAGAAAAATTGAAGATATTTTCTCTAAATTTTATGTGCTTCTGCCTCTTTTTATACAATTAATTGTCCATTCTATTCTAAACATCTTAAAAGGGAAATCTTATAATAAAATGTTAAAAATCACTTGAGTTTCCCTATCTGCTTCATGATCATCATGTGAGCTACTTCCCTATGCCACACTTTTCTGCCATTTTGGTCAGCCTCACCTTGAGCCCTGAGGAATGGAGATGGCTGTGTACGAACTGAGACCTCTGAAACCATGAGCACTCAAATAAACTTTTCTTCCTCTACAATTGTTCATGTCAGGTATCTTATTCATGGCCGTGAAAAAGCTGACTAAACTAGAAGTTGGTCCCAAGAAGTAGGGCCATTGCTCTGACTAACCTGACCATGGGTTCATAAGCACTTGGAGCTTTTTGTTATTGGTGGGAGGGATTTTGGGATGTTCAATGGTGCAAGCTGGAACTGCTCTAGATAGTTGTAAGCAGAACTTACTGGCAGATGCTGGTGAGCACTCAGAAAACCAGAATGCCAAAGGACCATGGACAGTGTGAGAAACTGATGTGACTCCATTTTGGAGAAACCAGCCTCTACTTCAGAGCAGGGCCTGTCCAAAGGGAGTTGGGGGGTGAGTGTTCCTAGGCACATAGCTACCCTACTGAGTCATTTTTCCATGAATGACAGGAAAGGCTGGTGGAGTCAGGTATCCCAAACTGCAGTGACCAGATATCCTTGACTCAGCAATGCAAGTGCCTGGAAAGACCAAAAGAATGCTTGCGGCCTAATTTGGACCATAGCAACAACCAATCAGAGTGAGACCGGGAAGATACCTGAAATACCAACCGGCTCTCCCAGTAGTTTCGGTGATTGATAACATTATTAGGCAACCCTGCAAGTTTAGCATATATACTCTTGCAACCACTCGCAGAGCAGGCTAAACCAATCAGTTCAAATATGTCCACCACTTGAACTAACCAATCACCCTTACCCGACTTGTTCCCACCAATGAATGTGCTAATCAGTGTTAAGAGTTGTTGTTTGATTTTCCCACAGTGTGAAATGATTTGCTATGTAATGTTGTGATGACGCATAGAGTACCCCCCCAAAACCTGTAAATCCTCACTGAACTAAGGATCAGGACTCCCTCCTCAGGACCACTGTGTCAGAAACGGTTGTGAGTCCAGGCTCCAGCTTGCAATAAAGACTTTTGTGTTATTGCATCGGATTGGATTCGTCTCCTGGAGGTCTATTGGGATCCCATGAATCTGGCATTACAAGTGAAGACAGAGCTCAAAAGGGATTAGAGAAAAAGGAGGACACTACAGGTAATTGGACTAGAGGTCATTCCTGTTGTGTTCTTGCTGGGAAGTTGTCTGCATTGTGCCCGTGTCCTGAGACTTTCTTTGAGGCTGATTTAAAAGTGATGGACTTCTTAATCTAGTGGAAGAAATTTCTAGGCAGCAGCCTTCAGGTAGTGGCATGGATATTTCTGGTAGTTTTTTGGCCAAGTTTATTGTGATATTCAGGAGCAGAATGCAAACCAGAAAGATCTAAAAAAACTTGGATTTGAAAGGTGGGAGAGAGAAAAATTGGGGCTAAGGAAGTTGCCATTGTTGAAGACTTTACTGCCACTAAAGAAATACTAAAGACTTTACTCAGCAACTATAAGAAAAAAAGGCTTGAGGGCATCTTATTGCCAAGACCATACAAGGTGAGTGGAAGATCGTGGTGGAGTGTGTGGCAGAGGGAAGTTACTCACATCATGGTGATTAAGAAGCAGAGACTCCAATCTCCAGATAAAAATATATACACCAAAGCCATACCATAATTCCCACCTCCTCCAGCCAAGCCCTAACACTTCAGTTACCATTCAGTTAATCCCTGTCAGGGGATTAAATCACAAATTGGGTTAAGACTTTTACCACCCAATTATTTCTCCTCTGAACCTTCTTGCATTGTCTTATAGGTGAGCTTTTGGGGGACAATTCATTTCCAAACCCTAACAGGAAGATAGTTAAATTTGTGTTAGTTGGAATAGGACTAAGTTTAGAAATTGGGTTAGTATTAGAGTTAGAGTTTGAACATATATATCTCTATATATGAATACAAATATATGTAAAATATGCATGAAAATATATGAATGTATTTGATTTTGTATATGGTTAAATTTATGATAGATGTACTTTAAAATTTGGTTTAGAGATAGGTTATGAATATAGAAAATAATATATATGAAAGTGTATATATAAAGTATAAGTGAGTATACCTAAATGTATATATAAAAATATATATGAAGATTCATATAAATACATGTGGTTTTATATATGAATATTTTATTGATGCGGTAGTATTATGGTTAGAACTCTGTTTAAGTGTCGGTTTATATTTAGGGTTTTATAAGAATATATATATATATAAATATACATAATAGGATATGTGAATATGTGTAAAATTTTAAATAAATGATTATATATGATTATAGATATGAATATGTTCAGGCCTATTGTCAATGTTAGATTAAAGTATATTATAAAAAGTGTCTGAATATATATGAATATATAAATATAAATATATATATTAATTGATATGTGAATAGAAATGGAAATGTATTTATCACTATATATGTATGTGAATACTAATGTGTATATATATGTATATATATATTTATACATAAATATATGAAAATATGCATTTGTGTATGGTTAATTTTATAGGCAATTATAAAAATTAACATTTAATTTTGTCTTTAATTTAGATATAAATATTTTTGTAAATGAAACTATAAGAATCTATATATGTGTGTGTATATGAAGGGTTAGATTTAGAGTTAAGTTTAGATTTGAATACCATTTTAGTTTTTGTATAACTATTAGAATTTAGAATCTAGAGTTAGGGTTTTAAATTTGGAGTTTAGGTATAGGCAAAAGGTTTGGTATTGAACATTAGGTTTACAGTGAAGGTTATGATAGTAATGTATGCATAAATACATATGCATATATATGTCTATATGAAATATTTTTAAAATATATAATGTATAAATATAAAAAATTAATCACTTAATAGAAACATGTGTGCATTATACTATGACAATATGATGATTTTAGAAGTTGTCTGGTTTCCAAAATGAAGTTTACATGGAGAGATCACATACTCAATAACTTATTGTAAGTTACATTTGTTGATATATCTGTATTCCTTTATCACTTGGCTGAAACTTAACAGTTCTTATATTTTTGGACATTTGACATAAAGGTAATAATACTCTGACTTAGACATGTAGCAAGGCCTAAAATTTAGGTGTTTTAAGCAGTTCTTTCTTCCTTTCTTACTTTCTTTCTTTCTTTCTGCAGTTCTAAGGGAACCAAACCAGTAAATGAAAAAGTTTCATCTAATAATTTTTAGATTTTTGCTTTATTGAAATCAATGGGTTTAGCCAATTTTAGGTTTCTGGATGTGCTAGGTATTGAATCACTTCAGGGAAGAGTTTGAATAAAACAGACATTGTAAAACTTGGTCTTTATTGATAAAAATGGAAAGTCTAAAGATTAAAAATTTGACCTGATATTGACTTCAAGTAGAAACAAATTCAAACCTGAGCATAGATTTGGAAGGCATCCATGATGTCATCATCTGTGCGTCCAAAGGCAATTGTGAAATAAGGTAAACCACCTCCTGATCTCAGCTCAAGGCCAGCGAAGACAAAGTCCAGTAAAAGGACTAGGTTTTTTACTTTTTTCTTTCAAAAATTTTAAAAATTTCTTCCTGAAACTAAATCTGAAGATATTTTAGAAAGTCCACGGATATTTCTTTTAATGTATTGACAGGTAAATAAGAGGAAGAATATATTTAAGAATTAGAGGTAATATGTCTGAAGCCTATTCCTACTAACTTGATCTGTGACACATATTTGATATTTCTAAGAATTTATTTCCAAATTGATAAAATAGAGATGTGTGGAAGCTTCTGACACAAAGCAAAGCTCCTAAAGAGAATGGCCTTCATACACTGCTACTATCTCATTCCATCTCCCAAATCATCTTAATGTCATTGGTACTAGTGAGGCTTTCTATATTGTGTTACTTGGGCAATATTCTACACTCATATTTGGAGTTTCTTGCATTCCAGGCTAGCTGGCTTATTTTGGGATTAACAGATAGCATAGCATTTTGGAGGTCAATAAAAGTGGTGAAGAAATATCAGGACATGTGGTGGAGGTTTGAAGCAGAGGTAAATACACATGCAAATAGTTTCTTGACCAGAAATTAGATAGCAAAGGATGAAGCAAAACTATATTTTGGAATTCATATTCTGCCTGTATTTGTCTCCATGTCTCTCATGTGTATGCCATGATGTGAATGTAACAATAAGCTTAAAATTTCTTAATGATATTCAAGTGAAAAGGTTCTATGGATCATATTTCTGATTAATTAGGGGGCCCATACAGGATGAACTGAACATAAAACTGAATTATCAAGCAGTCTTAAATTTTCTATGTGAGCAAGTATGTCTTGGACAAGATTGCCACATTAATTATAGCTGCAAGAGACATCTGGTGTACAGTCAGATTCTTCCTATTTTCTGAAATTAGAGATCATTTGAAGTCTCATAAATTTCTAGGTTTATTAAAAATTACCTTCAAATCTATAAATCAGCCAGATAATTGTCTCAATTAGTTTCAGACCATGGTTGTGGTAGTGGGAGGGGGCTGGGGGAAGAGGTAAAAAGGAAGGGAAGATGTTGACTTCCTTTAGTTCTTTTGCAGTTAAAAAGATGACAAGGGCTGGGGTTGTAGCTCAGTGGCAGAGCTCTTGCCTTGCACATGTGAGGCTCTGGGTTTGATCCTCAACACCATATAAGAAAATAAATAAATAAAAAGAAAGATATTAAAAAAAATTTCAACATTTTTTTTCAATTTCTGATAGGATAAAATATATGCTTTAGAAAATAAAAATAAGGCCTAGAAGTTATGTATTGCAGGGTCTATGGTATATTTTCTTTTTGCGGGGATTACTGGGGATTGAACTGAGGGCCACTCAGCTACTGAGCCACATCCCCAGCCCTTTTTATTTTTTTTTAATTTTGAGACAGGGTTTCAGTAAGTTGATTATGGCCTTACTAACTTGCTGAGGCTGGCTGTGAACCCATGATCCTCCTGCCTCAACCTCCTGTGTCATGGTATATTTTCTGGAAATGGTTACCAGTATCAATCTGATCTAGAGCAACCTTGAATTGGCTAAAATTGTTGGAGAAGGTTAGTAAAATAGTATGGGACTTTGAGAGAGTGGTTTTACACAGAAATACCAAATGAGTATCTTTATAAACAGTAGCAGAAATTTTATTGTTAATATCTGAACTAAAGAAGCTTCTCTTTAGTTGACTAAGAGGATGTTTTAATTCCACTGATGCTGAGAATCCAGGATAACTTAATTGTAAAATTCAAGTCTAATTATGATAAAACTCTGTGATACACATATTAGTATTAGTAACAATATTTGGGGGGAAAAACTGTATGGTGTATGATTCCTTTAAATGATTACATTGTTTGTAACCAGCAATTATAATTTCCCAAGTCATGAGAGAAAGTTTAAGAAGAAATATTAAGAAATATACTATGTGATGCTTAAGAGTTTGAATTTTGGTTCCAGGCTGCCTAGGTTGAATCTTGCCTCTATTTGTGTGAGTTTGTGCATTTTTCTTATGTAGGTATGCCAGAGAGCTGTAAAAAATAAATTATTTAATATGTGAAAAGAACTGGCTTGCACATACAAATACTACAAGAATATACTAAATATTAATTTTGTGTCAGGCACTATTTTCATTTGTTGAGGAAAAGCAATCAGAAAGATAGTCATATAGGGTACGACCATTGTAAAAGTTACCAGTAGACAAAAATGTAAACCCAAACAATATTAAAAATATTATTGTAATTAATTATAAAGGCTATGAAATAGATAATGGTAATGAGATATTGAATTACTAGGAGGCAGACATTTGCTTCAGTGAAAGCCTGTTTGAAAACTTTACATTTGATTATATTATTTTTGAGCAAGAACCAATCATATAAAGATCATTAAGATGATAATTATACAAAGAAATATTAGCCTTAAAGGACCTGAGATGGAAATGTTATTGACAGGTTCATTTGGAGGTAATTGTAGTTAAAATACAATGAAAGCTGAAATGGAATTAGTGTCATAGCAAAAATTAAATATTTTCTTGTTTTCCATGAAAAAGTGTGAGAATATTTTAAATTTAATATTATGTTATTATACTTTAGAACAAAAGTCTATAGAATTGGAGAGTGGCCTTCAGAGATAAAGAGTTAGTAAATGAAGTAACGTTACTTACTTTGAATAGAACGGTAAGGACAAGGACACAGCTGGAGTGGTTACAGATGACATCTGAAGGTGATGAAATCAGAGATTTTGACAATTCTTTGACAAAATCTGTAACAAATAGATAGGGAGATCTACAAATGGGTTCTAAAATTGTCTTTCTTGAATGCTGCCACCTGCTTGGCTGTTAAATCAGAAACCCGAGAAGGCATTAAGAAAAGCACACATTTAGAGAGAAAGCTGGGATCAGGTTGAGAACTTCCCTCTGGTTGAGAACAGTGATCCAGAGATGGCTCCCCATGTTTATTATATAGGTTTTGTCATCTAAAGGGTCTTTGTGATAAAGTTTCTGGAAAACAGGCAGGCTTGAAGGTCATAGCGGGGAGATGACATTATGGTTATCTTGCTATGTTCAGAATCCTCTTTTCCTAGGAGTCAGTGTCTACCACTCAAGGTTAAAATTGATATCTCTAGAAGTTTGCCCAGAGAAACCAAGGGCCTGCATTGCCATACCAACTGGAGAATGTTAACCCTGTACTTTGCGCAGGAGAAATCCCAGCGCAAACACACCACAGCCACAACGTAATCAGACACCTTGATTTATATCACTACTCCCCACACTTAAATAATGGAAATAAAGATCAAAAAGGTGATAATAGGCAATGAAAAAAGCCACTGGAGTTGACAGATCTGAAGTCTCTGAGGATTTCTGTAATGTTTAGAGTGGAATAGATGCCCTGGAGGAAATATGAGGGTAAACTATGAAAATGTTCAGAAGAACAGTTTAGGATTTAAAGCATTTGCTTGCACAGATCAAAAGGGCTAAACAGAAGGTAAGGAAAGGACTAAGTAGAATACATGGAATTGAAAAAATAAAGCTATAGAATAATTTAAGTCAATCTTGTATTATTTTTTTTCTGACTGAAGTATGAGAATATGTGAGGAATGATGGATTTGATTCTAGAGGTTTGGCTTTTGTAATGACTCAGGTTATTTAGAGAGAAATTGACTCACAGAACATATAAATAGAGAGTATTTTGAAAGACACCATTAAACCACCAGCAGTAGTTCAGTGGCATTCCTAGACATGTGAGTAAAAAAAAAAAAATGTAAAACTAGCTGGACTTGTCAAAGCAGCTTGTCTGTAACAAATCTTGACCTAAACATTGCTGGTTTGAGCAATTTACTATATCTTCTCTGGAACCTTTAGAAAGATGTGGTTTTCCAAATGTTTGGGTTTAAAAATAAAATATGAGAACACAATTATAGTCCTTGCCCAATTTATAGTCAGCCTGCTGTAAAACTGTTCCAAAAATGTTTCCTTCTATGTTCTAGATGAGTTTTCAGCCAGAAAATTCAAACCTGAGAATCTAAAATGTTTACATGATAATTCCTTAATCTCATTGCTGCAGTTACGACAGTATATGTGTAATTTGAAGAGAGCGTATTTTCCTGTTTCCCTTAGGAATGTTTTTGTTAGAACTCTAATTCATTTTTCTTCCTTGGTGTGCACATGTCAGTGGAACAGTATTAATTTCCCTATGTAAAAACCTGATATGCTCTGGCCTTAATAGACAAAATAGTGAGGGACAAATGGAAAAAAAAATCCCAACTGGTAAAAACTCACAACCATGAAACTGGTAGTGATAAAAGGTTGAGTTCTTCTGCACTGGAAACATTTTGCAAATTAAATTTGACTGAACCCTTTACACAGAAATCTGGGATTCTTTGGGCAAAAAAAAAATGTGCAGGGAGAGTGACATTTATTTTTCTAAGGCGAGGTTTAGAATTAAGGTGACAGGAAGCCTTAATCCACACTGCAAATTATAATTAGACTTGCCATTGAATATATATCAAGGTAGCAACAACACATCAATAGTCAAGGGTGGAGTTTTGGAGGTCTGGCTATATTAATAATTGTTATAGTTGGATCTGAAATGTCTTCCCCCAACAAAATATTCATATGTTGAAAGCATGGTCTCCAACACAGCAAGGTTCTGCATGGGACTTAAAGGTAATGACTGAATCATGGGGACTCCGACCTCATCAGTACAAACAATAGCTGAGTGGACTACTGGGAGGTGGGACCTAGTTGGAGGAAATAGGTCACTGGGAGCATTCCCTGAAGGATTTATCTTCTCTTTTGTCCCTTGTCTCTTTCTCTGTTTCCTGACTGCCATGCACTCAAAAATTTCCTCTGCTGCACCCTTCTACCATAATAATCAGTCTCACCTCAGGAAGAAAACAATAAAGTTGTCCCATCATGGACTGAGACCTTTGAAACTAAGTCAAAATAAACTTTTTCTCCTGTTAGTAGTTCATGTCAGATGTTTTGATCACAGAGATGAAAAACTGACTAAAGCAATAATTTTCTCAGTTTAAGTTATTGTACCCCTCCCTATTTATTAAAAGTTTTGGCAGTCCTTGTATCTGTAGCAAAGTGTACTTCCTTGACAAATCTAACAAACTGAGCTGAAATTACTTATAGAAATGATTTTCCAGTTTTCTTCATCTGGCCAACTCTGCCAGGTCCCTAATAAATATGAAGAGATGGCATAAAACAAATGTCGAGAAATACACTGGCCTTTGCACTCAAATTGTTCAGTATAACCTTCACTTTCAATAATAATAATAATAATAATAATAATAATAGTTATTATTATTATTATTATTTGGTGGAGGGATAAGTTAAGAATTGCCGAGGGGTATTGGAACATATTTTGTTTGCTCATGGAAGAATAGTCACCTGAAAATTACTTTTAAAAAAATCGCATTTTCTGTTGGAAAGAAGTATTGGAAAGATCACATATTTACTTACTGTGGCTTATTCCCTGCTTCCAAATGAAGGAAACAAGAAAATGCCAGGAAAACACATAAATGAAGCCTGTAGAGACTGAGCTGTATCAATCTATTTAGTGATCAGTTTAAGCACTTATTTTAAAGTTTCAATAACTGCTTTGTGTATCTCACATTGTATTGTTTCATGTCTCATTGTCAAGCTCTATTACTCCTTTTGTTATTAAAAATATATTTCCCCCTCATTTTGATGTAGCTATACCTACATACATGTACTTGCACTATTTTCATGGTAAATTTTAGCCATCCATTTTCTTTCAGCTACTGTGTCTTTTTTAAAAACATTTGATATTTGTATTTTTATTTGTTCTATTTTAGATATAAATTACAGTAGAGTGTATTTTAATATATTATACATACACGGAGTATAACATTCTAATTAGGAACCCATTCTTATGTTTGTGCATAATGTGGAGTTTCACTGGTGGTGTATTCATATATGAATATAGGAAGGTTATATCTGATTCATTTCACCATCTTTCCTATTCCTGTTCCCCCACCTTTCCCTTGTCTAATCCACTGAACTTCTATTAAGTGTACCCCCTTGTTGTGTGTTAGCATCCTCACATCAGAGGAACATTCAACTTTTGCTTTTGGGGGACTGGCTTATTTCACTGAGCATGATAGTCTCCAGAGCAGATCCATCCACTTACCAACAAAAGTTATAAAGTCATTCTTTCTAATGACTAATATTCCATTGTACCTGTGTCTTTTATTTTGTAGAAAGCATATACTTAGATCTTATTTTACTTATTTATTTTGAATATTTATGCATTTCTATTGAAAAGTTTAGTCTATTGACAATTTAATGTAGCTATTTATAGCACTGGGGTTAGATCTATCATAATCTCTGTTTCTTCTATCACCTCCTTTATTTCTGTTTTCCTATTTTCCTGATTTTAAAAGAACATTTTATTAGGTTTTAGAATTTTATTTTAAATTTAGTTTGAATTTTTTAGCTACATGTATTTTCCAGTTGTTAAAAGTGGTTGGATTACAATATTTACTTTCATATTTCACTTACAGAAAATATTCTACCACTTAATGTAAAGTATAAAAATCTTGCAATTATATTTACATCCACATTCCCTCATAGTCACTTTACGGATAAGTATCATACTGTCAGTGTAAATGGGCAATGGATGTGGCAGGATATAATAGCAACATGTTCATTTGGGGGACAGCAGTCTGATGGCAGTTCAAATCTTTTATGTTTATCTGAAATGCTTTAGTCTTTTATGTAAATACAGGGTTCAGGGTATATTCATAGAGGTAGGTAGCACAAATTTTGGATGACTTTTATGTATCTTTTCTGTTCTTTGTTTTCTTACTCTTTTAAACTGCAATGGTTTCCCCAGCTATGTGTGGGCTATCTCTTGTCTAGCAAGGATGTCCAAGGAACAGGGTAAAGGAGAGTGTGCCTGTGGAGTCATTAATCAAGACCTCCAGAGACCAAGCTGGAAGCAGGTATGATTTTGCACATTTACCATGTATATATACTCTGGCAGTAACTACGCAGATTACAGGGAGCCACCAATACGATTTCATGCCTACTGTCCTTGTAGCAATCAATTGAGTAGTGGGCTGTGGAGTAAGCACAGGAACTGCAACACATGGCCTCATGCCCAGGTCTGTGCCTATGGGTTAAATGGTTTGCCACTCACACGCCTAGCACAAGGGGAGTGGTTTACCACTCAGATACCCTTAACATATGCCTTGTATGCAGTACTCCATGAACTTGTCCCCACACAGCTACATTTTTTTCTCATGCTCCAAATCAGAACTGCATATTTTCCATTCTGCCTTACTAGTTATTTCCAGGCTAAAAAAATATCGCATATGATTTTTATTTCATGTATCTCCCAAACAACCATCTACCTACTTGAATCATTCTGCAAATTTTTTCAGGTTTTGTTTTATATCACGTCTCCCTGACATAATTGTTTCCCAGGACAATGGGGTGTTAGCAGCAACTTAGATCATTATCACCAAAAGTGGAAGTCAGTCCAATATAATTTATCACACTGAGACTTTTTATAGATTAAACAGTATTCACTTTATATATAGTTACATATTTAATATATACCATTTCCATGTGGTACTGGTATATGAATCCCATTTTATAGATGAGGAAATGTGATCTCAAGTAAGCCAACTTGATGAACATTATGCATCTAATAAGAGATATATTTGAAATTTTGTTTTTTCTTACATTATCTTTCAAGTGTAATTTATCATATATATCGATCATACCTATATTTATAATAGTTTTGCCTCCCTCAAAGCCTGTTTTATTTAATATTAAAACAAATAATTAGGTTTCTCTTGAGTGATAATTGCCCACATTTAAAAAATATTACCTGACAATTTCTTCCTTTTTGATTGTGGCAAGAACACAAAACATTACAATATCAAGATAATCTCTTAAAAAATTAACTGTACAGCAGAGTATTCACTATAGGTACATGATAATCAGCACATCTAAAACTTCTGCACTTTGCATAAATGAAATTTTATATCCATTGAACAGCAATGCCTAATTGCTTCCTATGTGAGCCCCTGGCAGCAATCATTCTGTTCTGTTTTATGAGTTTGTCTGTTTTATATTTCTCATAGAAGGAGAGACATGCAACACTTCTTTTGAGATAGACATATTTTACATGGGATAACATCCTCTAGGCTTATCAATGTTGCTGCATATGACAAAATTGCCTTTTTTTAAGACCAAATAATTTTGCATTGTATTTATAAATCATATGCATATCTCATGACAACTATCATGACAAGAAAATTTGGGCCTTTCATTCTGTGTCACATGCACTTTCTAACCATGTGACACCTTTTGCTATGTTGTGATTCAGTAATAAGGCTCCCACTAAATGCAGCTCTTTGGGATTGGATTCTCAGCCTCCAGAACAGTAATACAAATACAATTTTGTTCAATTATAATTTACCCAATCTGTGGTACTCTGCCACCGAAGCACAAAATAGACTAAGAAAAAAACTGTAAGACTTTTCTTATTTCTTTTGGTTATTAACCCTTTATCAGGTATATAGTTTGTAAATATATTCTCCATCTTTCAGGTTCTCTTTTCATTCTTTAATATTTCTGTTCTATTCAGTTTTATATATTTCTTTTAATCTGTTTTTTTGTTGTTGTTGTTATTTGTTTTTGCTTAAAAAAGTTTGTGCTTCTGAGGTTATATCCAAGAAATCACTGACAAGATCAATGGAATAAACCTTTTTCTTTGCCTTTTCTTCTAGAATTTTTAGTTTCAGGTTTTACATTTTCTGAGTTAGATTTTTGTGCATGATAAAAGATAAGGACCCGATTTCTTTCTAACATGGTTATCCATTTTTCTACCACCATTTATTGAAGAAATTGTCATTCCCATATCATTTATTCTTAGCACTCTTGTCAAAGATCAGTTGGCTATAAATGAATGAATTTATTTCTGAGCTCTCTTTTCTCCTCCATTGGTTTATATGTCTATTGTTATGCAAGTTTCATACTGTTTTGATCCTTGCAATATATTGTAAATTTAGGAAGTATGATCCCTCCATCTTTGTTTTTCTGTCTAGAGATGGCTTTGAAAATTCAGCATCTTTCATGGTGCTGTATTAATTTAAGAATATTTTTCTGTAATTATAAAGTTATGGTTTTATGTGTATATAAATGTGCCAAAATGAAACACACCATCCTGTATAATTAATATACATCAATAAAAATTTAAATGTTGTAAGGCACAGTGGTGCATGCCTGTAATTCCAGAGAGTCCAGAGGCTGAGGCAAGAGGATTGCAAGTGGAAAGCCAGACTCAGCAATGGCAAGGTGCTAAACAACTCAGTCAGATCCTGTCTCTAAATAAAACACAAATTAGGGCGGGGGATGTGGCTCAGTGGTTGAGTGCCCCTGAATTCAATCCCTGGTTCCCCCTCACAAAAATTTAAGTGTTATTGAGATTTTGATAAGGATAGCACTGAATTTGTAGATTTATTTTTCTATTTTTATTTTTATTTTGCTAGAACCAAGGGCACTGGTGTATGCATGAATCCCAGGGACTTGGGAGGCTGAGGCAGGACTGCAATTTTGAAGCCAGCTTCAGCAGCTTAACAAGGTCCTCTGCAAATTAGCAAGAATGGATCTCAAAATAAAAATTATATAAATAGTTGGGGATGTAACTCAGTGGTAGATCCTAATGGTTAAACATCTCTCTCTCTCTCTCTCTCTCTCTCTCTCTCTCTCTCTCTCTCTCTCCTGAAAACATTATCATTCTCTACATACAAGATTATACCATCTAATAACAGTTCATTTTACTTCTTCCAATATGGATGCATATTTCTTTTTCTTGTCTAATTGTGCTGACTAGGAATTCCAGTGACACATTATCTTAATGCATTTTCTTTTTCTATAACAAAAATCCAGAGACTGAGCAATTTTTTATGAAATGGAAGTTTATTTTGGCTAAAGTTTCTGAGGTTTTTAAGTCAAAATGCATGATGTCAACATCTGCTCATGGAAGAAAAGTAGAAAGAAAGTGGGCACATGCAAAAAAAAAAGAGAGACAAAATGTGAGGTAATTAATCCAGTCACTTGACAGCAAACACTTATTCAAGTAAGAAAGGCATTTATCCATTCATGATGTTCTGCTCCTGTGATCCAAACTCTACCTACTTAGCCACATGTTTCAACACTGCCACATCAAGGACTAATTTTCCAAAGAATGAATTCTGATGGACATATCCAAACCATAGCATATGGTATGTTTAATAGAAGCAGTGAAAGAAAGTATACTTGCTTTGTATCAGATTTTAGCATATGATGATGATGTATGATAATAGCTATGGGCTAGTAATAGGTTGCCTATTAATGTTGAGGTAAATTCCTATTTATTGAGACTTTCACATAAAAATATGTTAATTTTTTAAAATACTGCTTCTGCATCTATTAAGATTATCATGTGAATTTTATCCTTTATTCTGTAAATTTTGTGCCTGATAGTTACTGATTTACTAATGTTGAGCCATCCTTGCATTCCAGAGATAAATGTCTGCATTCATTAATTAGAGAAGGTGAAGTCCTTGAGGTTTCTAATTGTCTCATGTGCTGAAAACTTAATCCCTAATGTAGAAATATTAAGAAGGTAGTGTTTTTCTTTTAAGTCGTTTTACTCAGGTGTTTTGTTACAATGAAAAGCTGACTAAGACTAACACATCCTGTATAGTTAGTAAAGCCCACAAATGAAGTGATTTCAGTGCCTCATTACTGCACTAATTTGTTGTTCTCTGTTTTGCATATTTGAGTATTTTAAGAATTTGAGTGCTCAACTGCATAATTAAAGTTATCTCTTTAAAGTTTATCACTTGCTAGTTGACTCAGACCTTCTATGATGGAAATATTTTTATTTTTTTTAATTTGTACATCACAATATTATGAGAGTGCAAATTCAACAAATATTTATTCACCAGAAGATTCAACTGTTCCTTCTCCTCATGAGGATGCCACCAGTCCTTTGCTTGAGGAATAAATAGTCCCACTTTTCCTGAAGCTCCATTACAACCACAATGCCCCCTATTATGCCTAGGTCTGTCTCTTTTACTCATTTTCTTTTTGCACATATTCAGATACATCACACTAATGTTTCACCTATATGCATGCACACACAAAAAAACTTTAAAATATAATATTTATAATGAGAAGAAAAGAAGTCTGTTTTCTTCTTTTGCTCATACATTGCAGTCATCACAGTGACTTTGGATGAGTTAAGAACTCTGAATTCTAACAGTGTCTCTGTCCTTACTAGCTAACCCAAATAAGTCTAAGTGTTCTCTCTTTAAACATTAGGAGGAATGGAGCTTGTGGAATGTAATGCTGGGAGTTATCTTTTGGTGGGTATAGAGTTATAAGGTGAGAGTTAATAGGAAACAGTTGCACAGAAATGTTTATATGGTTGACAATATTGCACAAAATCTTCAAATTTTGGAGAAGGTAAATTTTAAGATATATGGGGGGTTTTGTCAGTTTATTTTACCTAAATATATAAATAAATAAGAAGAAATTTTTTTTAAATGTCAAAAATATTTTCAAATACAAAAAAAATCTATCAACCAAAGTATGCTTAAGCAACTAATAAGTTTTTAAATTATCCTTCAAATGATCCTATTATTTACATGAGTTTTCACATAGGAGCTCCTTAGTCCATACTTGTTAGCAAACTTGTTGAGTGAAAAACGCAATTCCCTATGAGCAACTGATTTAAGTAGATACATTTCTGTGCCTTCTTTGTATTGTATATCAAGTTGAAATGCTTTTGCTCAACTTCAGAAACCATTTTCTTGGAATTATTAAAACTGCTATCCAAAAAATACACACTTAGACCCAGATACTGAACAGGGCCAGATCTGTCATGCTTGAAAAAATTAATTGTTTAATAGAATACTTAGGTTATGAGAAAGTGAAACACAGACTCTCTCTCTGTTTGGCCGTTTCATTATCATGCAAAAATCCAGTTTTAATGACCAATATATCCTTCCGCATTTTCATTTTTCTTATTTTCCCTGAAATTGTTGCTCAATAAGACCCTAAAATGGCCTCCCTGGGAGTGGATCTGTTTTCTTTTTATCTCTTTCTCTCCTTTAGCCTAATTTCTCATAGGATGGTTTCCTGGCCTTTACTAGACTAGGTACGATTGTTCTAAATGCTCAAAAAAATATCTCTCAGGTTGTAGCCCCCTTAGCCCCTTACCCCCTACAGTGAGGCAACACTCCTTCCAGCCCACAGCCAGTCAGCCAAAAAAAAAAAAAAGCGGGAAAAAGCAGTATTTTGGGCAGCAACAGTAGTGTACTCATTGCCAAATCTTATGAATTCATGTGCGTGAAGACTGGCATTTCGTAAATTTCTCCAAACAAAATATTTGCATGCAGAACATATTCAGACCAGATGACTGCTAATTTTCTTCCAAGAATTAAACCTGTGATTCTAAGTTTCCATAAGTTAGCTCTTTGTCACACTTTGTTTTTCTCAGACCTGTCGTCTTCTCATGATGTTGGCAGCAGTGAACCATATTTTGTTCTCTTAAGAAAATGTTTTACTATAATTGGAGGTCATGTAGACGTATACTTGGTGATGGATGAATTTGCATCAAGGATGACCATTAGGCAAATAGAACATTCAATAAAAATTATATGTGGGTTAGAAAGCTTTTGTTAGTATAGAAACAGTTACCACCCAAGAATTTCTTTATAGTGAGACTCTTGTGTGTCTTTGCTCCTGCTGTGAAGATTTTAGAAATAAGCCCCAGTTAATGTATCACCTGAAAAAAAATATACAGACAAGTTCAAATGTACACTGCACTATTTTCACCCCAAAATAAGAAATTAGAACTCAGCTCTGTTCTGACTAAATAGGAATGGATATTTTACTTAAGACTTTTACTAAAAATATCTACTTCATTCAATTTTTTTAAAATAACATTAAATTTTTTTTAAATCTAATCTGGATGTAAAGGACAATTAATTAGATGGATTTGGCATATTTAGAATTTTGGAGGCTCAAAGTCAGGTGATCATCAAATGTAGAAAAATGGTAGTATTATTCATAAAGTTTGAGTTTAAGACCACATTTTAAATGTTTAGAGTAATTGATATATGAGAAGAATATATAATATGGTATTATTCTTTAAACTGTAGTAATAGCATAAGATAATCAATAAGAAATGGAACACCTCGAAAATTTGATCAAGAATCAGATGGTCATGAAGTTCAGTCTAGTAGGAATGGTATAATAAAAATTAAGTTCAAGATGCCTGCTCAGATGAAGGGTAAGAAGGGCTATGTTTTATCACATGTAAAATTTTTCTATTGCAGAAGTCTCACTCTAATAATGTTTCAAAATATATGAATATTTTAAATTTTAATGAGTGATCATATAACTCAATGTGTGTCTGGAGCTCCCAAAATCTATATAGCATATTAATTATTACTTGTCTTAACATTCTCATCTAGAGTCCCAGATAGAAGAGGAAGTTCTATAGCTTGAGCATGTTCCACAAAGTTAATGTGTTTGAAATGTAAGTCCCTTAGTGTAATAGTGTGGAGAGCTGTGACTTTTTAACATGGCATTAGATGGGTTATGAGGTTCTATTTTCATGAACAGATTGATGTTGTTATGGTGGTGTGTTCTTTATTGTGGGGATGGTTTTGTTCTAAAGGTGAGTTCAGCCCTTTCTTTCTCTCTTGCTCTTTAACATTGTAATGTTTTCTGCCAGGTAATTATGTAGCACGAATGCCCCCATCAAATGCAGCCCCTTAATCTTGAACTTCTCAACCTCTAGGACAATGAGTCAAATAAATTTCTTTTCATTATAGATTAACCAGTGTATAATACTCTGTAGTACCAACATAAAATTGAGTAAGACAAGGAGAAAATGGCATCAGATATTTTATTGCCTATTTATTGGAAATACTTTTTAGATCTTTACTAAAAACATGTTGCTTCTTTGGGACTCAGTCCATTCCATCACTGTACTTTCTATACTTCATTATAATTTCTGTATTTGTTAGTTTTTTCTGCATAGCAAACTGCCTTAAAACTTAATCTTATAATAGCATTTACTCAACTCACAATTCTGCAGGTCAGAATTTGGAATATGTTCTTCAGGGCTATTATTCTGGTCTCAACAAGAATCAGTCTTGCTTCCCAGGTGGTTGATAGATAGGTAGACAACGATGACCTAAACAGACAAAGCATATTTGTGTTCCATGTGCTTTCATCTCCCCAGCAGAGTAGTCTGGAGTGATTTATATAGTGGCTGGAAAGAATTACAATAAAACAAGTAGAAGCATTAAAGATTTTTGCAGCCTAGGCTCCAAACAGACACACCATCAATTCCACTACATTCCACTACATTTTGTACATCCACTAAAACAAATTATAAGATCAACACTCATTAAATGGAAGGAGAAAAGGACTCCTTTTCCAGATGGAAAGATTGACAGAATTATAATTGTCAAATACATGGATGCAGAGAGAAATAAAAGATCAGAGTCATGTTTGCAAATTTTATACTTTCTCATCTTCTGGTTCCTTTTCCGAAAAAAAAAAAAAAAACTAAAAACAATTTTCTTGGAATAATAAACAACATAATTTCTTCATGACCATCCATTATTCTAGCTGTAGTCAGGATCTCCATGTTACACCCTTGTTTCTTAACATTCTTAACCAGTTATCACCAATGATCTTCACCTCCAAGCCATATTGATCATTTGTTGCCTTACCTCACCCTGGACTTTGTGGATACTAGAACAAGACTACCTTGGAAACATTAAAGTAAATGAAAGTAAACATCCTGTGCGCCTACATATTCTCAATCAATTTTGCTGTCATCATTATCTGATCCATGCTCATCAACATTATTGATACTTCTAAGCCTTTGACTCTTCTCTCTCTCTCTCTCTCTCTCTCTCTCTCTCTCTCTCTCTCTATATATATATATATATGTATATATATATATNTATATATATATATATATATATATATATATATATATATATATATATATATATACATATATATACATATATGTGTATATATATATTTGCTGACCATATTGGGGTAAAATTTAAAGGATGTATTTCTTTTATTTTGTTCATTTACCTTTCAGTGAATCGAATCTCTCATTCATCAGTGACAGTGATCATTTCCTTTTAATATAGCTGTACTTCAGAGACTGAGCAATAATGCATACACTAAAGGTAAACAAGTAACAAAGTAAAGGTGGCAGGAAAGCAGAAGATATATATCACTTTTTCTTATTCACTTACTATATTGTTAGATTATAGGGTAAATAATTTAAATCACTCTTTAGGCTGTATCTTAAACTTTTATCAAAACTAAGTCTTGTTAATCTTTTAGTTCAGGTTTTGTTTCTTGAAGAACAATGGACATAAACAAACCCCAAACCCAGCAGCACATTAGAGACAAACTGGTAACTATAGAATCATGATTCTAAAAATGGCACCTACACAGATTTAGTTCTGGCCTGCTTTGCAGTCCACATTTGTTGACCTTTGCTGAAGTAGTTGTTTTTGACCTGGGAAATATGGAGTCCTTACATATGTTTCTTGTTTATTTTGGTATTTTAGTTTGAGCCAGGTCATTAGAAATGCAAGGGAAGACTGAAAATATTTACAAAAAGGATATAGAAAAGAAACCTTTTATTTTCTATGAGATTTTGGTAAATCAACTTGAAATTTCACTACAAAAATTTAATAGTTTCCACTTGATCCCTGTGAGTGTCTTACCTTCTTGATCTCACCTCTCCTACCTGGACAGATCTATAAGAAATCTTTCACATTTCCTCTGCCAGAAGTCATTTCTGGATTCTCAGAAATAGAGAAACAAAAATACAAACAACTATATAAAACTGCAAGCATTGCAAATGTGTTTCAATTCATTGAAGCCAAGTGGTAAAATGTGGTATCTGTTTAAAAGGGACAGAATGAGCACCAAGATATGCTATTCATAATAGAATATATTGACATCATCCAACTGGTAAAACTTTCTGATTATATAAGTCTAAAACCCCTGGATAGGAACATTCTTCATTCTTTCCCTCTCTGATTTTAAACTTCATCAAGTGGTTCGTTTTATTTATTTATTTTTTTAAGTACAACTGTGTCTGTGTTTTGCAAATTTCACAATTTTATTTTGTTATTCTGTACACAGAAAAGCATTTAAGGCACAGGAAAACCCTTAGGCTCTGGAGGATGATTGTTTTGAACAGGTCACAGAAATAATGCATTTTCTGGTCAGAATTTGAACACAGGACCTAGATCAATATCCTCTGCCTTGTGTCATAAAGGAATAACTAATGCAGTAATTTATCACTTTTAAAACCATATTTTTGCTCTATTGCCTTTATTAATGGTTGCATACCTATATGTTATAATCTAAGATAAACTGTACCAGTAAACACAATAAAATAAAACATTTTTTCTTCTTCCTTCCTGCCACCTTTACGTTGGTACTTGTTTACCTTTAATGTTTGCATTATTGCTCAGCTCTGAAGTAGACCTATATTAAAAGGACATGATCACTATATTAAAAGGAAATGATTCACCGATGAATGCAAGATTCACTGAAAGGTAAATAACCAGAATAAAAGAAATACATCCTTTAAATTTTACCCCAATATGGTCAGCAAATAAGTGTCCAAAGAATAGAAAAGGAAGATATATAGGTAATCATTTGCTGAGAAATGAGTGACAATACAAATTTTTGCATTTGAATTAACTATTTTAAAGAGAGAACAGTTTCTTTCAAATTAAAATCTTTTAGGTCATACCTGTTTTCAATATAAATCTTAGCATATAGTTTCCGCAGTAATAGGCAGTATTAAGCCTGATTAAACTGACTAGTGACAATTTTCAAAATTTGCTCCATGAATCACTTATGTTGTAATCACTTCCCAGGTGATTACAAGAGAAAATTCCTGGCCTGAGATCAGGCTGCCAAGCTAGAACTTACTGGAAGTTAAACCTCCCCTGATGAGACTGGGGAGGGATTCATATATCTTAGAAAAAAATCCTTGTCTCAGAAAGTGACACTATTGTAGGTCAAGTGCATCTCAGATATTGTTGATTTTTTTTTATAGCAGGGTTAAGTTTAAAAACACCCTAACTCCTAAAAAAAACAAAGAATGCATTTATAATTTAAGCATTCATAATTTGAGTATTGTCTTGGCATGGAGACCTGTGTATATTTTAAGGGGCACCTCTGAGTTAGCCACCATTATATTGTACATGTATAGAATCGAAATTGTAATACTCAAAAGAAGTTTACATATAAAAACTTTGAATCACAATTCCTCACAAGATACATGGCCAAGGGCTCCAATGAACTCTGAAAGAAAACTAGTACATGGAATTATGACTCAGAAAACTTCAAACCCAGGGGCTCTGGTTGTGGCTCAGTGGTAGAACACTCAC
Organism: Marmota marmota marmota; assembly: GCF_001458135.2. Lineage (NCBI taxonomy): Eukaryota > Metazoa > Chordata > Mammalia > Rodentia > Sciuridae > Marmota > Marmota marmota. Next base: position 4,283,428 of record NW_026000016.1, on the reverse strand, counting down.
ATAGCACGTGTGAGGCCCTGGGTTTGATCCTCAGCACCACATAAAGTTAAATAGGTGGAATAAAGCTATTATGCCCAACTACAACTAAAAAATAAATATTAAAAAAAGAAAACTTCAAACCCAGAGAAGAGAAGGAAATTTTCTATTGGCATCATCATTTTCAAAATGCTCTGCCTATGAACTCCTAGCACCCCAATCCCAGCCCCCAACTCTAACAATGGAAACTTTATTAAAGAGAATTTAAATGTGAATTTTAGTCATTAAAAAAATTGGCAATTGTGGAAAGCAAGGAGACCATAGACTTTATTATAGCAATAGGAATACCATACTTTCTCAAAATAATTTTGTAATCTAATTTCTTGGCTTATAATTAGTATGATAAAAACCCAGAAGATTCAGGTTTCAATGTGTAAGCTAAAATTTTACTGATATCAAAACTGAAGTTTAGAAAGGTGATTATGTTAAACTACAAATAAAACAGCTTAGTGTCAGACATGCTTCTATAACCTGAATTTCTTGACTCCAATCTAGTTTTCTTGCATATATTTTTAAAAATATAAATGGTGTCTTCAGAAATATTAAGTTATCTATTGTATTTATTAAGTAGATGGTAGAGCAGATTTTACAGGCAGAAATACTTAATTCCTTGACAGCCCAGAAATAAAGTAGTGAAAGAACATCTGATGAGAGAAGTAGGTGACAGAATAAACACTCTGAAACTCAATATTGGACAGCTTGAGACTTGGAGGGACTTGGAATTTGGTTAGTGGAGGAGAAAATAAGAAAATTATTCCTTGATTCTGAACTCTGATCAGGACGGGATGGGGCGAACAGTAGCAAAGAGAGAAAAAGGGAAAGGAAACACCTGCAAGTTTACCTGCTTAACAGAACTTGTAAAGAAAAGCCAACTTATTTAAAGTGGAATAGGAATAGCAAAGACAGTGAAGTAGAACACACAGTCTAGCCCAGATAATGGGCTGAAGACCGTGCTGGGCAGGACAGCCATTTTGTAGATTCGCTAGTAAGCTGGCCTCTTTAGAAAAAAAAATTAAATCAATACAGCTTCTCCCTACCCACACATAATAACAAATAACATCACAGGGAAGGCTTCTTGACTGAGTTGTCTCCATCTGAAAGAAAACTGTAGAGGGATTGCTGCTAGCCAAAAGTAGCCAAAGCCCCCTCTCCTCACCTGAACAAGGGAAGTGTAGCAAAGTGCAGCTGAAGAGTCACACCTGGGTGTTCTAACACTAATCCTGCACTCTAAACAGCTTCTACAGGAGCTCAAGTTAAACTACAGTAAGACAGGCTGACAGCTGACATCCTACCCCTGTAAATAGTGATGGGTAAAACCTCAGGGATCTGAAACACCCAGGAAAGAGGCTTCCATGCCACAAACTACACATGGAGAACCTATACCCCCAATTGCAGTCAATCACTAAGTGTTTAGATATCACCTCTACAAAGAAACCCCAGAGAGGGGAGCAGGCAATCAGCAATTCCCTGCTGCCAGCCACAGAAGCTCAGATGAAAGGTGGGCTAATTGACAATCTACCCCAGTCATGACACAGTCTCCTGACAATATATTTCAGTCAGGGGAAAGGCTTTTGTGTCACAGATTGCCCAAAGACTGCCTATGTTCACAGGCCCCACAGTTGCATACAGCCACCAAACTCTATACCAGTATAAGGAAACCCTTGCAGAAGGGAATGGGTGCTTAGCATCCCACGGCAGTCAGCAACAGCCCTGATTCCTATACCTTAGACCCCCACCCTCAACAGAAACAGCTAGCAGACACTGTATCCTCTAAGCATGCAGTACTCAGGCCTTTCAGCTAAAAGCACTGGCTGGCAAGGAAACCATAGCAATTAGATTAAGTTGCTCCTATTCTTTGGTACTTTGAGGAAGATCAGTAGATCTTTCAGATCTACCAGAGTTGTGAGTTAATTCTCATTCAGACATATGGACCCACATAAGGCAATTCCCAAGCATATAGCAGAGAACCTCATGCAGACATAATAGCAGTATATTCCATAAATGAATTTACAGAGGAGTATTCCAGACACCAGCTACCATCAAGTGTGCCCAGATATAAGCCCACTCATTTGTACACTACAAAGGGGCAGCAACCATACACCCAGTGCCACATCACACAGACTAGAATACCCCTATCTTAAACCACCACACCTGTGCACTCTGAAATGTACACAGAGGAGCACACACTGTATTTCCATCTGAGCCCACACTGGATTTTACCATTCTGGATACATGGAGCTTTTCTTCAGGAGGGCACCCAAAATTGTATCCCCTATAAGAAATAGCATCACTGATAAGTCACAGACAGGGACCATCTCGTCTGGACCAACAAAATCTAGTAGCTATATGGACATGCCAAAGATCAGAGGGGCCTTTTAGAATTTTATCATTGGTGAGCTGGTAACTCCACGCCCAAGGAAACATAGAAATAAAGCCAAAGAGTAATGGGCATCTTCTAATGAGACTAAATCCTTATGAAATCCAAATCAGGAACACTCAGTAAGAAATCACCCCACCTTGGAAGATTATCAAAAACAGCTCTAATGTCAATTTTGATCTTAAAAATATTACTTCTTGTGCTAAATTGATAGATATTTCTTTATTCAATATTACAGCTCTTAATCCATTTGACTGTATTTCTTCTAATGTTTTAACATTAACTGGAATCAATCTTTGTAATCCTAGCTTAGGTTTATACTTTCTTCTCTCAGTCACTTTTTTTTCCTCTTGCATTACCTGCCTCTGCCTCAAATTTGCCCCACCCCCAATTTTCTTCTTCTTTTTCTTGTATTACTTTGATTCTTACTTTCCTCCTCCTTTTTTTTCTCTCTACCCAATCTTCTCTTTTTTCAATATCAAAATATTTAATATAATTTTAATATATATTTTTATCTGATATTTTCTCCACTCTGGTGTCAACTGGATCAATTATGAAAATGTTGTTGGTCACTTGGGTTGGTTTTCTTCCCTTGCTTTTTCATATTGTTTTTAATGCCTACCTATCTGTTAGACTGATTATCTCTTCTGGTTTGATACAAGAGACAATTTACTTAATTTTTTTCTCTTAAGTAGCCTAGGCTGGGAAAATATCCAAGTATTGATACTCCTACTCAATATGTTGCCATGCCCAGTGTCAGTTCCACTTGAGAGAAGATACTAAACCCTATTATCGGAAATCACTTCAGTAATTTTTAGGACAAAAATTGGAATTTGGTTAGTGGAGGATTAATACATTTTAGGATAAAAAACATTTTAGAATAAAAAAGCATTTTAAAAGGCTTCTCCAAGATTCCTCTCATCCAGGTATAAACTTGTTATAATGCTCATGAATAAGTTGAGAAATTAGTTATTAAAATTTAGAAAGTTCACAGGTAAAATATATCAATAAGCAAAAGAAGATATAAGTAATAAACTATGGGAGAAAATACAGGAAGTCAAAGATCAGTTCAAGAAAAATATAGTTATTCTGGGAAAAAACATAATGGAAATTCTGGGAATGAAAAGATGTTAGAGGAATATTATCAGAACATCCAAGAAATCTGGGATAATATTAAGTGATCAAATCTAAAATTCATTGGTATAAAAGAAGTTACCAAAATACAAACTAAAGAACAAATAACTTTTTAGTGAAATAACATCAGAAAAACTTAGAAACATTAGGAATGAAATGAAAATCTATACAAATAAAAGATGCATTTAGAACTTGAAATAATCAAGATAAAAGAAAATCCTCTCTAAGTCATATTATAATTAAATTGCTTAATATACAGAATAAAGAGAGAATTTTAAAAGCTGCAAGAGAAAAATAGCGGGTCATATTTGGAGGAAGGCAGAGTAGAATTTAGAATTCCCACTCATTTCTCAGCAAAGTCCCTAAAAGCTAGGGTGCTTGAAATAAAATCCCTGGGAGTAGGAATGAGATAGAGGTGCCAACACAGATTTATATATTCAGTAAAACTATCCTTCAGAATTGATGATGAAATAAAAAACTTACATGATAAACAGAAACTAAAAGAAATGTGTAACCATTAAGCCTGCATTACGAAACATAATTAATTAAATATTTTATGCACAAAAATGAAAATAAATATCAGAGCGAGTTTAAGGATAAATCTTATTAGAAGAATAGTGAATTAAAGGAGAATCAAGTCTGAATTAAGCATTAGAAATAAATCAAATAGCAGCAAATAAAAATAGTTTATCTATAATAACACTGAAAATAAATGGTCCAAAGTCTTCAATCAAAATAAAAAAGAGTGACACAAGGGATTAAAAAACAAGACTCACCAATATTTTGTTTACAAGAGGCTCATCATACAGGCAAATAAATCCACAGGCTGAAAGTCAAGGATGAAAAACAATATACCATGAAAACAAAGACCCCCCCCAAACAAGTGGGAGTAGGTACTCGCATATTGATGAAGTAGATTTTAAAACAAAATTAGTCAGTAGAGACAAAGAAGACATTTTCTACTGGTTAAGATAATCACCCAACAACAGGATATAATAATTACACCCCAAATTTTGGTGTACCTGTGTGTATAAAAAATTACTCAATATAATAAATTAAATAGACCCAATAGAATAACATTGGGTAAATTCAATACATCTCTCATGAATACACAAATTATCCAGAAACAAACTAAATGTTGTTTTAAATCTAAAAGTACCATTAATTAAATGGACCTAACAGACATATATAGTATCTTTCATCCATTGACAACTGAGTTCATTTTGTCTTCAGAGGCATATTGATCATATTTTAGGACACAAACAAGAATTGGCAAATACTAAAATCAGAAATAATTCATTGACTCATATTAGATCATATTTGAATGACATTAGAATCAATAATAATGTAAAAAAGAAAAAAAAACTTTTAACACATGGAGATCAAATAATACCCTTTGAATGAGAGATGTATCATAGAAAATATCATGGGAAAAAGAAAATAATTGCTTAGGAACAAATGAGAACAGAGGTACAACATATCAAAATCTCTGGAAAATTATTAATGCAGTTCTAAAGAGGAAAGTTTATAGAACTGAGTGCCTTCATTAAACAATAGAAAAATCCCAAATAAATAATCTTATGTTATACCTTAATGCCCTACCAAGGGAAGAACAAACTAATTACCAAACCAAGAGAAGTCAGGAAATAATTAAGATCAGAGCCAAAATTAATGAAATGGAGAATGAAATATCATTGAAAATTATCTAGACATCAAAAGTGGTTCTTTATAAACAAAAAGCAAAATTGAGAATTTTTTTTTCCAACTCAGAGATTTTATTGGGGCGGGGGCTGCCCAAAGGGGAAGAAAATGAGAGGAAGAGAGATGCAGAAAGGAGAGGGAGAGAGCAGAGAGCAGAGAGCAGAGGAAGAGAGCAGAGAGCAGAGAGGAGAGAGCACAAAATTTATAAATTCTTAGGCAAACTAACAACAACAACAAAATAGACAGAGTCCCAAATAAACAAAATTAGAGATAGAAAGGAGATATCACCAGGTAATTTTATATTCAGAGGATTATTAAAAACTATTTTGAAACTTAATAATGAAAACTTTAACTGGAAAATCTAGAACATGATGAAAATCTTTTGGATACATATTTCTTACACAGATTGAATGATGAGAATATAGAATACCTAATCGGACCAATACCCAACAATGAGATTAAGCAGCTATTAAAAATATTTCAAAAGAGAAAATCCCAGTGCCAGATAGGCTTTCAACTGAGTTCTACCTGAACTTTAAAGAAGAAAGAATGCCCATACTCCTCAAATTGTCCATGAAATAGCAAGGGAGAAAACATTACCAAATTCGTTGTATGAATCCAGGATCACCCTGATACCAAAACAGGATAAAGATACATCCAGGAAAGAAAACAATATCCTGGATTTATGTAAATTAAAAAATCCTTAATAAAATATTAGCCAACTGCATTCAAAAACACACCAAGAATATAGCACACCATGAATAAGTGAATTAAATACATGGAAAGCAAGTTTGGTTCAATATGTGCAAATTGATAGATTGAATTCACCACATAAACATAATTAAGGACAAGAATCACATGATTGTCTCAACAGATGTACAAAAATCCTTTGCCAAAATCCAGCACCAATTTATGCTAAAAATCATGAAGAATTAGAGATACAAAGAACTTACCTTAACATTATAAAGGATATATATGAAAATAACTTCACAAATATCACACTGAACAGTGAAAAACTAAAAGCGATTCCTCTGAAATTAGGAACAAGACAAGGATGGCCACTCTTAACAAACCTTCTCTTGAAACTCTAGCCAGAACAACCAGGCAAGAGAAGAAAATTAAAGGGATACAAATAGAAAAAGAGAAATTAAATTATCCATGTTTATTGATAACATGATACTCTATGTAGATGAGGGTTCAATTCCAGGAATGACAGGTTAGTTCAACATATGCAAATCAAAAATGTAATTTACCAACTTTTGCAAATCAATAAATATAATTCACCACAAGAAACTGCCAGAAGAATTCTAGAGCTGATAAACAAATTCAGCAATGTAGCAGATATAAGACCAACACACAAAATAACTTTCCTATATTCCAAATAATGAATTCACTAATAAAGAAATCAGGAAAACTAGACCATTCATAATAACCTAAAACAAAACAAAACAAAAGGAAACAAAAAAAAAAAACTTGGGAGAAGTTAAAGACCTCTTCAATACAAAGAAGCATTAAAGAAAGAAATTGAAGAATAACTTAGAAGATGGAAAAACCTCCCATATTCTTGGTAAGAAGAATTAATATTGTCAAATTGACCATACTTCCAAAAGCATTATACATATTCAATGCAATCCCTATCAAAATACCAATGACATTCTTCACAGAATTTTTTAAAAGCCTAAAATTATTTTTGAAGTATAAGAGAATCAAAATAGGAAAAGCATCACTGACCAAGAAGAGTAATGCTAGAGGCATTATAATACATGATCTCAAATTTTAGTGCAGAGGTATAACCAAAAAAACACAACAACAACACAACAACAACATGGTATTGACATCGAGACAGACATAAAGACTAATGTAATACAATAGAAGACAGATGGAAATCCACATAAATACAGTCAGTCAAGTGATAACTGACAAAGATGTCAAAACCATATTTGAGAAAAGATAGTCTTTTAAACATAAAATAAATAGATAAAATAAAGGTGTTGTTTAAGAAAAAAATGTGTTTGTGCATGAAGTGTTACTTAGAATAAAGGCAATTTAGCAACTTGTAATATTTGTGTGGCAATTTTTTGAAAGAAAGTAAAAATACAATAGACTATTAATCCAGAAATTTGCAGTTTAAACAGTCTTCTATACTTTTTTGAAGGGAGAGAAATTGGCAAATAAATATATAGCCTGAAGCTTAACTTTAAAAAATATAAAATACCAACACACAGAAGAGGTGCACAGTGTATATAAGCTGTTTAAATGATAAAATAAAATGCCACTGACAAGGTACCAGCAACATTTTACATAGTTAATTGAAGAATGTTTGGATTGTATTCCTTCTCTCTCCACCTCCCTTAGAGGTGATTACCACCTAGAATGTAGTCTGAATAATAATGAACAAACATGGTAAGATTTAAAGTGATTTTATCCATAAATAATTATATGAGATATGTACCATGTTAACATTTTATCTATTAATGTACAAATCCTCATGTTACTTATTATCTAATTCTGCCTTTTTAACTGATTTTCAATTGTCAATTTATTTTATTTTATTTTATTTTGTGTTTTGGGGAGTGGTACCAGGGATTCAACTAAGGGCACTTAACCATTGAGCCACATCCCCAGACCTATTTTGCATTTTATTTAGAGACAGAGTCTCACTGAGTTGCTTAGTATCTTGCTTTTTCTGAGACTGGCTTTGAAATCATGATCCTCCTGCCTCAACCTCCAGAGCCGCTGGGATTACAGGTGTGTGCCACTGTGCCCAGCATGACAATTTATTTTCAAAGAATTATTAAATATTTGTAGAAAAATTTGAACCTCATCCTTTCCGTTTAGCAGTTTTATCTTATTTAAAAAATATAATATTCAATTGTATTCTAGTAACCTGGGAAGGATTTAGATGATGTCTCATTTCACCCCCAGTTTCTGAACCTCTTTCTCAAACCCTAACTCATAGCTCAATTTTGTGGACATGAGGCAGCATACCCATGGCTACAGTAAACTTGAGCACTGACATAAAAGCCTGGAAGAGCATAATCCCTTATTCTTAGGTTAGGTGGGAGAGTTAGCGTAGGTGGGAGAGTCTGCTTCTGTCACTGGTGCTGTACAGCTCCATTCAGCTCACCTCAGTTGTAGGTTCATTGATCCTGTCCAGGACCTGGGACATGCTCAGCACTGAGCAAATGTACTTTGGCATTATCATGAACAACAATAGCATTTCTAACCTTATGATTACAAAAGCACAAGAATAATTGTATTGCAACCTAACAAACAGCAATCAGGATACAATAGAATGATGGGCTGCCGTCTGTTATTTCTGTGTATGTAGATATGGTGGTATCACCACTGTAGTTGAAGGAAGCCAATTCATAGGAAAGTGAAGATAATGAGGGAAAGACGTTTGGGTAATATGCTGAATCTGGTGTAATTTGTCTCCAGGCTTCAAAAGAACAATGATGGGGATAGGGGTCATCCCAGTTAGTAAGGTTTGTTGTATTATCTAAAAAAAGTTTGATGCTATGAGCTATACTTTTTGATGGCTGCATAATACTGAGTGCCATACATTGAATCTATGTATCTACAGGATGTATACTTAGCCAAAAATTTTTTTAGATTGTATTGGATATGACAATGACAATGTGCATTCTTCCAAAAATGGCACACCTTGGATAAATTTACATGGGTCCATGGTATTGGAGTAACATGTATGAAGTTCCAGGCATGTGGGGCTTGTGAGTCTATAGAGATTTTCTCCTCATCAGTAGGAGTAGAGTCAGTTGAACTGAGTAAGAGAGAGTTGCCGAAGGTCTATTGAAGGTAATTGGTCCAGTTTGTTTTTAAACAATGTCAAGAAATAATGAAAGAAAGCATGGGAGAGAGACATTTGAATTTACTGTAAGGTTTCTATGAGGCACAGCATGTAATTTACTAGGAATTTGTGTTGCCAGACCTTGGAGTACTCAGTAGTATTTGTGTATGTGCGATGATGGCAAAAGGTAAAATGTGCAATCAGAATAGGGGCAGAAAATAAAATGTAAAGGAAGCTGATCAAGTAGATGAGTTTACAAATAGCTCTCCAATGCCAAAACAGAAGGTCACGAGCAATTTTCATGAAGAAAAAGAGATATTGTTGCATTTGTTCAACTGAAGGTGGCCTTTGGCATCAGTAGCCCAAAAGCACTTTCCATCTGCAGATGGATTTAGTTGAAGGAAGTCAATTCATAGGAAAATGAAGATACGTGACAATATCCGGTAGAGGAAGGGAATTGTCTTTTGAATTTTTAATGAGCGCTCTGGGTGAAATTGGAGCATTATTTATACAAGGAAAAGCTATATGAAAAGGTGAATTTCTCTTTAGACAAAGTCAATTATTTAATTTGAAGACTGTAATTGGAATGGCCTTAGCTAGAGCCATAAGCCATAAGTTTAGTTTTAAGTAGTCTGTATCATCAGTCAATAAAACCACTGGTGGTAGGATTCTGGGCAAGGTTGTAATTCCATTGTATGCACAATGTATCAGATAATTTTAAATTTGGGGTCCTGTGAAATGTGCTCCCTGGTCACTTTCAACTACGTTTGGTAATCCATAATGGGTAACCCATGGCCATAAAGTTGTTATGGTAGGTTCCAGGTTGGGTGTAGAGCAAGGGTATGCTACTCCTAATCTGAAGAAGACATCTACAATTATACATGTGCATTTGTTCTAAAAGACAAAATTCCTATAAAATCAATTTGAAGCATGAAATTAAAAATGTCAGGTTTGTATCTATCTGAAGGTAAGTAAGGTGTGTCTAATTCTTAATTGAGCATTAGAACAATCAATGCTTTCACAACAGTTACATACTGTGTTGTCATACCATTTTTAAAGTTGGTTTGGCTGACCATTAATTTGTGTTTTGTAATTTTAAGCATAATGTATTAACTTGTAATTTGGAGAGTTCATCTACCTTACAATTATGTGCAGATGTTTTATCTGTGGGTTTAGTTTGTGCATTTACATAGGAGACACATATTATTATGTCACATTTTATAAGATACACCCAAATATGAGGAGACCAAATAGGCCTACCATTAACAGTTCAATTAGAAGATTTCCATTTTCTTGACCAAATGGCAATGCTCTTTGTTGTGCACCAAGAATCTGTGAATATGTATATAATTTTGAGCCACTCCGATTTAGAGTGTTCTATAGCCAATTTCACTGCATGGCATTCTGCATGTTGGGCTGAGCATTTTGTCTCTTTACCATTCAGAATCACTCCATTCAAGGGTCTACATGGTACAGCTTTCCAGTGCAGCTTCCCATTTATTACCATAGCAGAGCTGTCAGTGGACCAGGTGTTTTGGAACTTTTTTGACCATTGTTCAGGTTCCTAGTACCCAGTTGATCTGCTGGGTGGTACAATAGACTTGTGTTTCGGGACACATGCAATTGGCTGGGATGCTTGTGCTCAATTTGGCAACCATCTTTCCGTTGTTGTTGGGCATTCCTTATGGAACTCCTGTATGTACCATTTTCATTTTAGCACCTTAGGTTTCCTCTGTACCCTGCTTAGTTAGGTGCAATGGCCCATGGTAATATTGGTATAATTGATTGGATTTTTATGGGTTGATCTTGACATAGTAGGGAAACAGTACACAAAGCCTTATACAGTATTCATATAGTTTTCTCCAAAAGGGAATATTTTGAGGACACTCATGGGAATTTTTTGCAAAAGAAAGTTATGGGGAATGTCTGTCCATTAATGGTGGTATAAAGTTCCCAGTTCCCATAATCTTGTAAATATATTATGTCTACTGTAAATCATCCCTTTCCAGGTACATGCAGGTATTGTTATTGTTTAATGTATTCTTTTAGTGTGATAAAAGCAGAACATTGTGATTCTTCCCAAACAAAATCTATTACTTTCCTTTTTACCTCATATATAGGTTTTAAGATGATTTGTAAATATGGAATATGGTTTTCTTCACTAACCAAATAAGTCAATTAGGTGTTGGGCTTGTGTTTTGTTTGTGGGCTTTAGTAGAGCCATAATTTTATCAATGGTGGTAGAGGAAGTTGATTGTCCATTGGAGTCCCAAATTTCTTCCCCAAATTTTAGCTGAGCTTTTGGTTTAAGGATTCTGGCTGTGGAAATGCACAGGACAGCGTTCCTCTGGTGAGCAAACTCCTGGGGGTGTAGGTAACAGGCACCCTGTTTTCCACACTTGGAATATTCTGCAGTTTCCACAAGGGAATATTATGGTAACTAATACACAACCTATTTGCTGTGGCAATGCTCTACATGCCCAGGCTCTGTGCTGGAGTCTTATCAGCCTCAACCTTGATCTCAGGCACTCAGCTCCTGGTAATAAAGAAACTCTCTTGTTAGACAAGCACAATGTTTCACCTACCTCTGCTGAGCCTGAACCTGTCCACATAACAGTAACTTTAAACAGTGGACTTTCATGAGAGCTACACAAAGCTCCTAACATTGAACATTGCAACTATAGTATGTAACTGAGAAATAAGCTGCATAATGTTGCTAACTCTGTAACCTGCCTATGCCATAATGAACAACAATGTACTACCGGGATACAAGTAACCTAATGTAACCTATTGATATAAATATAGCTGGCAGCTTAGACAATAGTTTTCTGCCATTCTCCCTCTGATATTCTGCTACTTTGCCTCTGCACCTTGCTTCTGTCTCCTTTTGATATTCTTACATGCAGGTCCTTGTACTTTACCTTTATTAATGATCCAGCTATTTTAAATAAGTTCTGTGACCACTGTATCAAGTGATGTTTTGAGATATCATTTTTGACTTCTCCTGCCTCAAATCAGAGACATTGATTTCTAATCACTTTACAGCTAGAAGTTCCCATTACATAAAACCTAGATGCATAAGTTTAGGATCTCTTAAACTGAGATACATAATGAGATACAAATTGTTCCCTTAATTGTAAATTAGAAATTCAAGCCTGTAATTAAAGGGAGTAAAAGCAACATACCATTCATTCTTAAAGACCTTAATTATAAGTGCAGATCAAAGCCAGAAAGCCATTTGTAATAAGCAAGAAGAAGTCTATACACAATATCTATTTTTGGAAAAGAGGCTGGGAAAATACAACATAAATCTTAAACAAATGATTTTTTTAATGGTTTAGGTATGCAATGTCCTGCAAAAGCTCCTGTGTTAATGCATGACTATTCAGAGGCAGAGTAATACAATTATGAGAGTCATAGCCATTCAAATTAGAGTGGATTAACTGGTAAATGTAGGCAGTATTTGGCTGGAGGAAAAACTAAGTCACTGCTGGTGAGCCCCGGATGGGCTCATCTTCCCTGTGGCCTCTTTTCACTGCCCCCTCTACTACCAGGCCAACAAATGGTTAGTGGCTTTTGTTCACCATGCTCTTCTTCCATGATGATCTGACTCACCTCAGGGCTATAGCAATGGAGTTGGTTGACAACAGATTGGATCTCTGAAATGGTAAATCCACAATAAATTTTTTCTCCTTTAAGTTGTTCTTGTCAGGTATTTTGGTTACAACGGGTTATTTTGTTTACAACAGCAAAAATATGGGCTAATTAAATTCTTTATATTTTTCTTCGTAAATTTCTTTAAGATATTTAATAACATTTCATCTGAATCTACTGTGCTTTCTCAGTGCTTTTATAAACTCACTGATATTAATTGCACAATTTTGTGTGAATATATGTACATACATTTTTCTGGAGTGTTAGTAAAATGATGTCTGACAACATTTTTGCTATTCATAACTACCCCCCCAAAGATGAAGAACTATTCTTATACAATCCTTTGGCAATGTCAAAAACAAAATGTGACAGGAGTGTCCCGATATCTATTTATTGTAGTAATTTTTTGGACAGGACTCCATAGGGCTAAGTCAAGTGTCTTTTGTTACAAGAAAATTATTTAAAATAACAGCATATTCTGTGACTTTGTTGCCACATATTGGCAGCAAAGAGACAGAAGATGCTATTATTTTAAACAAAATCATGCTTTGTTGGATGAATATAATGGAATTCCCAGAATTTCCTGGAAGGATAAAGAACAGGTTTTAAAATATAGGAAACAACTTCATTAGTTCCTTCATTCGAGGAAATTCAAAATTCCCACATGAGGAGGATTTGTTAGTATCTTTTTGTTTCCAGTATACAACATGAAATGATGTGTCAGTATCACCAGAACACTGAGTGCCACAAACTCTACAGACCCATGAGGGAACTAGACACTGTCCCAATTTTCAATCATTCATTTTCTTTGTAAAGTCAACCTGTATATTATTTTACTCATTCTTAGAAACAAAAATATTGCTCATCAATATTATGCACAGTATCCATCTCAGCCTGTTTTGTGCTACTATAATAGCATGCCACAAATTGGGTGCCATGATTTAATTCTCTTTTATTGCTGAGTAAAATTCCATTGTATATATATGCCACATATTTTAAATCTATTCATCCACTGAAGGGCATCTAGGTTGGTTCCAAAGTTTAGCTCTTATGAATTGTGCTGATATAAACATTGATGTGACTGTGTCCTGTAGCATGCTGTTTTAAGTCCTTAGAATGATGTTGGCCTGGGTTTAGCTGAGATAGTCTTTTTGATATTGAGATATATTCCTGTTAGTCCTAGTTTTTATAGTGTTTTGAACCTAAAGTGGTGCTGTAATTTGTTGAATGCTTTTTCTGCATCTATTGAGATGATCATATGGTTCTTATCTTTAAGTCTATTAATGTAATAATTACATTTATTTATTTCTGTATGTGGCACTGACCTTGCATTCCTGGAATGAACCTCACTTGATTATGGTGCACTATCTTTTTGATATGCTTTTATATTCAATTTGCCAGAATTTTGTTGAGAGTTTTTGCATCTATGTTTATTAGAGATGTTAGTCTGAAGTTTTCTTTCTTTGATGTGTCTTTGCCTAGTTTTGGAATCAGGGTGATTTTGGCCTCATAGAGTAAGATTGAAAGTTTTCCCTTTTTTCTATTTCCTGAAATAAATTGTAGTGTATTGGTATTAGTATTAGTTCTTCTTTAAAGGTCTTGTAGAACTTGGTTGTGTATCCCTCCAGTCCTGGACTTTTCTTGGTTGGTAGGCATCTGATGATGTCTTCTATTTTATTGCTTGAAATTGATCTGTTTAAATTGTGTATATCATCCTGATTCAATTTAGGCAAATCATATGACTCCAGAAATTTTTCAATGCCTTCAATATTTTCTATTTTTTTGGAACACAAATTTTCAAAATAATTTCTAATTATCTTCTGTATTTCTATAGTGTCTATTGTGACATTTCCTTTTTCATCATGTATGTTAGTAATTTGAGTTTTCTCTCTCCTACTCTTTATTAACATGGCTAACAATTTGTCAATTTTATTTATTTTTTTGAAGAACTAATTTTTTTGTTCTGTCAATTTTTTTCAATTTTTTTGCTTCAATTTCAATTTCATTGGTTTCAGCTCTGATTTTAATTATTTCCTCTCTTCTACTGATTTGGTGTTGATTTCTTCTTTTTCTAGGGCCTTGATAAGCAATTCCAAGTCATTTATTTGTTGACTTTTTCTTCTTTTAAATAATGGACTCCATGCAATGAACTTTTCTCTTAGTATTGCCTTCATAGTGTTCCAGAGATTTTGATACATTGTATCTGTTTTCTTATCCACCTATAAGAAATTTTTAATCTCTTCCTTGATGTCTTTTGCAACCCATTGTTCATTCAGTAGCATATTATTTAATCTCCAGATGTTGGAGTAGCTTTTTTTAAATTTTATTTTATTATTGATCTATAATTTTACTCTATTATGATCTGATAAAATGCAGGGTAGTATCTCTACTTTTTTATATTTGTTAAGGGTTGCTTAGTGGCGTAGTATATGGTCTATTTTAGAGAAGGATCCATGTTCTCCTGAGAAAAAAAGTATATTCTCTCATTGAAGGTTGGAATATTCTACATATGTCATTTAAGTCTAAGTTATTGATTGTATTATTGAGTTCTATTCTTTCTTTGTTCAGCTTTTGTTTGGATCATCTATCCAGTAGTGAAAGACATGGGTTCAAGCCACCCAGAATTATGGTGTTGTGGTCTTTTTGACTCTTCAGCTTGTGAAGAGTATGTTTGATGAACATAGGCGATCTATTGTTTCAGGCATATAAATTTATTATTGTTATGTCTTGTTCATGTACAATTCCCTTAAGCAGTATGAAATATCCTTCTTTATCCCTGTTGATCAACTTTGGCTTGAAGTCTACTTTATTTGATATGAAGATGGAAACCCCTGCTTACTTCCACAGTCCATATTAGTGGTATGATTTTTCCCAACTTTTCACCTTCAGTCTGTGGATGTCTTTTCCTTTGAAATGAGTTTCTTGGAGGCAGCATATTTTTGGATTGTTTTAAAATCCAATCTGTCAGTCTATGTCTTTTGATTGGTGAGTTTAAGTATTTAACATTCAGGGTTATTATTGAGACATGATTTATATTCTTAGACATTTTTGTTTATTTTTGGTATTTAACTTGACTTGGTTTCTCCTTTGATTAGTTTTTTTTCTTTAGGGTACTACCTATCATTGCTTATTTTCATTGTTATTTTTCAATTCCTCTTCATAGAATATTTGCTGAGGATGTTCTGTAGTGCAGGCTTTTGAGTTGTAAATTCTTTTAACATTTGTTTATCATGAAAGACTTCTATTTCATCACCAAATCTAAATCTTAATTTTGCTGAATATAAGATTCTTGGTTGGCATCTATTTTCTTTCAGAGCTTGATATATGATGTTCTAGGATCTTTTAGCTTTCAGGGTCTGGGTTGAAAAATCTGCACATAATCTAATTGTTTTCACCATATATGTAATCTGATTTCTTTCATTTGTGGCTTTTAAAATTTTCTCCTTATTCTGTATGCTAGACATTTTCATTATAATGTGACTTGGGGTGTATCTGTTGTGATTTTGTACATTTGGCATCCTGTAAGCCTCCTGAATTTGGTTTTCCAATTCAATCTTCATGTTTGGAAAAATTTTAATATTATTTCATTGAATAGATCATTCAATCCTTTGTTTTGAAACTCTATATGCCTTTCTCTATCCCAATAACTCTTAAGTTTGGTCTTTTATACTATCCCATATTTCTTAAATGTTCTGCTCATTGTTTCTTACCACTTTCACTGTGTGGTCTACATTCTTAAATCACTATGGAGATTTCATGAAAAATTGGGAATGGAACCACCATTTGACACAGCTATCTCTCTCCTCGGTCTATACTCAAAGAACTTAGAAACTGCATAATGGTGGGAAACAGCCAGATCAATGTTTATAGCAGCACAATTCACAATAGCTAAAGTGTGGAGCCAACCTAGATGCCCTTCAGTAGATGAGTGGATAAAAAAAAATGTGGCATATATACATAATGGAATATACTCAGCAATAAAAGAGGATAAAATCATGACATTTGCAGGTAAATGGATGGAGTTAGAGAAGATAATGCTAGTGATGTTAGCCTATTCCAAAAATACAAATTCTGAATGTTTTCTCTGATATAAGGAGGCTGATTTATAGTGGAGTAGAAAGGGGAGGCATGGGAGAAATAGATGAACTCTAAATATGGCCTACGGGTTTGAGGGAAAGGGAGGGGGCATAGGGTTAGAAAGGATGGTGGAATGTGATGGACATTATTATCCAAAGTACATGTATGAGTTTTTCCTTTAGTGTAATACACAAATTGGTGTGAATATACTTTTTATACAGTAATATGAAAAATAGTGCTGTATATGTGTAATAAGAATTGTAATGCATTCTGCTGTCATATTCAAATAAAAATAATTTTAAAATTATATATTTTGTCTTTATTGTCTGAGGTCCTGTCTTCAAAGTGGTCTAATGTGTTGGTGATGCTTTCAATTGATCTTTTAATTTTATTTATTGTTTCTTTAATTTCCAAGATTTCAGTTTGTCTTTAAAAAAAAAAAAAAAACTTCTATGTCCCTATTGAACTAATCTTTTGCTTCCTGTATTTGTTTATGTTGCTCTTTGTCAAAATGATCTTTTTCTGCCTGAATTTGCTCTCTTATATCATTCTTTAATTCATAGAACAGTTTAATTATGAACACCCTGAACTGTTTCTCTGTAATTTCTTCTGCTGTGCTGGCCATAGATTCTAATAATGTGGTATCTTGATTTGTTTGGGGCACTTTCTTTCCTTGTCTTTGTGTTTGTGTGTCTTTCCTTCTAGCATTGTGGATCCAAGGCATTACTGTTTTTACACTATAGGCTTATAGTGACCCTTTAGGGATCCAGGACCTCTCCTTTGAGGTGAGGAACAATGTTAACAGATTCCAACAACAAACAATATACACCCTAAAAACTAATATTTTCTATTAAAACATTTACAGTTTGGTCACAATGTACAGATATGGTGAATTCAATTATTATCTACAATATACTCAGTAGGTTAGTAAAAGGGTTTACAGTTTCCAATGATGAAGAAAGAAACAAGGATGAGGAGTAGGGTGAAATGCTGAAAAGGTAAGAGGTGAGGATATAAAGTTATTATATTGTAGAAAGTGTGAAAAAGAAATCTAAAGAGGAAGATTAGTAGCAGGAGATGGCAGAGGAAGTAATATTGTGTAGACAAGTAAGTGGGAAGACAGTAGAGTATATAAAACAAACACACATATGTATTAAGAAAAATTTTTTAAAATGTTAAAATAGTAGAAATTGGTGAAAAAAATGGAAAAAAATGTACAAAACAACTGTAATATACTATTTAGATGTCCCAGTCCTCAAAAATCCTAATTTATGCAAAGTACTTGGATTCACATATGTTGGGGTGAAAGGGTGAGAGAATAGAGAGGGAAAGGGTAAAAAATCTTAAAGGAAAAAACAGAGAGTGTTTTGTTGGAGATCAATATCTTTTCTGCTTCTCTTCTCATCCAATAGGTGGGGGTCATCTGTTGTTAGCTGGTATCTCTGCCCTCAGGATGGTGAAGGTAACCAGGGTGTCAATGTGCCAGGGTAGCAGCTGCTGGGGAGAGGGAGGAGTTGGAAACTGGGTACCTGGCCAGCTGGAGTTCCAAACTGGGAGTTTCCCCCACTGTAGATGGTGATGAAGGTGACTCAAGATGGAGGTCCCTGCTTTCAGTGATGGGGTATCAGGTCAGGTGGGGGTAGCTGGGCGATGGTGTTGGATGATAAGTTCAGAGACAAGCTCTGTGGCATGCAGTGTGTGGCCATTGGTCGACTTCAGAGCCTGTGTGAAGTTCTTGGGTGCAGGTAGACTACTGCACATAGGGGACTATCTCTGCTTCTGCAGAGTTGCAAGATGATGGTGACCAGAGGAGCCCCATTTTAATAGATGGGGGTCCACACTTGAGTTGGGGCCAGCGTTCTCACACAAGGGAAGCTACCTGGTGTCCTGTGTGGGAGCGATGTTCATGATTTCTGCTTGGGTGGGTGGCCGAAAGTTCTGTGCAGGTGCTGTTGTTGATGATTCTGCTCAGGTATGCAGTGGTCCTGTGTTGGTGAGAACAGTTGGGAGACCTACTTTAATGATGAGGCCTGGAGTCCTGGGTGGGCATGGTGACTGTGATTCCTGTACTGCACAGGAGCAGGAATACTGCTTGCAAAGAAGCAGCGCTCTCAGTACTTGAGTCCCAGGTCATAGAGAGACACAGAATTCTGCCTCCCTCTGGCTGCTACCTTGGATCTCCTCCAAATAAATCTCATGAGTGCTTTTTCTACTTCTATTAAGAATGTCATTGGGAACAAATAGGAGTTGCATTGAATCTGTATGACATTTTTGATAATGTAGTCACTTTGATAATATTAATTTTGCCTATCCAGGAACATAGGAGATCTTTTCATTGTCTTAGGTCTTCTTCAATTTACTTCTTTGGTGTTCAGTAGTTTTCATTGTAGATGTCTTTTACCTCTTTTGTTAGATTGATGCCCAAATGGGGTTGTGAATGGGGTAATTTTCCTTATTTCCTTGGCATTGGACCACAGACCCTCTACCTAATAGAAGAAAAAGTAGTCCCAAATATCCAACATATTGGAGTAGGGACTGATTTCCTTAACAAGACTCCCAAAGTGAAAGAAGTACAATCTAGAATAAATGAATGAAATAAAATCAAATTAAAGAGCTTCTTGACAGCAAAGAAAAAAATGAAGAATGTGAAGAGTCTACAGAAAGGAAGAACACCTTCACCACCTGCACCTTAGAGAAAGTGTTAGTCTCCAGGACATATAAAGAACTCAACAAACTTAACAACAAAACAAACAAACAAAGAAACAAAAACAAATAACTTAATCAATAAATAGGCTAAGGAACTGAACAGTCACTTCACAGAAGAAGAAATATTATTGGCCAACAAATATATAAATAAAGGTTCAACATCTCTAGTGGTTAGAGAAATACAAATTAAAACTACACTGAGATTTCATATTACTCCAGTTAGAGTAGCAATTATCAAGAATACAAATAACAATAAATCCTGCCAAAGATGCAGGAAAAAAACACACTCATACATTGCTGGTGGGACTTTGAAATGGTGCAACTGTTATCAAAAGCAGTATGGAGATTCCTCAGAAAACATGGAATTGAACCAACATTTAATCCATTTATCCCACTCCTTGGTATGTACACAAAGGTTTTAAAATCACCATAGTATATTCATGCTGCCATATTAATGTTCATAGCAGCTCAATTCACAATAGCTAAACTATGAAGTCAGCCTGGTACCCTTCAATGGAAGAATGGATAAAGAAATTGTGGTATATATACACAGTGGAATATTACTTGGCCATAAAGAAGCATGAAATTATGACACTTGATGGTAAATGAATGGAACCAGAGACTATCAGGCCAAGTGAAATAATCCAATCCCAAATAACCAAAGACTGAATATTCTCTCTGAGATGCAGATGCTAACTCACAATAAGAGTGGAGGGGTAGGGGAAAATAGAAACACTTTGGATTAGACAGAAAATAATGAAGGGAAAGGAAAAGAATTAGGAGTAGGAAAATCAGTATAATGAATTGGACATTACTTCCTATGTTCATATATGAATGTATGACCATTGTAATTCTATATCATGTACAACCAGAAAAATTGGAAGTTGTACTCCATATATGTATATTTTATCAAAATACATTCTACTGTCATGTACTTTTTTAAAAGAAATTTTTAAAAACATAACAACAAAAAAGTCTTTACTTAGTTTATGTCTGCATGATCTATTGATGAAAGAGATCATCTGTTGAAATTAGCCAGTATTTTTTATTTTTTTTTTGTAGTTGCAGATGAACAGAATACATTTATTTTATTTGTTTATTTTTATGTAGTGCTGAGGATCAAACCCAGCTCCTCATGTATGCTAGACAAACACTGTGCCACTGAGATAAAGCTCCAGCCCAAATCAGCCAGTATTTTTATGTTGGGTATGTTTCACTCTTTATATTGAGTAGGCTATGTTTTGTGTATGTGAGTGCACCAAAACTAGGGCCATAAATATCTACCTTGGTTGGATGATTATAAAGTGACCCTCTTTGTCTTTTATGATTAATTTTGACTTGAAGTCTGCTTTATCATATCTGAGCATACTTTCTCCTGCATGCTCTTGGTCTTTATTTTCATGGCATATCTTTTTCATCTTTTAAGCTTCAGTCTCTGTGTGTTTTTATCCATAAGACAAGTTTCTTTTAAACAACCTATGGTTGGGTATTGATTTGTAATTCATTCTACCAATCTATATCTCTTGTTGGAGAGTTAGGACCTTTATATTAACTGTTATTTTAGTACATAATCTTTATTTGCTGCCATTTTTATTGGTCTAATACATAATTAAGACCTGATTCTCTTAAAATAGAATATTCTTCTATTATGTTCAATAATATAAGGTATTTTCTAATATACTATATGCAAAGCAGCTATTTATTGAGTAAAATGATGACTTCTTAATGGCTGTAACTATTTCTTAAAATTTTTAATTAAAATGTCCATGAAAACATGCTAGAAATTTCAAAATATATCCATATTAAAACTTGGACTGCTAGAAACAGAATTTTTATTTCCAAGATGGAGTTAAAATTCAATAAAAATACTGGAGCAAGTTAGAAGAGGGGAAGTATGTTTCCATATTTCCTCAAAAGCATACTCTTCACCACAGAGATGGGTGGCATGGTCTGTCACTAATTATGTACTGACAGTTCTTCCCATAACTCCTGTCAACTCAAAGTCACCCACTAGCCTACATTATTTAATTGTCCATTAGTATATTTTCTTAATTTTTGTATGTTGGGAGCCACTCTGGAAATACACACTCTTAAGTCCTGAGCAACAGATACTGAACAATTATTGCACCCTGAAATGACTTGGGCTTTACCTCCACTCTGATCATGAGGTGTGGTTCCAGAAGTGGGCATTATTTTATGGGGTTGAGTTCCTTTGTAATCCTACCCAATGCACTTTTTTGGATAGAATGTTGTAAGAAACAGCATCTTCCAATGAAAGCCAACTCCATAATGTGAACTCCCTCTTTCTTTCATCAGCCTCTCATGACTTTCTCTTGCCTCCCTTGTGAGAGCCTGAGGCCAAGAGCCATCCTGAAGTTTATAAAAAGGTATTCCATATCTATATGGTATTTTTTTCTTTATCTGTGTGGTATTTTGTGTCACCCCAAATTCACACAAATGACTTTGACTCAGTTGCCTGTGCTGAACAGGGGCAGCAGTTCTAGAAAATTTGCTTCTTATTAATGTAAATCCATAGAAATAGAAGTAGTCTATCAGGTGCCTGAAAAATTATCTTTTGATTAGTAGTGTCAAAAAATAGATAAAGAGGGGCTGGGGTTGTGGCTCAGTGGTACGGCTCTCACAGAGCACATGCAACACACTGGGTTTGATCTTCAGCACCACATAAATATAAATAAACAAAATAAAGTTATTGTGTCCAACTACAACTAAAAAATATTTTTTAAAAAGTAGATAAAGAAGAATGAAGCTGGGCATTTGGAATGAGCTTATAATCCCAGAGTCTTTGGAGGCTGAGTCAGGAGTATTTCAAGTTCAAAGCCAGCTTTAGCAACCTAGTGAGGCCCTAAACAACTTAGCAACACACTGCCTCTAAACAAAATATAAAAAGTGCCTGAGGATGTGGCTCAATGGCTAAGCACCTCTAGGTTTGATCCCTGCTGCCAAAATATAAAAAAGGAAAAAAAGACAGAAGAAAACGGAGGAGGAGGAGGAGGAGGAGGAGGAGGAAGAGGAGGAGGAAGAACTGTGCTTCCTGTGGATTAGTAGTATATTTCTCTCCACTTCTTAAGAATGCACAAGTTATAATAGGAATCAAGCAATAAAATACCGAATTCCACCACTGCAACTAGAAAATAGAGTCTGTTTTCTTCTGTCTTTCAAAATTATATAAAACAAATAGCAAGCCATAAAAAATTTATCTAAGAACTGTGATAATTATTTTACACTTTTGATTAAAGTCTAAAATGAAGACTGAAACAACAATAAATTGGGAGAATTTTTCCATGCAATTTACTGACAACACCAAACCTAATTCATTTTGAAGATGAGTAACAACAACAACAACAAAATATTAAAACAAAATACTAATAACTTTGCAAGTTTTTAAAATAATTCTATAGCATAACCACAAAACAGCAGCAACAACAAAAACAGCTCAGAAGAAAACATACTTTAGTAAAATCTAAAAGAAAAATTTCAGTATTAGAAATACAATTAAAGTTTTAAAAGCATATTTTTATAAAAAAAATAATTAACTCTGTTAACATGAAAGATGAAATACATGGAAAAACTAGTGGAAAGGGGACCTATCTGATGATATGAGTACAGAAAAAAAAGAGCCAGAAACCTATGTATGAACATTTATAGCAGAGATTATTAAAGTTTTGACTTAGAAACAAGTGGTATAAAATGCAAGATTGGTGCAGAGTAGTACATCCATAAATGTTAGCTAAAACTGTTAGGAAATAAGAGGCATAGTATTGAGGCATATAAGAAAGAAAAACTCTAAAGACATAAAGGAATGAAACTAAATGATTCATTAATTGGTTTAGAAAGCAGAATTTACAATGCAAATATTAAATCTGTAATGGGGAGAACAAATAAATAGAAGATTCACCATTTTAAAGGCAAAAAATAATTGAGAAATGTTGTTTATATTTATAAAAGATATAAATCACACTCAAAAGTAAAAGTGAGCTGGGGTTGTGGCTCAGTGGTAGAGCTCTTGCATAGCATGTTTTAGGCACTGGATTCAATTCTCAGCACCAAATTTACAACCAAACATTTTTTTAAAAGAAGATTATTAAAAAAAACAAGTAAAATTATGTATTAAATGAAATATAAATAAAATGTATATACTTGAACTTCTTAGTAATATAGGTAGAAGTTTAGTAGACACCAATTTACTACTGGAGAATTCCTAAGTGCTTTAACACAGTTAAATAAATCATACATACAAGTATACAGTGAAAATATTTTTTACATAAAATAAAAAGAATTATCTTCAAATTTAGTTTTTGACCAATGAAATTATGTTTTGAGTACTCATGTGTACTTTAAATATTTTGCATAATAATATACAACATTTAAAATAAAAATATAATCTATTATTCATTTCAAGCATAAAGTTTTAAATGTTCCAGAAGGAGTTTATAAGTAGAGTTTTCCTCATCATAATTAGATGTATCATAGTATTCTAGATGGCCTATGAGAAGAAAAAAGACATGAAATAAGAACTGAATACATCTGAAAAATTATGGTTTTCAAGTTAATAGTAATGTATTAGTATTGCTTCATTATTAATAGCAATATTGAACCCACATATAAGATATTAATAATAGGGCAAATTGTTTATGGTTGTTTATGAGAATTCTCTGTAATATTTTTATATTTTTCTGTAAATCTATTTTTTTTCCAAAATAAAAATTATCTAATTTTATCACAACATGTAAAATTACTTAAACCTGGATAGTAAAAAAATCATAATATCTGCTATAATTTTTAATAAATTTTATGGCATTTTTTAGTTTTAGGAGAAATAGCACATATTTTCAAGTCAATGTATTAATTTTCAGCAATATTGACTCTACTAAAGTGCTATAATGTATGGAGTATAATAATAGAAACTAAAGAATACCATTCATTTTTTAAAATGCTATTTCACACCTGTCATTTCTTATTTAATATTTATGATACTGATTCAATAATACTCAATAGGAACTTTTATCTACAGAGAATAAAAGTTAATTTTTTTCAATGTTTGAAAAAGTTAACAGATCTCTCAAGTAAGCTAAGAATCAATTTCTGAACCAGAAAGAAATATTAATCATACACCTTTTTACTTTAAAAATATTATACACTTTCTTAGCTTTTTAATAATAGTAAAAACTATATCAAATACTTTACATACACTTTGCAACCTGACCTTTACAAACTCCTTTAACCTTTGTTACTGCATAGATGAGGGTGCTGAGACAGTGAATGAAATAACTTGTTCACAGTCAATTAGGAACAGAGACCCATCTTGTGCATAAAAAATGAAAACCAATAATATATTTTAGTAGAGTTATCCTAATCCCTATAAAGTCTAAGCATTTAATTCAAATTAGCCTCTTAGTATGAGCATTTATTTGACTTCAACTTTACCATGTCACCAAATTAATTTTCCAATCTGTCTTGCTTTTGTAAATGTGTGTGTGTGTGTGCGAGCGCGTGTGCACAAACACACACACACACACAGAGGCAAGGAAAAGAGAAATAAAAGGAATTTACAGGAAAATAAATTAGGCAGAACTATGGTAACATCTTTAACTTTTATTCTCAATTAACAAGTCTCCATTTTTTTCTTTCAGGGATGATCTGGGAGAAGAGGCTAAAACAGCGGAAAAGTGTTAGGTGTTGGAAAAGTCATAGGGGAAGTGGTGATCTGATAATCACACAAGAATGGGATAATGGTATGATAAGAAAGATAGTGAGCAAATCCTGCAGGTAGATAAGATCCTAGTTTGGAAAAATCACAAATATGAAGACAATAATAGTATTCAAGTTAAATATAGATACTGAAAAGATGAGAAACCTGCCACAAGACAGCCATGTTTGGCATATTTGTAATGACATGCCTAGACTGGAGTGTATTTAGTGATCTTCTAAAGAAAAAAAATAAGACCTTAGAAGATGGAAAGAACTCTCATGTTCTTGGATAGGCAAAATTAATATTGTCAAAAATTTTATACTACCCAAAGCACTATACAGATTCAATGTGATTCCCATCAAAATTCCAATGATGTCCTTTATATAAATAGAAAAGGCAGTCATGTAGTTCACTTGGAAAACAATGCTGAGTGAGAAATGTGCAGCAGAAGGCATCACAATACCAGACCTTGAAAAATACTACAGAGCTACAGCAATAAAAACAGCATAATAGTGGCATGAAAATAGGTAAGAAGATGAAACAAACAGAAAGAAAAAGACACAGAGACAAACCTATATAAAAATACAGTTACCTCATAGTAGACAACGACACCAAAAACACACACTAGAGAAAAGATAGCCTCTTTAACAAATGGTGCTGGGAAAACTGGAAATCCACGTGTTGTAGAAAGAAAGTTAAATCCTCTCTCTTGTCCTGCAGAAAAGTTGACTCTAAGTGAATCAAAACACCTAGGAATTGGACCAGAAACCCTGCATCTACTAGAAGAAAAAGTAAGCCCAACACTTCAACATATTGGCACAGGAACTGACTTTCTAAACAATACTCTAAAGCACAAGAAGTAAAATCAAAAAACAATAAATGAGATGGTATCAAACTACAAAGTTCTTCACAGCAAAAGAAACAAAGAGTGTAAAGAGAGAGTCTACAAAATGGGAGAAAATGTTAGCCAGCTGCACCTCAAATAGAGCATCAATTTCCAGGACATACAGAGAACTCAAAACAAAAAACAAAATACAAAAAAAAAAACAAAACAACAACAACAAAAATAAATAAATAAACAAATAATCCGATCAATAAATAGGCAAAGAAACTGAACAGACCCTTCACAAAAGAAGTAACAGGAACTAATAATAAATATATGAAAAAAATCAACATCTCTGGTGATTAGGAAAAAGCAAATTAAAACTCCATCTACAGTCAGAATGCCAATTATCAAGGATACAAGTAACAACAAACGCTGGTAAGGATGTGGGAAAAAGGGAACAGTCTTACATGATTGGTGGGACTGCAAATTGTTGCAACCACTCTGGAAAGCAAGATTGCGAGTCCTTGAAAAACTGAGAATGGAACCACCATTTGACCTAGTTATCACTCCTTGTTATATATCCAAAGGAATTAAAATCAACATACTACAGTGACAGCCACATCAGTACTTATAGCATCACAATTCACAATTGCTAAGTTTTGGAACCAAACTACACACCTATCAACAGATAAATGGACTAAGGAATTGTGGTATATATACAAGATGGAATCTTATTCAGCCTTAAAGAAAAATAAATTTATGGTTTTTGACAGTAAATGAATGTATCTAGAGAATATTATGCTAAGTAAAATAAGCCAATCTTCCAAAACCAAAGGTCAGATGTTTTCATTGATATGTAGAAACTAAACTTCAGTAAAGGGGAGAAGGGCAAGAAGAAAAGTTCAGTAGATTACATGAATGGGAGCAAAAGGAAGAGGGGATAGAAACATGAAGGACAGCTGAATACTTCTAACATAGTTTTCTGTGTACACATATGAAAATACCTAAGTGAACCCTGTCATCATGCCTACCTAGAAGAATGGAGTCCTAGTCAGAATAAGATATATCCTATGCTTGTATTTAATCAAAAGAGATTCTATCGCCAAGAAAAATGAACAAAATAAAATTTTAGAAATATTATTTTTATTTTTTCTAATTAGTTATACATGATAATAGGATACATTTTGACATATTTTACATAAATAGAGTATAAATTCTCATTCTTCTGGTTGTATGTGATGTCACTTCACACCAGTTGTGTAGTCATAAATAAACATACAGTATTAATGTCTGATTCATTCTAAAGTTCTTCTGAATCTGCATACCACATCCACTCCTTTAACTCCCATCTGCCTAATCCAAAGTAACTCTATTATTCTCTAGCCCTCCCCTTATTGTGAATTAACATCTGCATATCAGAGGAAATATTTAAAATTTGATTTGGAGGATTGGCTTATTTCACTTAGCATTATATTCTCCAGCTCCATCCCTTTACTGTCAAGTACCATTATTTCAATCTTCTTGAAGGATGAGTACTATAACATTGTGTATATGTACCACATTTTCTTTATCTATTGAAGGGCACCTAAGTTGGTTCCTTAGTTCAGGCATTGTGAGTTGAGCTGCTATAAACATTGATGTGTGTGCATCACTATAGTAAGTCCTTTGGATATAGACTGAAGGGTTGGAAGCTGGGTCAAATTGTGGTTCTAGGTCATGTTTTCTGAGGAATCTTCATCTTTCTTTTCAGTCCCATCATCAATGTATGAGTGTACCTTTCCCCCCACATCCTCGCCAACATTTATTGTTGCTTGTATTCTTAATAATTGACATTCTGACTGTAGTGAGATAGTAGAAGTTTTAATTTACATTTCTCTAACCACTGGAGATGTTGAACATTTTTTTTCATGTATTTGTTGACCAATCATACTTCTTTTTCTGTGAAGTGACTGTTCAGTTTCTTAGCCCTGGAGATTATTATTCTATCTGACATGCATGTATTAAAGATTTTCTCCTATTTTGTAGGTTATCTCTTCATGTTATTGATATTTTCCTTTGCTGAAAAGAAGCTTTTTAGTTTGAATCCATCCTATTTATTGATTCTTAATTTTACCTCTTGTGCTTTAACAGTCTTATTAAGGAATTCAGTTCCTAAGCCAACATAGTGAAAATTTGGGCCTACTTTTCTTCTATTAGGTACAGGGTCTCTATTTTCATGCCTAAGTCTTTGATCCACTTTGAGTTGTTTTGTGCATGCTGAGAGATAGAGGTTTAATTTTGTTTTCCTTCATAGAGATTTCTAGTTTTCCCAGCACTATTTGTTGAAGAGGCTATATTTTCTCCAATGTATGTTTTTGATGCCTTTGTCTAATATGAGATAAATGTATTTATGTGGGTTTGTCTCTGTGTCTTCTATTCTGAACCATTGGTCTATGTGTCTGTTTTGGTGCCAATACCATGCCATTTTTGTTACTGTAGTTTAAGTTCTCATACTGTGATACCACCTACTTCACTCTTCTTGCTAAGGATTACTGTTGTTATTCTGGGTCTCTTATTTTGCATGAATTTCATGATTACTTTGTCTAGTTTTATAAATAATGTCATTGGGATTTTGATAAAAATTTCTTTAAATCTAAATAATGCTTTTGTTAGTATGGCCATTTTGATGATATTTGTTGTGCCTATCCAAGAGCATCAGATATCTTTTTATTGTCTAAGGTCTTCTTTCATATCTTTCTTTAGTGTTCTGTAGTTTTTACCACTTTTGTTAGATTAATTCCCAGTATTATATATATTTTTAAGGATATTATGAATGGGGTAGTTTTCTAATTTCTTTCTCAGTGGATTCTTCACTGATGTGTAGGAATGCATTTGATGTATGGGTATTGACTTTATATCCTGCTATTTTTCTGAATTCACTTATTAGTTCTAAAAGTTTTCTGGTGGAGTTTTAGCATACTCTAAATATAGAATCATGTCATCTGCAAATAGTAATACTTTGAGTTCTTCTTTTCCTATTTGTATCCCTTTGATTTATTTCTTCTCATTGCTCAGGCTAGGGTTTCAAGGACAATGTTGAATAGAAGAGGTGCAAGAGGGCATCCTTGTCTTCTTTTTAGTTTTTAGAGGAAATGTTTTCAATTTTTCTCCGTTTAAAATTATGTTGCCTTGGGCTTAGCATATATAGCTTTTACAATGTTGAGGTAGGAAAATACCTACCTAGTATTTCTAGTGCTTTAAACATGAAGAGGTGCTGTATTTTATCAAATTTTTTCTCAGCATCTTGAGATAATCTTATGATTCTTGCCTTTAAGTCTATTGATGTGACGAATTACATATATTGATGTCCATATGTTGAACTGACCTTGCATCCCTGGGATGAACCCCAATTAATCATGGTGCACTATCTTTTTAATATGTTATTTTCCAGAATTTTATTGAAAATTTTTGCATCTATATTCTTCAGGGATATTGGTATGACGTTTTCTTTCCTTGGTGTGTCTTTGTGTGTTTTTGGTATCTGAGTGATACTAACCTCCTATAATGAGTTTGGATGGGTTCCCTTCTTTTCTATTTCATGGAATACTTTCAGGAGTATTGGTGTTAATTCTTCTTTGAAAGTCTTGTAGAAGTTGGCTGAGAATTTGTCTGATCCTGGGCTTTTCTTGATTGGTAGGCTTTTGATGTTGTCTTCTATTTTATTGCTTGAAATTGATCTGTTTCAATTGTGTGTGTCCACCTGATTCAGGTTGGGTAGGTCTTATGACTCCAGAAATTTGTTGATGTCTTCAAGAATTTCTACTTATTAAGTGATCAAGAAATTGGTCTTTCATGTCAGTCAAAAATAATAAAGCAAATATTAATTCAGATTTCCTCCCCTTCACTCTTCTATTCTTAATGTGGATGTTAAAGTCTAATCTCACACCAAATATTTAAAAACTGTAAATATTGTAAAAATTTAATTTGATTGTCACTAACCCTGCATTATCACCTGGCTTTTACTGCCACTTAGTGGTGAGGATGAGCCATAAGTTTAAGAAAAACAATCCAGTCAATAAACTAATGGATATATCTCAAATTATTAAAGTATGTTTGATTGAGATTTCTAAACTATTTCATAGGCAAAGAGTTCTCAATATATTACACTTGTAGTGTGCTGAATGAACTTTGTAGAA
The DNA here is from genome assembly GCF_001458135.2 of Marmota marmota marmota. NCBI lineage: Eukaryota > Metazoa > Chordata > Mammalia > Rodentia > Sciuridae > Marmota > Marmota marmota. Next base: position 4,253,221 of record NW_026000016.1, on the reverse strand, counting down.
CCAAGTTTCATTTCATAAATATTGCATACTATTTTAGTATTAAAGGAATGTAATATAAATAAAGTTTAGCTTCCTGTTTTGTGTTTATATACTGACTGTTAAACTGCATTTTGAGAACTCTGAATATAGAGTACATGCATCTCTGTGTTCTTTCATATATACTTCCCACCCCCACTAGTGAAACTGTAAATCAGGGCCTCTAAATTCACTGAGATAAGCCATATTTTTGTCAACATTAAAGATCTGAATTCAGATACTTCTTTGTTTTTCTTATAATGCCATTTTAGAGGCTCTTAATTTCTAAAGCATCTTGTGGAAAATGACTCTTCTCTTAAATGGTTCAAACACTGTGTTTACCTCAACCAGAAATCTTTATTCATTTTTCTATTCTTTATTTTAAAATTTTCCCATCCAACAATGCCAGATTTTAAAATGTCAGCTGTCTTTAATAATTTTTTTATTATTATTACCTCTTTTCTTTATATGCTTACACTTAGATTACCTTTAGCAATTTTATTCTATTTTGTATTTTCTACTGGGTCACATAAAAATCTCCTTTTATGGAGAGGTTTAGATTTAAAATTCACACATTGATATCATGACAATATCTTTTTCTTTCTTTTATATTAACTCACTGCATAATGTGCCTACTCAAATTGTACTGAAATGACTGGTAATAATCTGAAAACTAATTGTATGCAATTAGAAGTAAGATTTATAAACTTTTATAACAATCCAAAATTGCCACATTATTTTATTACATTTTATAAAAAAAAACAAATAATTCTTCACTATGAGTGACTTGAAAAGAAATACTAATGAGAAAATAACTGTTAATTCATAAATAATCAGTAGATAATACTAAAGATAATAAGTAAATTGCATATTCTATAATGCTTTGTCTTTAACATAAAGGTAATAATTCAATTAAAATAATTATTTTAATGATTTAAAATAGCTATAACTTAGAACCATTAAAGACTAAAGAATATAAGAAATACCTTAAATATATATATTTTTAGTCTGAATTTTTTATTAAAATATTGGCTTAGAAAAAAACACTTTAACATCAATGAATAAGAGTACTTTCATAAAACCTGAAGAAAACATGTTGGGAAATTCTTAATTATGACTCAAAGCCACATTTTCACCTGCACATCTGACTAGATGCTGTATTCCTCTACCTGTGCTTTTAAATTAAAACCACTTTTCAGAAGCAAATGTCTTATCCAGTATAACACATTTATTAAAATATCATTTCCTCTTATGTAGTAATATGTTACACCTTCATTTGTGATAATTTGTTAAAAAATCAAATTCCCCCTAAGTTTCTTAAGGTCAAGACAATTTTTAAATATGCCTTAATGCCTCATTCATAATAGGTGCTGAATAAATGTTTGTTAATATCACACAATGCCATTTCCATTATTAGTAGTGTCTCTCTCTGCAGGCAAAATTCTAAGACATTAATCTAACAAGCATGTTTTCTAAATGACTAGCCGGCCTTAGAATCACAGAGCATAATTTTTTTATGAGTGATATTATTGAATGAGCTTGTTTTACTCATACATACTCTAACAAAATGAATAAAGATCAAATTCCAGAATCTGAGAGTGAAATTGGGATATAGACATCTTCTAAACTGATAGTCAAACCAGAAAAATATTTCAAAAGAACATTTGGAAGGTGTGTTGAGCTATTAGAAACAAGAAAAAAATGATTAAGATAACTTAATATATCACAAGATAATGTTCTTAATCATTATAATAAAAGTTGTAGTTTTTATAGAAGTATTTTCATGATCAAATATTCAGAAAACATTTTCAAATATTTAACAGTTTGATATGTGGTTTAAATGTTTCTGTGAGTTTTCAAATTATTTTTATTTTGGCTTTAAATGTATATATATAATAAAAACTATACGCCTACAAATTTGATCATCTAGATAAATGGACGAGTTCTTTGAAAAATATAAGCTGATGAAATTTACACAGAAAAAGTAGAACAACCAAGTAGGTTCTTATATATTAAAGAAATTTAACCAACAACTGTTAATATAGTAAGTATCAGGCACATATAGTACCACTAGTGAATTCTACCAAACATATAAAAAAAAAAACACTGTACCAAACTCTAAAATCATCTCCATAACATAACAGTGGAAATTCTTCCTACCTCACTCTGTATTATCCTAATATCAACTGCTAGAGAGGATGTAGAACAATGGGGTGTCTCATGCATTGCTAAGGGAAATGCAAAATGATACAGATTCTTTGGAAGAAAGTTTGGTAGTGTCATATAAAACTAAATATTCTGTTACCATATGGTACCTCAATTTTACTTCTCAGTATTAAATTCAAAGGAATTTAAAACTTATACCCACAGAAAAAGGCACATAGATGATTACAGCATTTTATTCATAACTGACAAAACTTGGAAGCAACCAAAGTGGTCTTATTAAATAAATTAATAAATAAAATATGGTAATTCCAAACCACAGAATATTATTATTCAGCACCAGGAAAATAAGCTGTCAGCTATGAAAAGACATGGAGAAAACATACATGCATATTATAAGTGAAAGAAGTCAGTCAGAAAAGGGTACATACTATGTGATTACCATCTATCTGTGATTGAATTATGACCTTCACATTTTGGAAAAGGCAAAATTAGGGAAAAGTAAAAAGATTAGTTTTTACCAGGGATTAGAGAAGGGGCAGAGGTGAATAGATATTGCATGAAAAATTTGGGGTGCATGAAGCTACTGTTTATGATGCTATGGTGGATACATAACATCATACATTTGTCCAAACCACAGAATGTATAAAACCAATAGTTGACTATAATGTGAACTATAGGATTCAGGTGACCATTTATGGTCATCAGTAATAACAAATACACTACTCTGGGAGCAGATAACAGAATAGGCTACATATAAATAAGAGTAAGTGGTATATGGGGAACCTTTATACCTTTTTTAAAATTTTATTATGTGCCTAAGACTACTAAAAATAGGTTATTTTAAAAAAAAGTAGCATGGGTAAATATATCTCAGATTCAATAGAACTCACAAAAGGAAGAAATTATATCAAACTTTGTGGAGATAGTCGAGATAAACCCCTTCAAGATAGATAGGACTGAGGGAAGTAAATAGGGACAAATAATTATTACACAGTGAACAGTTGTATTTAAAGATTCTCAAAATAGCACATTTTCAGGAGTGAAAGGAGTAAGAGGACAAAAAATGCATTTTTCTTGGTATTGGATTTGAACCAGGGAAGTTTAATCACTGAGCCATATCCCCAGCCCTTTTTCATATTTTATTTAGAGACAGGGTCTCACCAAATTGTTTAAGACCTTGCCAAATTGCTGTGGCTGGCTTTGAACACGTGATCCTCCTGCCTCAGTCTCCTGAGCCACTGAGATTATAGGCATGTAGCTTTGTGCCCAGCACACAATGCTTTTTTAAAACTTTGGTAGATAAACAGATGGGTTATTTCCAAGGATGAGCTAAGTTAAAACCGAGAGTAAATTATTAAATAAGATATAGAAGTCCCCTTGTCCATTTGCTTTTTTTGTTCGATTTTTTTTCTTGTGCAATTGATTTTCTTATTCACTGACTACTAGTATGCAAGAAGTCTCTGTGGGATGCTGTACAATGGTTTGTGCTAAATTTCTGTCATCCATAATATGTTCATGGAATACATGTCCACTGCAACCTGAATGCCTCTCGCTGATTAAGTATTATTGCTTCACACAACTGTGTGCTATCATATCAGGATATTCCAGGCTTGTGAACTGGATTTCTTTCTAAGGCAGCAGAGCAAAATGTATTATTTCAATACATATATATCTGATGTTTGTGGGTGATGAGGGGAAGAAGTGCAGAAAGAATAGTGGAGGCTTTCTCCCTTAAAGCCAGACTGACAAAGAAACTAAGGTAAAGAGAGGGAGAGAAAATTGGGTCAAGTGGGGGACTGTGAGGGTCAACACCATAAAACAGAAATGCTTGTAACTGGGGAAACTTCAAACAGAAAAACAAGCTAAGACTAAAACTAGTTCTGCTGGAGGCAACTATTCCAAACTCATATTGATAGATTTGAGTGTTTTTCACACAAACATCACAATAAAAACATCTGCCTTGCAATTCTTGTTTTTAGTTATTCTAATAATATCAAAACCATGCAACTAACTGACTTTGCTGTGTAGAAGACAAAATCTAAGGGCTTTGAGTGCCCAAACACAAATGCATTAGCTAATATATATATATATATATATATATATATATATATATNTTTTTTTTTTTTTTTTAAGAAAACAAAACAAAAACCTCTTGTGACACTCAGATTTGCTTGATATCTCACTCCCTCAGCAAAGGGTGTTCCTTCTGATTTCAATGAAGATTACCACTTAAGAGTCATGTAAGCAAAACAAAACAAAACAAGAAAACAAAACAAATAAACAACAACAACAAAAAAAAAACATCCCTGACTTTCTGCTTGCTTGTGTAAACCAGGCTATTATTGTCTTAGTGAGTGAATAGCTTTAAAAGTCAATAGATAGACTGTTTTAAAGCCAAAGAATTAAAAATGTATGCCAAAGAGAAAGGCTGTGGATAGAAAATTTGATATTTATGACCTTGGAAAATTTGAGGAGCCCCTGGGGGGCAAAAATTAAGTATAGAAGCATGGAACTCTGCAATGTGTTAGATTTATGTGAACTGGAAATTCAATTTGGTCATTGGCCACTGCTCTCAGAATAATTTTTGTTGTTGTTGTTAATAAAAATTTTAAAAGGTCAAATTCACTTCAAAGGAAGTACTGTGATCTTCCATAAAATAACATTAATTTTCACAATCTGGACAAGATTTAGTATGCTTCCATAAGGAAAGAGAGAATAAAAAAGGAATGCATGAAACTTTGATCTTAAGTATTCTGGTTAAACTAACATGTAAATAATAGCATGCTATGTAAACAGACTAGAAAAAGTAAAATTATTGTTTTTATATTGTTTTTCTTTGAGGAATAGATTATGACAAATAAACTCTGTAGAGTATTATTTAAAGGCCTTGAACATTTTTTTCCAGAATGTAGAGAAAAGAATCTGAAGCAAGTTCATCTTGTAAATGCTTAGTAGGTATTCCTATATATAAGAAAAATCTTCCTTCAAATCTTGTATAAACAGGCTCCATATTCAAACAAAACAAAGCAAAAACAAATTCCAACCAATGAACTGCTGCTGGGACCAGAAAGACAGCTGCAGTAAAAGTCTCCATGTTTATGAGGACAAAATTATAGTATTATAATTAACTTTCTCACGAATGTTGCCTAGTGTACTATATCTCATTCCCACAGTTAAGCTGTTGGACTTAAACTTGAAATGTCTACCCCACCTATCTCATGACAAAAATCAAAGACACAAGAACATCTATATGTCTATCTATCTTCTGAGAGTACAGAGCTTCTGAGATGGCTAGGAGTTCCAGGTGTTGTGGCTACATTATAAATCTGTGGATTTAATTTAGTTTGGCTTTGTCATATTATCCCAATAATTGTATGTTGTATAAAACAGCAAATTGAATGGAGTGGAAGACACTATCTTGAATGAAGTCTGTATACATCTAGATCTATGTGTAATAGAATTTTCATCTTTTTATTATAATAGACACTTCCAATAAAATTTTAGTTAGATGTAAGCCATCAAGAGAGGATTTTCTTCTCTCCAAGCCATTCTTTCAAAGAATTCCACTGTGTATTTTAAACTTAATCTTGAAATTATTTTAACTGCACCAAACAATAGAAATGTGAACCAAAAGAAAACAATAAGAGATTAAACAATGGTCTAAAAATAATAATATTATTAAAATTAAGATTTACTGAAAACTTGCCATATTCTAGGCATTGTAGAAGACAATTATTAGCAATTTTTAGGTAGATATTAAGGGTTTAAAATTGTTAGTTTCATCAGCAAATTAAATCATCAATTTTTCTTTGTTTTCTCAAGCTGATTTACACAACAGATGCATTATTATTTTAATTGCATGACTGTAAGTTGCTCGAGTTTGCATATCTTAGTGATCTAAAATGTCTAGGATGCCTTTGAACTTCTGGTCCTCCTGTCTCAGTCTCTTGAGACATGGGATCACATGTATGCAACCATGCCAGGCTTCTTAAAATAGGTTACCTTAAATTTCTTGGGCCCATTTTTTTTAAAAGTTAAGTATAAACATATGAAAAATGTAGTCAAATCATTGTAATGAAATAATGAAACACTTAGTCAACAATATCATTCATATTATTAAATTTTAAAATCTGATGATGAGAGAATGTGGAAGAAAAGACCTTGTAAGTTATTGGTGGGAACATATATTTATGCAAACTTTTTGAGTGATAATTTAACAATTTCAAAACTGTAAATGCAACAGTTATTCTACCTTACATTACTGTGCAACATTATTAAAAATAGAAATAAATATTCAGGACTATAGCCAAGTGTCATTTCTTGAGGTATTAATTTTCATCTTTTTTTTCTTTTTCCTTTTCCTTCTTTGTTTTTCTTCCATTTGATGCTTGACTTAAGCATTGCAATTCCTTGGTAAAAAATCTGGGCATAGAAGAAAGAATGAAAGAAAGAAAGAGAATGAATGCTTTGAAACAAGGGGGGTTCCAGTAGGTAAAACAGAGTCACATCAATCCCTTCAAGTGATTTTCCCACTGTGTGTATGTGTATGCATGTGTTGAGAGTGTGATTTCCATATGCCTGGTGGCTTCTATTTCCCTTGGTGTATGGCAACTCCAGACGGTTAATGCTTTGCCTATAAGTGGATGCCTTATTCAAGTCTGGCTTAGAAGTAGAAGAGATTTTCTGAGGAGATTTAGAAACTGGAGCCAATTCACCTTTAGTTAGTGACTAGTGATTAAATTCCATTTTACACCAACCTAGTTAGGATTAAGTAGATTCTAGGAAAGAGTGATTTTCTGTAAAAAGCACTTGAACTTGTATACTGGTATATGCACATGGGGGTTTGTATAATGGTATTTACTTTGTCTATGGGCCACTAAATTGAAGAACTAATTAAATAAGTAATGAAAACATCCAAAGCACATATAGTGCTATGCAGCACATCTATACTTGCTGGTAGGGAAAATATATGGGGTTCTATGCTTAGAAGAAAAGAGTAAGTTATGAGATTTGTGAATAACATACCCACACACACTTCTATATATCCATCTACAGGATTGATGTGATAGACATTTTTGTAGTCTGAGAAACCATAATCATGTGTTGAATGTGGCAGGAGATTTAATATTTAAAATTCAGATATTGAGAGATTATATAATGCATGTCTTAATTATTTAATTTTTCAGAATCTCTCTACCCTCAAAAGATATAGACAGTTCACAAAATATCTAAACCATATTAAGAAACCATGTTTTCTACTTTTTTGTTTTTGGTTTTCATCATGAAACATAGGTGAAAGAGATATTTCAAGTGCAATCCAGAAACTTAACTGTGCTAAAAGATAGAATAGTTTAACTGTGCTAAAAGATAGCAGAATGACAAAAGCTATTTTTATATTTTCTCAATTAGATTATTGTTTAGAAAGTTCTGGAAAAAAGAAACAACACTTGGCTACAGTTCTGAATACTTATTTCTAATTTTTAAATTTTGCATAGTGTTGCAAGGTAGAATAATTACTGCATTCACAGTCTTGAAATTGTTAAATTATCACTCAGAAAGTTTGCATAGAGATATGTTTCCACCAATAACATATAAATTCTTTTCTTCCACATTGTCTCCTGTGAATATGGTCAAATTTTAAAATTTAAAATCTGTATTGTTTTTTATGTAGAACACACTGCTCATAAAAAGCAATTCTATATTTTAAAAACAATAATTTATATTATATCTATAAAAATGATAATTGTGTTTTGATTGGAATTAGTCAAAGACCTTCATTTTAATGGAGATGTGGTCTTTACAAATTGGTTTTTTTCTGCCCTCTGGTGTCCGTTTGTCAAAATGCAGAGAAAATTATTTAAACTGTTAAAAGTGATCCCATCACCTGTGGTTTCACTTTTCACTGCTCAGTTAATATTAAATAGATTGTATCAGGAATAAACAACTCACAAGTTTAAAATAACTTTTATTATAATGTAATGTCATAGTTATTTTATTTTTAGTTATTGTTGTTAAACACTTATCTAATGCTTTATAACTTATAAATTAAATTTTATCATGAGTGTGTTTACATAAGACATAATACACATAAGGTTCAGTACTCTCTATGGTTTTAGGCACATATTGTGGGTTCTTGAAATATATCTCCTGCATTTGATGGAGAATGCTGGACATCTGGGGCACATGAATCATGCATCGAAATTTGGATAATTTAGGGTCCAAGAAATAATTTCACTCAATTTCCTCATTTTTATTTTGCCCCATAAATACAATGACTCAATTACAGAAGTTCACTTGAGGTTTTTTTTTATAAAATTTAGTTCTACCATCTTTTAACAATTTGCAATCAGTTATTAAAATTATTTATAAGTACAGTAATTTTCGAAAAACATTTACACATTACACATTTAATATAATCTGAGGCTTTGAACATAGAACACAAAATGTGCTTTTCAAACAAATAATTGAAACACTTTAAAATGTACTTTTACATGTCCTTTTCATACTTTGTTTTTTATTCTTAATATAAGAGTTCCTTTGGACTATTGTCTATTGCCCTCTCTGAATCCTCAGTTTTGCTGAATTGGCCCAACCTTTGTTTGTTAGCACAGAGGGAAAAGAAGAGTCTTTACTTGAACTGAAAAAGAACAGAAGGCATTTGACGAACTAAAAAAAATGAGTTTAGTCTCAGCACCTGCATTGATGAAGTTAGGGGAATAGCAAAAAGGGGGGGGGGGCTCACCTGAAATTTGGGACCATGGAAATGTCCCATGGCATATCTGTCCAAGAGTCTGGATTATGTTTCAGCGGGATGGCCAAATTGTCTCAGGGCGATCGCTGCCACAGCAATTCTAATTAAAGAAGCAGACAAGCTCACATTGGGGCAAAATCTACAAGTGATGGCCCCACATGTTGTTGAGACCTTGCTCAGAGCAAGGCTTTCCAGAGTGTTGGCTTTCCAGTGCTTGCATTACTCAATAACAGGCTTTTCTCCTGGATCAACCTAGAATAAGCTTACTAAAGACCTCAGCTCTAAACCTGTACACCCTCCTTCCTGATGACAATCCACTTGAGTCCTTACACACCTGTCAGAAGATTCTGGAGAGGCTCTTAGAGTGTCGGACCTGACCTGAGGGACATACCTTGGCTGGACCTGGATGAGATGCCAGCAGCTACATCCAGAATGGAATCAGGTATGCGGGGACATGTATGGTCACATTAAATGAGGTTATTTGGGCTCAAGCTCTGGGAAATGGAATGTGTGCACAAAAAGTGGAGCTAATTGCTCTTACCCAAGCCCTCTGACACAGCAAAGGAAAGACTGCTGACATCTACACGGAAAGTAGATATGCTTTTGTTGCTGCTCATGTACATGGGACCCTCTATCAAGAAAGAAGACTACTAACTTCAGGAGGAAAAACATCAAACACACAAATAAAATATTGACTGTACTAAAGCCTCTCTGGTTATCAAGAAAGGTGGGTATTAAGCATTTCTAGAGACACCAGAACATAGATACCCCAGAGGCAAAATGAAATTATTTTGCTAATAAAACAGCCACAGAGGTGGCTCTAAAACTAGTGGGTCCTGTGCACATGTTACTGGTGTTGCCTAACCTCTCCTTACCTACTTCCCCCACCTAAATGAAACAAAAAGACTGTAGGAGAAACTTTTTAACAGTGACAGAAGACCAAAATGAATGGAAAATTCTAAAGGACCAGAGAATCCTGATACCAGAAACTTTTAAGAAAATTGCTAATCAATTACATCAAGAACCCATATGGGTAGTACTAAATAACTGAGATGAGACAGAAGGACTTTTACATTACTAAACTAACTCAATTGATAGAACAAGTCTCTTCAAAAAGACAAAAGAAGGTGCCAGAGTTGTGCTTAGGTAAATACCAATGCAAAGTTAAGACAATTTCTGGGGACTTGACTGAGTGGAGAAGTGCCAGGAGAAAGATGGGAAACAGGCTTCACTGAAGTAAAACCTGGACTGTATGGGTATAAATACTTGTTGGTATTTGTGGACACCTTCTCAGGCTGGGTCAAAAAATTTCCCATCAAGTCAGAAACAGCAACTATTACAGACAAAAAAAAAAAAAAAACTTATCCAGGAGATAATTCCCATATTTGGCCTCCCAGTAGCTATGGGGTCTGATAACGGTCTAGCTTTCATACCTCAGATAACCAAACTTTATGTAGAGCATTTAATATCAAATGGTACATACATTGTGCATACTGGCCTCAGAGTTCAGGACATGTAGAGAGAATGAACAGGACTTTAAAAGATACTCTAACCAAATTAAAAATAGAGATTGGCAAACACTGAGTTTTCTTCCTTTTGCTCTTTTGCAAGCAAGTTGTACTCCATACATAATGGGTTTGACCCCATTTGAGATAATGTTTGGAAGACCTCCTCCATTTGTCCCCAAAATAAGAGATTAAAAAACTGGCTGAGCTAAGTAATCACTTATTTCTTAAGTCCTTACAGACTCTTCAAAAAGATTCTCAACAAACTCAGGCTTTGATAATGGCAACTCAGCTATTGTCTGCAAAAAGGACCTTCACTCACATGTTCCAGCCTGGAGACCTAGTGTGGATAAAACACCACCACCCATCCACCTTGGAACCTTTCTGGCATGGACCTTTATCAGTGATCCTGACTGTAAAGCAGAAAAGGGCACACGAAGCCAGGAATCAAAGAACAAGAATAAGGCACCAAAAGGAGTTTTATTGGGAAGGTGGGGGGTGTGCTCCCAGGTGAGGTGCACTGGTCTGCGAAAAGGGGAGGGCTGGGGAAGTCATGCGTGCTGGTGGCGAGAACAATACCTATATAGATCACTAGAGGTAGGAGGGCCTAGGCCAAAACAATTGTTACTACCATTAGTGGGTTGGCAGAGTAGAGTTTAGGTGTTGACTTTAAGGGCCCGGTCTCTTTAGCCAGGTGAAAAATTCCCGCCATGGCCGTCATGAAATGGGGAGGAGGAAAGGGAAGAGAAGGGGAAGGAAAAGCTGCTGGCCCAACATCCAAATCTCTTTGATGTTATAGGGCACTGTTTGCATCTGGCTACTTCATGCCGGTAGGGGGATGTTGTCTAAGGAAGGTTGGGATTTGGGGGCTCTTTGGGAAAGTGGCTATAGGGATGGAGGGGCATCTGATTTACTGCCACCCATGAGACTTTGCTGATGTGATTTTGGGTAAATCTGAGGAGACAAAGGCAATCATTAGCAAGACACAGATCATAAAGGTGGGGCCAACAATCCGACCCAAATGAGCAGCAAGGGCCAAGTTCCACCATTCGGAGAGGAGTGAAGTGGACGGCTGCTGCCCTGCCTTCATTTCAGTTCTTCATTTAGCCAATGTAGCACATCGATGTTTCTTCTACTAGGCCAGTTTTGTTGATGTAATAGCAACATTCTTCCTTGAGGAACAGACAGGTACCACCTTTGTTAGTGGTGAGTAGGTGTAGGGCCTTCCTGTTTTGGAGAGTGACCCATGTAAGTGATGTTATTTGTCTTTGGAAAGATGCCACGGAGTTGGCAAAGGCTTTGATGGCTACCTGTAATTTTTCTTCAAGCTCTTTAGTTGTGGTTAAGCTATAGCCTAATGCTCTGGCCCTGATACCTGAGACAGCCAGGGATGAGGCAACGGAAATGCTTAAAATCATTGGAAGAAAGGCAGCCCATTTAGTTCTAGTGGGTGGAGGCAGGCTCAATGAGAGAAACTGAGCCTGCCCATACAGTGTTCGGTGAGGAAGTAAGGTGAAAGGGGTGCAGAAAAGAGAAGTTGATGACTTTCACCAATGTCTTATCACACCAAAAGAAAAATCTCAGGGGTGCTTGGACTTGGGAGGACACCATAACATTTCATCTGGGGCTGGTTTGGGAGGCCTAGCAGATGAAAAGATTTTGCTGCTGCTTCAGGGAATTTGTCCAATAGCGGGATCCCCATAAGAAGAGAAGAGGCATCATCCTCTTGGGAGAGGTTAATGAGAAAGGACTGCTGTTAAGGGGGAGGGGGACCCAAAGTAGCACACAGAAAAAAAATCAGAGCCAGATCCATCTACACTGGCCTCTGTGGGACCCAGGCACACAGTGAGCTGGGTTCACCCCTTTCCTGGAGGGGCAGACACTTCCAGAGCCTAACCTCTGGTGCAGGTAGTCAGTGGACTACCACATGAGCCAAGATCTAGTCCAGATCACCCATCCAATACATATGGGTTCCAGGCTCTCAGTAGGCCCAGTTCACCCCTCCCCTGTCAAGGCAGACACCACCAGAACCTAGCCTTTTGCATAGTATCACCCCTTCTGGCCAACAGACTACTGCTAAAGGTCAAGCCCAGTGCCCCAGATTCACCCACACCAGCCTCTGCAGGGTCCAGGATCATAGCAGGCCTGGTTCACCCCTTTCCTGTTGGGGCAGACACTCACCAGAGCCTAGCCTCTGGCACAGGACCACCCTTCCAACCAACAGACTACCACTGGAGGTCAAGGCCAGTGGCCCAGATCCATCCACTCCAACTTATGCAGGTCCCAATTCAGGATGCATTAGCAGTCATTGAAGGACACCAGTAGGGTCTGGAAGCCCAACATCAAGGTGAGGTAGAGACAATCTGCATGGGTAAAACAAGAATTTAGGGGAAAATTGTAATAACTCAGATTTACATAGAATTAAGGAAAACACATGAACATCATGAAAAAACAAGGGAGAAAAGTGCCCCAAACAAACCAGGACACTACAATAACAGAACCCAGGGACAGTGAATTTGATGAAATGTCAGAGAAGAAGTTCAGAAGATTTATAATTAAAATGATCTGTGAATTAAAGAATGACCTAAATGAGCAAATACAAGCAAAAATTGATCACTCCAACAATGAGATAAGAGAGCAAACACAGGTAGCAAAAGATTACTCAAGAGAGATAGAGACCCTGAAAAAATCTAGAAATCCTTGAAATGAAGGATACAATAAATCAAATAAAAAACTCAATAGAAAGCATAACCAACAGACTAGATCACTTGGAAGAAAGAATGTCAGATAATGAAGACAAAGTGTACAATCTGGAAATGTAAGTTGATCACATAGTGGAGAAAGTTAGAAACCATGAACAGAACATACAAGAATTATGAGACAGCATAAACAGACAAAATCTAAGAGTTATTGGGATAGTTATTGGGATTCAAACCAAAGGAATGCACAATCTCTTCAATGAGATAATATCAGAAAATTTCCCAAGCATGGAGGAACAAATTGGAAAACCAAACACAAAGGCTTACAGGACACCAAATGTACAAAATTACAACATATCTACACCAAGGTACATTAGAATGAAAATGCCTCACATGCAGAATAAGGATAGAATCTTAAAAGCTACAAGAGAGAGGAATCAGATCACAAATAGGGGGAGACCAATTCATATCTCAGCAGATTTTTCAACCCAGACCCTTAAAGCTAGGAGATTGTGGAACAACATATACCAAGCTCTGAAAGAAAATGGATGCCATCCAAGAATCTTATATCTAACAAAACTAAGTTTTAGATTTGATGATGAAATAAAAACCTTCCATGATAAATAAAAGTTAAAAGAATTTATAACTAGAAAGCCTGCACTATAGAACATCCTTAGCAAAATATTCCAAGAAGAGGAAATGAAAAACAATGAAGAAAATCAGCAGAGGGAGGTATTACACTAAAGGAACATCTAATCAGAGGAGAAACCAAGTCATGTTAAAAACCAAAAATAAACAAAAATGGCTGGGATACAAATCATGTCTCAATAATAACCTTGAATGTTAATAAGCTAAACTCACATTCAAAAGACATAGATTAGCAGATTGGATTTTTAAAAAGCCCAACAATATGCTGCCTCCAAAACACTCATCTCATAGCAAAAGACATTCACAGACTGAAGCTGAAAGGTTGGGAAAATCATACCCCTCATATGGACTCAGAAGCAAGTAGGGGTTTCCATCCTCATATCAAATAAAGTAGACTTCAAACTACAGTGAATCAAAAATGATAAAGAAGGACATTACATACTGCTAAAGAGAACCATACACCAACAAGACTTGACAATTATAAATATATATGGCCCAAACAATGGAGCAGCTATGTTCATCGAACAAACTCTTCTCAAGTTCAAAAGTCAAATAGACCACAACAAAATAATTTTGGGTGACTTTAACACACCTCTTTCAATACTAGATAGATCTTCAAAACAAAAGTTGAATAAAGAAACTATAGAACTCAATAATACAATCAATAACTTAGACTTAACTGCCATATATAGAATATTCCAACCTTCAATGAGAGAATATACTTTTTTCTCAGCAGTACATGGACCTTTCTCTAAAATAAACCATATACTATGCAACAAAGCAACCCTTAGAAAATATAAAAAAGTAGAGATTCTACCCTGCATTCTATCAGACCATAATGGAATTAAATTGGAAATCACTGATAAAATAAAAAATAAAATCCACTCCAACACCTGGAGACTAAATAAGATGCTACGGAATGAACAATGGGTTACAGAAGACATCAAGGAGGAGATTAAAAAGTTTTTAGAGGTGCATGAGAACACAGATACAACATATCCAAATCTCTGGGACACTATGAAAGTAGTTCTAAGAAAAAAGTTCATTGCATGGAGTTCATTTCTTAAAAGAAGAAAAAGTCAGCAAATAAATGACTTAACACTACATCTCAAAGTCCTAGAAAAAGAAGAACAAATCAACACCAAAAGCAACAGAAGAGAGAAAATAATTAAAATCAGAGCTGAAACCAATGAAATTCAAACAAAAGAAACAATTGAAAAAATTGACAGAACAAAAAGCTGGTTCTTTTGAAAAAAAATAAATAAAATTGACAGACCCTTAGACATGCTAACAAAGAGAATTAGAGAGAAAATTCAAATCACTAACATACATGATGAAAAAAGGAAATATCACAACAGACACTACAGAAATACAGAAGATAATTAGAAATTATTTTGAAAACCTGTACTCTAATAAAATAGAAAATATCAAAGACTTTGACAAATTTCTAGAGTCAAAATTTACCCAAATTGAATCATGATTATATTTACAATTCCAATGGATCAATTTCAAATGATGAGATAGGATACACCATGAAAAGTCTACCAACCAAGAAAAGCCCAGGACTAGGTGGATACACAGCTGATTTTTACAAGACCTTTAAAGAAGAACTAATACCAATGCTCTCCAATTTATTTTAGGAAATAGAAAAAGAGGTAGCACTTCCAAACTCATTCTATGAGGCCAAAATCACTCTGATAAAACCAGGCAAAGACATTTCAAAGAAAGAAAACTTCAGACCAATATCTCTAATAAACATAGATACAAAAATTCTCAATAAAATTCTGGCAAATTGAATACAAAAACATATCAAAAAGATCATGCACCATGATAAAGTGTGATTTATCTCAGAGATGCAAGGTTGATTTAACGTATGGAAATCAATAAATGTAATTCATCACATCAATAGACTTAAAGATAAGAACCATATGATCATCTCAATAGAAGCAGAAAAAGCATTTGACAAAATACAGCATGGTTTTATGTTCAAAACACTAGAAAATATAGGGATAACAAGAACATATCTCAACATCATAAAAGCTATCTATGCTAAGACCCAGGCCAACGTCATTCTAAATGGAGAAAAATTGAAGGCATTCCCTCTAAAAGCTGGAACAAGACAGGGATGCCCTCTTTCACCACTTCTATTTAACATAGTTCTGGAAACACTGGCCAGAGCAATTAGACAAAATAAATTAAAGGGATACACATAGGAAAACAATAACTCAAATTGGCACTATTTGCTGATGATATGATTCTATACCTGGAAAACCCTAAAAGTTCCACCAGAAAACTTCTAG
The DNA here is from genome assembly GCF_001458135.2 of Marmota marmota marmota. Classification (NCBI taxonomy): domain Eukaryota; kingdom Metazoa; phylum Chordata; class Mammalia; order Rodentia; family Sciuridae; genus Marmota; species Marmota marmota. The sequence goes on along the minus strand of NW_026000016.1, from coordinate 4,237,137 downwards.
AACTGGTAAATGAATTCAGCAAAGTAGCAGGACATAAAATAAACACCCATAAATAAAAAGCATATCTGTATATCAGTGACAAATCCTCTGAGAAGGAAATGAGGAAAACTACCCCATTTACAATAACCTCAAAACAAAGATACTTGGGAATCAACAAAAGAGGTGAAAGATCTATAAAATAAAAACTACAGAACCCTAAAGAAAGAAATCAAAAATATACCTTAGAAGATGGAAAAATTTCTTGGATAGGCAGAATTAATATTATCAAAATGACCATACTACCAAAAGCACTATACAGATTTAGTGCAATTCTGATCAAAATCTCAATGGCATTCCTCATTGAAATAGAAAAAAGCAATCATGAAATTCATTTGGAAAAATAAGAGACCCAGAACAGCTAATGAAATCCTTACAGGAAGAGTGAAGCAGGTGGCATCCCTACATCAGACCTTAAACTATATTACCAATCAATAGTAATAAAACAGCATGGTATTGGCACCAAAACAGACAGGTAGACCAATGGTAGAAAATAGCAAATACAGAGACTAACCTACAAAATTACAATTATCTTATATTAGATAAAGGTGGCAAAAACATGCATTGGAGGAAAGGTAGCCTCTTCAAAAAATGGTGCTGGTAAAAATGAAAATCCATATGCAAATAATAATAATAATAATAATAATAATAATAATAATAAATTAAACCTCTATCTCTCACCATGCAGAAAACTCAACTCAAAGTGGATCAAGGACCTAGGAATTAAACCAGAGACTCTGTGTCTAATAGAAGAAAAAGTAGGCCCTAATATTTATCATGTTGGATTAGGCCCCAACTTCCTTAACAAGACTCCTATAGCACAAGAATTAAAACCAAGAATCAATCAATGGGATAGAATCAAACTAAAAAGTTTCTTCTCAGCAAAAGAAACAATCAGTGAGGTGAATAGAGAGCCTACATTTTGTTAGGAAATTTTTACCCCTCACACATCAAATAGAGCACTAATCTCTAAGGTATATAAAGATATCAAAAAACCAAACACCAAAAAACTAAATAACCAAATCAATAAATGGGCCAATGACCAGAACAGACACTTCTCAGAAGAGGATATACAATCGATCAACAAATATATGAAAAATGTTCATCATCAGTAGAAATTAGAGAAATGCATATCAAAACTAAGATTTCAGGTCACTCCAGTCATAATGGCAGCTAGTATGCATACAAATAAAAATAAGTGTTGGCAAGGTTGTGGTGAAAAAGGTACACTCATACACTACTGGTGGGACTGCAAATTCTTGCAGCCAATATGGAAAGCAGTATGGAGATTTCTTGGAAAATTTGAAATGGAACCACCATTTGACCCAGCTATCCCAGTCCTTGGTGTATACCCAAAGGACTTAAAATCAGCATACTACAGGGACACAGCCACATCAATGTTTATAGCAGCAAAATTCACAATAGCTTAACTATGGAACCAACCTAGATGCCCTTCAATAGATGAATGAATAAAAAAAAATGTGGCACATATACATAATGGAATATTACCAAGCAATAAAACAGAATAAAATCATGACATTTGCAGGTAAATGGATGGAGTTAGAGAAGATAATGCTAAGTGAAGTTAGCCAATCCCCAAAAACAAAATGCAGAATGTTTTCTTTGATATAAGGAGGCTGATTCATAGTGGGATAGGGAGCGGGCACATGGGAGGAATAGATAAACTCTAGATAGGTCAGAGGGGTTGGAGAGAAAGGGAGGGGGCATGGTGCTAGTAATGATGGTGGAATGTGATGATCATTATCATCCGAAGTACAGGTATGAAGACGTGAATTGGTGTGAATATACTTATGTATACAACCAGAGATATGAAAAATTGTGCTCTATATGTGTAATAAGAATTGTAATGCATTCTGCTGTCATAAATAAATAAATGGGAAAAAACAATCAGAAATAATATTGACCCTGGAGTAGTTTAGAAGTTGTAATCCCTGAAGTATAAGGGCCAGCCATGAAAATTGGTCTCCCTTCTCTGTCTCATGTGTCTCTAGCTGGTGAGTGAGGACTGTTTCTTTCCTAAGAATTTCTTGGTGGAGCTGAGGAATCCCTCCAGTGTAGGTATGGAAAATCTTAAAAGTTCCAGAGGGGAAACTGTCCCAGGGCCAGATGTATAGCTTTCCCTCTACTCCTGCTTCACAATGATTGTCCCAGGGATCTCTAATGTTGAGGTTGTCCTACCTCTAGATGGCATATAGGAATTGGGTTTGGGTGGTCTCTCTGAGGTATGCATATTGCAGGAGGTGTGAGGGCATCTTCCATAAATATCTGGTCGGGACTTTCAGTTCCTCTTGGTTTGGTCATAGAGAAAGCAGAGGAGGGGTGCTTAGCCAGAAAGACTGAGGCTAGTTACTAGAATAGAGATAGTTGTTTGGCAAACAACAGGTTGGCTATTGTTGGTCCCTAATGTCCAGGTCTTCCCATCCCAGGTCCCCTGTACATAGAAATGGCAGCAGTAGTAATTAGGTGGCATCCTTTGGGTCATGGGCACCTGTAGGAACAAACTCAAGAGAAAAAGAAGTGGGAGGCCCACAGGTGATCTTAAGTTTAGTGGGTCCCACCAATTGGGATGACCAGGACTTAGGATCTGGGGCAGGCTAGAGGCAAGAAACATGATACCAAGAGGGGTGGCCTAATAGTTTTGCTGATGTAGGGAGTGGTGTGAATCACTATATAGGGTCCCATCCAGCACAGTTGGAGTGATCGAAGATGGAGTTCCTTTAAGAGGACAGTGTCTCCTGGTTAAAGTGAACCCTCAGAAGGCACTAGTTCTGCTGGCACAGAAAGGTGGTGATTTGAGTGTTCCCAGAGGAGAATGTTGAGCAAAGTGAGATAGGTAAATATGAGGCCAGAAGTGGGGGTTAGATGGGAAGATTATGATTAATCAGGAATGGGTAGCCATAGAGCAGTTTTAAGGGGTTGATTCCTGTGGGAGCTCTAGCGGCACCTCTGATTTGGGTAAGCACAAGGGGAAGCAGTTCAGGCCAGAATATTTGAAGCTCAGTTGAGAGTTTTGTAAGGTAGTTTTTGAGGATTTTGTGTACCCTTTCAATCTTACCCCAAGACTGTGGACTATAAGGAATGTAAAGCTATCAGGAGATGTTGAGGCTTTCTGAGACCTGTTGAGTTATTTGAGAAGTGAAGGCAGGGCCATTGTCTGACTGAATGGATGTTGGAAGGCTGAACCTGGGGATGATCTGCTCAGTGAGGACTGAGGCCACAGTGTCTGCTATCTCTTGAGAGGTCAGGAAAGTCTCAATCAATTCTGAAAATGTATCAATTATGGTGAGTAGGTATTGGAACTTTTTGTGTCTGGGCATGTGAGTAAAATCTACCTGCCAATCTTTGCCTGGTTGGTGTCCTCGCATCTGATAAGTGGGGACCTTGGGTCATAGGCCCCCCTGAAGTGTGACAGAGTAACATATTGAGCATGTGGAATGGACCTGTTGAATTAAGTCACATGTGCCGGGTAGGTAAAAGAAAGTTTGGAGGAATTGAAAGAGTGTTTGGAAACCAATGTGAAATGACTTGTTGATGTCAGAGAGGAGATCTTGGGCTTGGAGTTGAAGAAGGGCAATCTTGTCCCCCATGAAAGTCCAGCCCTTGTCTCTGATATGGCCCTCTCATGCCAGGAGGTCAGTCTGTTCTTGCTGGGTTAGGCCAGTTTGGTGGGCATAGAAAGAAAGAGAATGGGAGCCATGGGTGGTTCACTGGTTAAGCTTCTAGCAACCACATCAGCCTTGTTTGTTCTCTCAGTTATGGGGTCAGAAGTAGTTTGATGACCCTGGCAATGTATAATAGCAACTTGGGAAGGGAGGTGGAGTGCCTCAAGGAGTTTAGAGATGAGAGAGGAATTGACTATAGGGGAGTCTTTGGTAGGTAGGTATCCTCTCTCCTTCCAGATGGCTGAGTGAGAATGTGCAATAAGAAAGGCATACTTTGAGTCAATATAGATGTTAACTGACTTGCATTTTGAAAGGTGGAGAGCTCAGATGAGGGCAAAGAGCTCTGCCCTCTGAGAGGCTGTACCTTCAGAGAGGTGGCTGGCCTCCAGGACCCCCAAAGCAGTAACCACAGCATAGGTTGCTCTGTGGTGATTGTCTAGCCAAACAATTGAGCTGCCATCTACAAAAATTGTCAAGTCTGGTGCCAGCAAGGGGTGGTGTAAGAATTCATCCTGAGATGTGCAGAACACCTCAAGTACTTGAGGACAAGAGTAGGTAGTTGGATGGGTAGATCCACACATTGGGAAAAGAGAAGCTGGGTTAAGGGGTGGAGAGGCACAGAGGGAAATGGTGGGGTTTTCCATGAAAAGAAAATGAAACTCCTGAATTTGGAAGGGGCCATGGAGGGAGTGAGATTTATGTCCGAGGAGGTCATGACGCCTATGTGTGGAAAAGACAGTCAAAGGTTGACGGAGAGTTAACTTTAGAGATTCTTTGGTAAGTTCAGCTGCCATGGTGAGGTTCTGGAGGCAGGGCAGCCATCCCCACACTGTAGAGTAAAGCTGTTCAGAGAGATATGTTACAGGAGAATAAGATAGTCCAATGGGCTGGGCAAGAAGACCAGTGACAATTCCTTGTTTTTCATTTGTAAAGAAGTGGAAGGGACAGTTGGAGTTGGGTAGGGAGAGTGAAGGTGAAAAAAATCAAAACATCTTTGAGTTTGAGGAAAGATCCTGAGACCTAAGCCAATGATGTCAACTGTCCAATGGGAGTGCCTTTAGCTGCCTGGTAAAGGGGTTTGAGAAGAAGGACAAAGTTGGGAAACCAATGTCAGAAGAATCCACTGAGCCCCCAAAAATGAGAGGATATGGTCTGCTGACTCCTAAGAGCTTGGATTCTGTCTACAGTGAGGCTTTTGGAGGTATGGGTTAGAAGAATGCCCAGGTAGGTAACTGAGAGGACCAAGAGTCAAGCTTTGGCTGGGTGAAATTGGCATCCTCAGGAACCTAAAAAGTTGAGAAAACAGTGAAATGAGAGGTTGAGAGCGGTATGTGAGAGGAGGGTATAATGGTTAGGGACCACTGGATGAAGGGGAATAACTGCTTTGTTGACTAAATGGAGATCTTGTACCAAGAAGTATGCTTTTGATGGTTTGGGGACAGGTAGGATAGGAGTGTTGCAGGGAGAGTCTATGGGAATAAGAAGGCCTTGATATGGTGATCATTCAATGATGGGTGAGTCCCCTGTGGTGAGGAAGAGAGATGGGAAATTGAGGTCTAGAGGGGAACTTATACTCGGGCTTTAGCTGAATCTGCTCCAGTTGATGGTGTGTTGTTATTACTGGTTTGGAGGTGTTGCAGACTTGGGGGTCTATTAGGCCTGATGGGAGGGGATAATTGGTGGTTGGGGAGGGTGTGTGTATAGTAGATTGAATAAAGGGGAAGAGGAGCTGGTTATACAGGCATGGGGTGAGAGCTAGATGGTAGCCCCTAAGAGCTGGAGAACATCTCATCCTAGGAGGGGAACTGGACAGAAAGGGATAACTAAAAAGGAGTGGTAAAAGGATGTCCCTTTAGGGAGCACATCAGACTGGCCATTTTCTTTGGTAATGACAGTGTTCCATCTATCCCCATGACTGAGATTTGGGACAGATATAAAGGATCAGAGTGGGCAGGCAAGACAGAATAGGTAGTCCCTGTGTCCCCAAAAGGAAGGTAATAGACTTACCTGCTACCTGGAGCATTACCCTGGGCTTGGCAAGGGTTATGGGGGTCAAGGCTTCTTCAGTTCTCAGCCAGTCCCAGATGCTCAAGAGAAGGGATTGCCTGTCTGGCCATACCCCCACGTTGAGGTGCTAGGAGGGACCAGTCAGGGGACAGTCTCTCTTCCAATGTAGCTGGGGCAAGGCTGAGAGGTAGGCAATTGGTTAGAGCACTAGTGGGCCCAGTGGCCTTCCTGTCTGATTTGAAGCAGGCTCTGGTGGTTCAGACTTCTGAGAACCCCTGGGAGTCTCAGCAGGAGCCAGGGCTGGCTGCAAAGCTGCTACCAAGGATTTGTCTGGAATGCCACCTTTTTCTGAAAGCAGGCCTGCTGGCTGAGTTCAGCTTTTCCTCATGGGCATTGTAAACTTTAAAGGCCATTCTCACCAGATTTTGGATGGGGATTTGGAGACCATCCTCAGCCCGCTTTAGCTTTTTTTAAATATCAGGGGCTGACTGAATGATGAAATGAGTGTCCAGAATGGTCACCCCAAAGGGCAATTCAGGGTCTAATTTAGAGAATGAGGGCCTTCGTTAAGCAGTTAAGGAACATTGCAGGATTCTCATCAAGCCCCTAAGTGACTTCTATTAGTGTATCAAAATTAACAACCTTATTAGAAACTGCCTGCATGCCTGCCAACAGACATTGTATCATCTGGGCACAGTGGCATTGGCTCTGTCCATTTTGATAGTTCCAATCAGGATTGATGTCAAGAACTGCAGCCATGCCTGGAGGCATGGTGTCTTCAGTCAAATGAACCTGGTCCCATGCAGCTACCTGGATTCATTAGAGGTAAGGGTGGAGGCAAGGATGACATGAACGTCATGCCAAGTAAGGTCATAGGCTTGGGAAAGGTATTTAAATACTTTGATATATGTAGTGGGGTCAGCAGAAAAGGAGCCTAAGCATTTTTTTTTATTTGGGAGAGATTTTGTAGAGAAAAAGGGACATGAACTCGAATGATGCCCTCAGATCCTGTCACCTCATGGACAGGACAGAGTAGTTCAGGATTTTGGGTCATTTGGTGAGACCCGGTATGGGCATTTACTGGGGAAGAGACAGGGGAAGGAGGGTGGTCTAACTCAGGTGGAGCTGGTTCCAGATAACAATGAGGATCAAGATGGGAGGGTCTGGGGGGTTGAGAGGAGAGTGTCTTAGGAAGTTCAGTAAGCAGAAAGGGTCAGAGTCAGCAGCAGAGAGGGATGTGGAAGTTTCTTTAGCAAGAAGGACTTGGAAAGTGAAACAGGTGGAGCAGAAAGAGGAATGGGAGCGTAAATCCCCAAAGGCCTGAATATAAGGAACCTAACCACATTTTTTTTCTGTCTGTTGGCAGAAATTGTCCAAATCAGTGAGGATTTAAAAAACTAAAAGTCCCCTCAGGAGGCCATTTAGAGCCATTATTTAAAGTTTATTATGGCCAGGCCACAGAGAAATAGAAAAAGAGCCATTTACAGTGTAAGTCCTGAGTGAGTCTCAATTTGGAAAAATTTATGTTTCGACACCTTTCAAGGGGCTTTTGGGGTCCAGAGTGGAATCTGTGTTTCCCATGATCTTTTGACACGAGGGGGTGAGCAGGAAGGAAAAACACATCCCAATTACCTACTCTCCTCACCAGAGAATGGAGTGGCCTGGCCAGGGATTGAGACTTGAGAGAGAGAAAATATATACCCCCAAATCATGCCCCCAATGACCACATCTTACAGCCACACCCTACCTGCTTTCAGTTATTGCTTAGTTTATCCTATCAAGGGATTGATTTCCTGATTGTATTAAGGCTCTCATAACCCAATTATTTCTGCTCTAGACCTTCTTACAGTGTCTCACACATGAGCCTTTGGGGGACACTTAATATCCAAACCATAAAAATCTGCACAGAAATATATTCATTGGGGAAAAAACAAAAAATAGAATAGAAATCAAGGACATCTTACACAGATTGTAGTAGCCTCTGGTTTGCTCAAAAACAACAACCAAGTTTGGAATTTTATTGAGAAAGTAAAAAATTATATAACATATCATTATAAAAACCTCATTGACACTTAGAGCATTATGTGAGAGTTGGAAAATTCTGAATGGCAAGTGGCTGCAGTTAATAGGAAAAACTACTCTTAAAATCATAGCAGGTAATCGTGCTGGATTGGGTTTGTAAGGTAGTTCCTGGAAAAGATGTTTGTAACCTTAGTGTTTTCTCATGGCCTCTAGACTCTCTTTAGTTGAGTGTGACAGGAATGACTGAATTATATAATCAATTCTCAGATTTCCTTCTTTTAATAAAGATCTTTTTCTGAAAGCAGCATGAAAAAAAATCATCTTTGAAGTTAGGTTTTCTTGTCTTTCAGTGTCTTGATAGACATTCTTCTTGTCTTTGGTTCCATGTTGGAGGGAAAGTCCAGGAGTCAATGTAAATGAACTGGGACCATTTGAGCATCAAAGAGTACAGAAGGAAAAACAAAATCTCTCTCAAAGCAGGGTCATCTGGAGTGTAGCATTGAATTCTCTTTATTAGTTTTATAAGCATGAGTATAATCTTGAAGAATTGAGCCAATATTACCCTATTTGGAAAGATAACTTTATAAAGATTAGATAAGCAAAAAAAGAAAAACATAAATTTCAAAATATAAGAAAAAACAGTCACAATATATGTGATTTGAATAAGTGTTCTAAATTATAATCCTTAGAATTACTAGAAGAATTATTATAATTAGTAAGTTAGAGAAATTTGGTTGCTTATGACATGCAATATTTTAACATTATAACTAGAATTGTGCATGATTTTATATATTTTATATATATATATATATATATATATATATATATATATATATATATATATATATTATACTATTTANTATATTTTATATATATATATATATATATATATATATATATATATATATATATATATATATTATACTATTTATACTATTTTATAGTAGACATCTGAGTCATCATTTGGGAAATTTTTATAAAAATTTGGAACATATTATAAACATACTTATATAATTTTATAAAGTTTAAACATTTTGTAAAAATTTTTAACCAAGTTTTTTAATATATAAAATTTTAAAATATTAAGTAAGTCTAATTAGTTTAATACCATCCTTTTATCAGGGATAAATACATCTTTTAAGGCTCCAAAGTATCAAGTGTAAATTCCCAAGGTTAATTTGACATAAAAAGAAGTAATTTAGAATTTTGATCCTGCTGAAGCCTAGGACAAAAGGTTTAAATACTTGATCAAAATAGAATTATGGGTCACTAAGTAATAATAGTATTTTATTCAGATTAATAATTTAAAAACTATAGGAAACCAAATATATGATAGTTTTTAGTTATATTTCCCTGATTGCTAATAATGTTGAACATTTTTTTCACATACATGTTGGTTATTTCTTTTTCTTTGAGAAATGTATTTTGTTCATTTATTGATTGGGGTTTTTATTTGGGGTGTATTAAGTTTTTGAGTTTTTTATATATTCTAGAATATATAAAAATATATTTTTATATATTCATCTGTGAAAAAATAACCAGCAACTATTTTCTCCCATTCTGTAGACTTTTTTTTTTCATTCTCTTACTTGTTTCCTTTGCTGTGGAGAAATTTTTTAAATTGATGCTCTCCTACTTATTCTTTCTTGATTTTATTTCTTAAGTTTTAGTTTACTATTAAGGAAGTCAATGTCTGTGTTTTTATGTTGGAGTGTTGTTGCGATGGTTTCTTCTACTAGTTTCAGAGATTCTGGTCTAGTTTATAGGTTTAGATCCATTGTAAGTTGAGTTATTTTTTCCTGTTAAGTGATAGCTAAGGACCTAGTTTTATCTTCCACAAATGGCTATTCAGTGTTTCCAACACCATTTTTTTAAGACCTTTGCTTCTACCTTATGATTTTTGGCATGTTTGTCAAAAAAAATGCACTAACCATATCTGTGTGGATTTGTCTCTATGTCTTATATTCTATTCTATTGGTCTTCTTGTCTGCTTTTGTTGTGACATCTCTGTAATATAACTTGAAATTGAGTTTTTGATATCTTCACTTTTATTCTTATTGCTCAGGATTGCCTTGGCTGTTCTGGGTCATTTTTTTCCATTTGAATTTTAGGACTTTTTTTTCTAGTTCTATGAAGAAAATTATTGATATTTTGATAGGGATTGCATTCAATCTGTAGATTAATTTTAATAATATGGCCATTTTAATAAGGTTAATTCTGCTGTCCAAGAACATGGGACTTTTTTTCTTTTAAAGTCTTCTCCAGTTTCATTCTTCAGTAGTGTATAATTTTTATTGTTGAGGTCTTTTACTTCCTGGGTTAGATTAATTTGCAGGTATTTTCTTTCTTTCTTTCTTTCTTTCTTTCTTTCTTTCTTTCTTTCTTTCTTTCATACTATTGTAAAAGAAATTTTTTCCTGACTTCTTTTTCATTGGGTTCATTATTGGTGTATAGAAAAGCAGTTGATTTTTGTTCAACATCATTAGCATCTGGAAAATACAAATCGAAACTACACTAAAATTTCATCTTACCCTGTTAATAGTGGCAACCATCAGAATATAAATAATAATAAACACTGGCAAGGATGTGGGAAGAAAAAAAAAGTTATACATTGTCAGTGGGACTGCAAATTAGTAGAACCACTTTGCAAAGTGGTATGGAGATTCCTAGAAAAATTAGAAATGTAACCACTGTATACCCCAGCTATTCAGCTCTTCAATATGTATCCAAAAGAATTAAAATCAGTATGTCATGACAATATATGCATTTCAATATTCACAGCCATGCAATTTATGATAGCCAGGTTATAGAATGATATTAGATGCTTAAAACACAAAAAAGGAGGAAAAAATGTGGTATGCATAAACAATAGCATTCTGCTCAGCCATAAAGGAAAATAAAATTATGGCTTTTTTGTAGTAAATGAATAGAACTGGAGAATATCATGAGAAGTAGAATAAATCAGGCTCAAAAGTCCACATTCAAATATTTTCTCACAAGTGGTTGCTAAAGAGAGAAAAAAAAGAATTTAAAAGGGCCAATATCACAGAAATATAAGGATGAACTGCAGAGTAGAGATAAGGGACCAAGGGGGAGTGAGGAAGTAATGGAAAGGGGAAGAACAAGAATAAAATTGACATAATAATGTGATATTTATGAATGAATATAGTATTCTGATTTTCACTCTTCTTATATGATCATAATGTACCAGTGGAAAAATACATATGCAAATAAATTGGCAACTCAGCAAAATATATCATATATTTTGTGAGAGGGAGGATGGGGTAGTACTAGGAATTGAAGAAAATTATTTTGTATGCATGTAGAATCCAACTATGATATAAGGTTATATTGCACTAATAAAAGCATCAAAAACCAAGATAACACATAACTATGAAAAATAATACAGCAATAGAGAAAGTTTGTATAAACGTAAAACCCTTAACTCATTTCAGGCTTTTTTTCTAAGAAATTTTTAAAAATCACAAAGTGGCTTGCACGGGAAGGGCAGAGACCCAGCCTGGCTGTCCACTTCCTGGGATTCTCCAGGGTTCCCACTGTCACGTGTCCAGAGACACTAGCCACAGCCAGATTCCATGAGCTCCCAACATGAACCAAAAGAAATTGTAGAAGTTGACGGACAACTTAACTAAAATTTGCAAGCATTCCAAGTAATATTCCATTGTAAGAATACATCATATTTGACTTTCTCTGAGTCTAGCTTTGAAACTGCGATCTTCCAACATGGCGGCCGGCGCTGAGGGATCAATTCTGTGACCTCTTCAGCTGCGCAGGCAAAGGGAGTCTTAAACTGACTGAATACTGTTTGCTCAGGATCACTTGGCAATGCTGGGCTGAAGTGGACCTAGGGCGAGCAGTTTGTGCCCCTCAGAGCCCACACTGAGCCCAGAGCGGGTGAATTCAGGCTGCCCACGAGCAGTCTCTGGCTGATTGTCTGCTCCTCCCCGCCAAACCACGGTGACTCAGTGCTACAGACGTTCCGGCGGAATAGAGAAACAACTCCTCGGTTCCTCCATGAACCTTTTGAGGTGATGCCAACCAAGCCTTCATAGGCAGCGGGCCCAGAATTGAGACGGGACCTGGGAGAGTCTGACAGGACCCACCCAGCAAAGAGAACAAACATCTGCCCTTCGCATTGGACACCACCATGGCAGAGAACTGACGTCACCAGAATTCAGTGGAGGGGATAGCTTCATCGAAAACGGAGACTGCAGGTATGTGACCCCCGGGCCCATCATCCCCACACAGCGGGGAAATCTCAAAGGCCTCCCCCCTAAGCTCTCCCGTGAGTGCGATTGTCAGACCAAGGGAGTCAGGAACAGTGCCTGACCCCAGGCTACCGCTCCCACCAGCGCTGACAAACTAGGTCTCTAGCGCCAGCTCCTGGGGGCGTGGCTACCAAAGGGCAGGCAGAATAAGCTGACGGTTACCAGCCCCATGCTCCACAACCTTAGGGTCTGGGGGAATGGCAAACAGAGAGAGTGTGCCCAGTGGTTCAAGAAAATAGGGCTCCAGGGAGCGGCAGACCCGGCATGTAGCCAGTTTTGTGGTGAACGCCACCCATGAGTGGGGCGTGGCTGGAGAAAAAGCAGGGAAGTGGCTGGAGACCAGGAAAGGCCCTGGGTGCCCAGGATTGGAGAGCTGCCCAGCAGGGGAGGAGGAGCCGCCTCACAGGGATTGGTTCCAGTGTATGGAGAGGAGAAGCTTGGCCCGGTGGGCACAGCTCCACCTACTGGAAGAGAAGTTAATCAAACTGTAAGACTGCATTCTTTTTTCTTTTTTTTTTTGTCTTTTCATTTCTTTTCAATTTCCTTATTCCCCTTTTCTTGAATTCTACCTATTTACTCTCATTCTCTTTAGCAACTTCTTCCCTCCCCTTCTAATACCTTTCCTCCCAAGCATTATGATGCTGTTTATCTGTAATTTACTAAATGTGTATAGGTAAATGTTCTGAGGCGTTATATAATGCTACCAATTCTCTAGCTACCCCCAAATACCCTGGACCATTCTCCTGTTAATATCCCTCATCAGTAGAGCAATCTTCGAAGGTTGCCAAGATATACCAACCTCTGTACTATCACATCACTCGACCTAAACATAAGTCCAAAGACCAAACCGCAGATCGCTATATGCCATCAGAATCCGTACGCATTTTATGAAACAAATGAATCTGCTTTAAAGTGCAATAAAATTCATCATCTCTAGTCATAGTCTCCCATCACAAAGGAGAGACCCCGGAGATACACAAAACCAAAATAAATCTATAAGAGTAAACAGTAACTCAGCAGACAAACAGAGCTGGAAGTAACATGAGCATCATGAAAAAGCAAGGAAGAAAAGGTGTACAAACAATGCAGGACAGCCTAAATCTACAGGAGAACCTAGAGGCATCAGAAAAAGGGTCAAATAAAGAACTCAAGGAAAACCTTATACGGATGGAATGGAATCTTAAAGAGGACATGAGACAGCAAATTCAAACAATGAAAGAACACATTGAAAATGAATTACATAAACAGATTCAAGAAGCAAATAAGCAACTTTACCAGGAGATAGAGATTATTTAAAAAATCGAACAATAATCCTAGAAATGAAGGAAACTATAAACCAAATTAAAAACTCAAACGAGAGTATCACTAGCAGAGTGGAGCAAGTAGAAGTCAGAACATCAGACAATGAAGACAAAATATATCATCTTGAAAAGAGTCTAGCCAACTCAGAAAGGCTGGTAAGAAACCATGAGAAAAATATCCAAGAGATATGGGATAACATAAAAAAACCAAACTTAAGAGTCATTGGGATAGAGGAAGGTTTAGAGATTCAAACCAAGGGAATGAGCAATCTGTTGAATGAAATAATTTTACAAAAATTTCCAGATATAAAAAAGGAAATGGAAGTACAAATTCTAGATGCATACAGGACACTGAGCATACAAAATCACAGTAGACCAACTCCAAGACACATTGTTATGAAGATATCCAATATACAGAACAAAGAGAGAATATTAAAAGCTACAAGAGAAAGGAAGCAGATTACATTCAGTGGTAAACCAATAAGGTTAATGGCTGATTTTTCATCACAGACGCTGAAAGCGAGAAGATCCTGGAACAATGTATTTCAAACACTGAAAGACAATGGATGCCAACCAAAAATTTTGTATCCAGAAAAATTAAGATACAGGTACAACAATGAAATAAAAATCATTCACGAGAAACGAAAGTTAAAAGAATTCGCAGCCAGAAAACCAGCATTGTAAAGCATCTTGAGCAAAACACTACACGAGGAAGAAATGATAAACAAAAACCAAAACCAACAGTGGGAAGTACCTCACTAAAGCGAGAGTGGGGAGGGGAAAAGCTAATCATGGAGAAACAAACCAAACTAAAAAAAAAAGATAAATAATCAAAAATGACTGTAAGTACAAACCATATATCAATAATATCCCTAAATATTAATGGCTTAAACTCACCAATAAAGTGACATAGGCTGGTAACCTGGATTAAAAAAACAGATCCAACAATATGCTCCCTTCAGGAGACACATCTGCTTGGAAAAGACATACACAGGCTGAAGGTGAAAGGTTGGGAAAAAATCATACCACTCGCATGGTCCTCGGAAGCAAGCAGTGGTGGCCATCCTCATATCGAATAAAATCAACTTCAAGACTAAGTTAATCAAAAGGGATAAGGAAGGACACTATATACTGTTAAAAGGAACCATTCACCAACAAGACATAACAATTATCAATAGTTATGCACCAAATAATGGTGCTGCAATGTTCATAAAACAAACTGTTCTCAAGTTCAAGAATTAAATAGACAACAACACAATAATTATGGGTGACTTCAACACACCTCTCTCACCAATAGACAGATCCTCCAAACAAAAGTTGAATAAAGAAACTATAGAACTCAATAACACAATCAATAACCTAGACTTAACCGACATATATAGAATATATCAACCATCATCAAGTGGTTATACTTTTTTCTCAGCAGCACATGGATCCTTCTCAAAAACAGACCATATATTAGGCCATAGGGCAACCCTTAGTAAATATAAAGGTGTCGAGATAATACCATGCATCTTATCTGATCATAATAGAATGAAACTGGAAATCAATGATAAAAGAAGGAAGGAAAAATCCTACATCACTTGGAAAATGAACAATATGTTCCTGAATGATCAATGGGTTACAGAAGGTATAAAGGAGAAAATCAAAAAATTCTTAGATATAAATGAGAATACAGACACAACATATCGGAATCTATGGGACACAATGAAAGCAGTTTTAAGAGGGAAATTCATTGCCTGGATTCTGGCGAATCTGATACAAAAACATCAAAAAAAATTGTGCACCATGTTCAAGTAGGATTCATCCCTGGGATGCAAGGATGGTTCAATATACGGAAATCAATAAATGTTATTCACCACATCAATAGACTTAAAGATAAGAACCATATGATCATCTCTATAGACGCAGAAAAAGCATTCGACAAAGTACAGCATCCCTTTATGTTCAAAACACTAGAAAAACTAGGGATAACAGGAACTTACCTCAACATTGTAAAAGCTATCTATGCTAAGTTTCAGGCTAGCATCATTCTAAATGGAGAAAAATTGAAGGCATTCCCTCTAAAATCTGGAACAAGACTGGCCAGAGCAATTAGACAGACGAAAGAAATTAAAGGCATAAAGATAGGAAAAGAAGAACTTAAATTGGCACTATTTGCGGAGGACATGGTCCTATAATTAGCAGACCCAAAAGGTTCTACAAAGAAACTACAAGAGCTAATAAATGAATTCAGCAAGGTGGCAGGATATAAAATCAACACACATAAATCAAAGGCATTCTTGTATATCATCGACAAATCTTCCGAAATGGAAATGAGGACAACCACCCCATTCACAATATCCTCAAAAAAAATAAAATATTTGGGAATCAACCTAACAAAAGAGGTGAAAGATTTATACAATGAAAACTACAGAACCCTAAAGAGAGAAATAGAAGAAGATCTTAGAAGATGGAAAAATATACCCTGTTCATGGATAGGCAGAACTAACATCATCAAAATGGCGATATTACCAAAAGTTCTCTATAGGTTTAATGCAATGCTAATCAAAATCCCAACGGCATTTCTTGGAGAAATAGATAAAGCAATCATGAAATTCATATGGAAAAATAAAAGACCCAGAATAGCAAAAGCAATTCTAAGCAGGAAGAGTGAAACAGGTGGTATAGCAATACCAGACTACAAACTATACTACAGAGCAATAGTAACAAAAACAGTATGGTACTGGTACCAAAACAGGTGGGTGGACCAATGGTACAGAATAGAGGACACAGAGACCAATCCACAAAATTACAACTATTTTATATTTGACAAAGGTGCTAAAAGCACGCAATGGAGAAAGGATAGCATCTTCAACAAATGGTGCTGGGAAAACTGGAAATACATATGCAACAAAATGAATCTGAATCCCTTTCTCTCACCATGCACAAAAGTTAACACAAAATGGATCAAGGAGCTAGGTATCAAACCAGAAACTCTGTGTCTGATAGAAGAAAAAGTTGGCTCTAATCTACATATTGTGGGGTAGGACTCCAAATTCCTCAATAGGACACCCATAGCACAAGAGTTAAAAACGAGAATCAACAAATGGGTGCCGCGACCCCTCGCCAGCAAGGGAAAACACGACACAGGATTCTTCTTTCAGCAGTTTATTCAGGCCTTGATTCATGTATCATCTTCTAGTGACCCGTCGCCGAGCGCCCAAGCACAGCCTAATAAAGCCTCCAGCATACCAATCTTAAGCTGCCACGTGGACCTTTCTCATAGGGTGGTAAGGGATTACGTGCCAATTCTCCATATTAGGAGTTGTTTGTCACAGGCCACAGTGGAAGCCGGCGCCATCTTCTAATGGCGGCCACAGTCTAATTAGAACGGCTCACCACAAATGGGACTTACTCAAACTAAAATGTTTTTTCTCAGCAAGAGAAACAATAAGAGAGGTAAATAGGGAGCCTACATCCTGGGAACAGATTTTTACTCTTCACACTTCAGATAGAGCCCTAATATCCAGAGTTACAAAGAACTCAAAAAATTAAACAATAAGAAAACAAATAACCCAATCAACAAATGGGCCAAGGACCTGAACAGACTCTTCTCAGAGAAGGACATACAATCAATCAACAAGTACAGGAGAAAATGCTCACCATCTTTAGCAGTCAGAGAAATGCAAGTCACAACCACCCTAAGATACCATCTCACTCCAGTAAGAATGGCAGCCATTATGAAGTCAAACAACAAGTGCTGGCAAGGATGTGGGGAAAAGGGTATACTTGTACATTGCTGGTGGGACTGCAAATTGATGTGGCCAATTTGGAAAGCAGTATGGAGATTCCTTGGAAAGCTGGGAATGGAACCACCATTTGACACAGCTATTCCCCTTCTCGGACTATTCCCCAAAGACCTTAAAAGAGCGTACTATAAGGATACAGCTACATCGATGTTCATAGCAGCACAATTCACAATAGCTAGACTGTGGAACCAACCTAGATGTCCTTCAATAGATGAATAGATTAAAAAAGTGACATTTTTACACAATGGAGTAATACTCAGCACTAAAAAATGACAAAATCATGTCATTTGCAGGGAAATGGATGGCATTAGAGCAGATTATGCTAAGTGAAGCTAGCCAATCCCTAAAAAACAAATGCCAAATGTCTTGTTTGATATAAGGAGGGCAACTCAGAACAGAGAAAGGAGAAAGAGCATGAGAAGAAGATTACCATTAAACAGGGACGAGAGGTGGGAGGGAAAGGGAGAGAGAAGGGAAATTGCATGGAAATGGAAGGAGACCCTCACTGTTATACAAAATTACATATAAGAGGAAGTGAGGGGAAAGGGGAAAAAACAAGAGAGAGAAATGAATTACAGTAGATGGGGTAGAGAGAGAAGATGGGAGGGGAGAGGAGGGGGGATAGGAAGGGGATATGAAGGGCAGCAGAATACAACATACACTAGTATGGCAGTATGTAAAAACGTGGATGTGTAACCAATGTGATTCTGCAATCGGTATACGGGATAATAATGGGAGTTCATAACCCACTTGAATCAAATGTATAAAATATGATATGTCAAGAGCTTTGAATGTTTTGAACAACTAATGAAAAAAGAATACATCAAAAAAAAATCACAAAGCAACATAGAATGCAGGAAATTATCTTGACAGTACACAAAGTTTTTGTCTTCCAAAGTTAAATATTTTAATATATAAAATAATTCTGGTGTAAGGTGATTGTTTTACCTTATAAGAAAACTGTTTCAATAACATTAAGTCAAATCTGGTGATACAGTAAGTTAATTCAAACAGACACTGGAAAAATGTGTGTCCATAATTATTTGTGGACACCATATTCTTAAAAATATAAAAAATTAAGAAAAGCAGGGAAATGCAAGGTTCTTAGAAAACACATATGGAATTTCCTGGTTATTTGGAAAAAATCATGTGTAAGAATATCCAAGAAAAATTCAATTTAAGTACAAGAAAACAGAATCAAGTCATATTAGAAGAAATTATTCTCATAAGCCTTCAGGAATAATGTTTTTAGTGTCAGGCTATGATGTCAAAGTCAGAAGAAAAATGTAATAAGATATGAGTATAAAATCGGGGAAAAGATTCATCATGACAGTCAAGCAAAAGGCTTTCTGGATGCTGAAAGGTTCATGGTGGAAAAGGCGCCACCCATCCTGAGTGCTGAAGATAAAATTCCATAGGCAAATTTCTATTACCTCATTTGAGTTTTCAGCACTATCAGCCAGGGGGTAGAATAATCTCCTGTGGGTGTTAAATCCTCAATGTGTTTTCATGAAAAGAAAGGGAAAATTATCTGAAGTCAACTCTAAAATTAGAGTAACACTCATAGAGGAAGAAAATATTTTTAAAAACTGAACTCATTTAAGATAGATAAATAAACTAACGCTATATCTATTTAAGTAATTATTTGAAATGTTGAAGTTTCCTCCTATTATTGCTATGTTAAATGAGTTCAGTTTTTAAAAATATTTTCTTCCTCTATGAGTGTTACTCTAATTTTAGAGTTGACTTCAGATAATTTTCCCTTTCTTTTCATGAAAACACATTGAGGATTTAACACCCACAGGAGATTATTCTACCCCCTGGCTGATAGTGCTGAAAACTCAAATGAGGTAATAGAAATTTGCCTATGGAATTTTATCTTCAGCACTCAGGATGGGTGGCGCCTTTTCCACCATGAACCTTTCAGCATCCAGAAAGCCTTTTGCTTGACTGTCATGATGAATCTTTTCCCCGATTTTATACTCATATCTTATTACATTTTTCTTCTGACTTTGACATCATAGCCTGACACTAAAAACATTATTCCTGAAGGCTTATGAGAATAATTTCTTCTAATATGACTTGATTCTGTTTTCTTGTACTTAAATTGAATTTTTCTTGGATATTCTTACACATGATTTTTTCCAAATAACCAGGAAATTCCATATGTGTTTTCTAAGAACCTTGCATTTCCCTGCTTTTCTTAATTTTTTATATTTTTAAGAATATGGTGTCCACAAATAATTATGGACACACATTTTTCCAGTGTCTGTTTGAATTAACTTACTGTATCACCAGATTTGACTTAATGTTATTGAAACAGTTTTCTTATAAGGTAAAACAATCACCTTACACCAGAATTATTTTATATATTAAAATATTTAACTTTGGAAGACAAAAACTTTGTGTACTGTCAAGATAATTTCCTGCATTCTATGTTGCTTTGTGATTTTTTTTT
>NW_026000016.1:4133206-4217392 GCF_001458135.2 Marmota marmota marmota | reverse complement strand
ATATATATATATATGTTGGATTCATATATTTCCAATTTTTGTAACTTTTTGATAAATTGATAAATTTATCAACATTTACCAAGTATATTGGTCTCTATTGACTTTTTATACACAATACCTGTTTTTTTCTGATAACATAGCCATCCATGCCCTCTTGTTTTTACAATTTTTATGGGTGTACCTTTACATTCTTTTGCTTTCAGCCTATGTTAGGCCTTGAAACTAAACTGAGATTTTGCAGACAGAATATAATTATATATTTTTAGAAAAAAGAATCTATCCATTCAATTTTTTATTGAGGTTTTAAATTTATTTAGATTCAAAGTATTGCTTGATAATTAAAAGCTTATCAAATCATTATTAATTGCTTCCTAAATATTTTTGCCTTTGTTCTTCCTTTCTTAGCATTATCCTCTGTTATATAGTTTTGTTCGTTTTATGCTAGAATATTTCTATTCCTTTATTTTCATATATGAACTTACAGTTGTTTTTCCCTCCCATGAAGTTTACATAAAACATCCCATAGTGATAACACCATTTTAAAGCTGATAACAATTTAATTTTATGGCATACATAAACACTACACTTTTATTTCTCCTCTCTGTACACTTTACATCTTTCATAAAGTGTTTCTGCCCAGCTCGGTGGTACATGCCAGTAATCCCAGAGCCTTGAAAGTCTGACACAGGACGATTGTGAATTCAAAGCCAAAAATGAAGCAATGAGCAACTCAGTGAAACCCTGTCTCTAAATAAAATACAAAATAGGTCTGGGATGGGGCTCATTGTTTGAATGCACCTGAACTCAATCCTCAGTATCCCCCCCAAAAAAAGTGTTTCCATTACTAAAATTAGAGTAACACTCATAGAGGAAGAAAATATTATGTCATAATTATGTTATTACTTTTGTCTTCAGCCTAAACTGCATAATTTTTTCTGTCATTGGTGACCAAGGAAAATGTAATTTTTAGGCTTATATCACCCAAAGCAGACACCATATTAAAAGAAGAAAACTATTTTATTTAATTAGAAGTTGGTCTTTTAAAGATGAAATTTACATAACCTCTGTTAGAAACTAAATTACTTTATCATAGCTCATTAATGAGCTATGTAGCATTCTGTACATGAATTTATAAATGTATAAAACCTTCAAATCTATAATTAAAATATTTTTATTCAAAAAATAAAATATTCTTTATTTAAATAATATGGTGTTTTAATAATTTTTTTCTAATTTATTTATGATTAAATAATTTATAGTAGATATAAAATACAGTATTGAAGTTTTTATCATGTCTGTATGCTCCTGTACAAGAATTAGTATATTAACATTTTAATATTATGGCTAATTATAAAACCTATTTTAAATTTTTCTACATCATTGCTTTTCTATTTGTAAGAGTGTCATCTTCAGTATGGTCTTTGTTTTTTATTTGGCATGTTCAATGTTTACAGAAATATGACATATTACTTTGTCAAGCAAAATGTTCCATTTAGTTCCCTACTGATTTATTTGAAGTTACCAATAGAATTATAGTTAACAACTAATTTATAGTATTTCTTCAAACATAAACTTTTTTTTTGTTCCTATTGCCATTTTATTGTGATAGCTATGACATTTTGCCTAGTAGTCACAAAAGAAAAAGTGTGTGAAAAAAAAAATTTTAGGATATAGTCTCACATTGGTTTGTGTGATAAACATATAAGGTAATGTATATAATAAGGACACTATTTTATTGTGAAGAAATTTTGCCTTTAAAACTGTTGTTTAGAAAATAAATCGAGTACTTGTCACATTTATGTAATTGCTATTAGGGAAAGAATTGACATTTTAGTGTTAAATTAATATTTAATTTTTTTTTTTTAAAAAGGTATTTGTGTTGGGCTGAGGTTGTGGCTCAGTGGTAGAGTGCTATGTCTAGCATGTGTGAGCAACTGGATTCAATTCTCAGCACTGAATATAAATAAATGAATAAAATAAAGGTTCATTAACATCTAAAAAATATTTTTTTAAAAAAAGGTATTTGTGTCATAAAATTAAGATATTTTGCCAGATCTGCCCAAGCACATATTTTTCAACTCTTTCTGTGTTTATACAAAATATATAACATTTTTCTCCATATATTTTTTAGTTCCCTCAATATTAATTAAATATAACTAATTCAAATCTGACATGTCAATAATATGTATGTTTTGTTGAAAAATTAGATACTTAAAATTTTTGTACTTATGTCTAGCCAAAGTAGTTTTAGTCCAAGCCCACAGTTTATTCATACAGATTAGTGCTTTTAAATGCAAAAATATTTAAAAAAAACAATTAAAATAATATTTTAGATTTTGAGTCATTTTACTATAATACTACTATAATACTAACATAATAAATAGGATACCATTCTTTTGATTACACATGATGTGGAGTTTCACAAGACACAGGACAGTTCTGTCTAATTAATTCTACTTTTTTTCCCCTCTATTCCCATCTCCTCTCCCTTTTCTTCATTCCCAACTTGTCTAATCTACTGTACTTCTATTCTTGCCCCCATCCCCCATTATTGTTGTTAGCTTTCATGTATCAGAGAGGATGTTTGGCCTTTTGTTTTGGGAATTGTCTTATTTCATGTAGCATGAGAGTCTCCAGTTCCATTCATTCACCAGGAAATGCCATAATTTAACCACTGTTTTTTTTCTGAGTAATAATCCATTATGTATACATATGACATTTTATTTATTCATTCAGCTGTTAAAGAGCACCTATGTTGGTTCCATTGCTTATCTATTGGGAATTGACCTGCTTATAAACATTGATGTGGCTGCATCATTGTAGTATGCTAATTTTAAGTCCTTTGTATATATACCAAGGAGTGGGATGATAGAGTTGAATGGGGGTTTCATCCCAAGTTTCATAAGAAATCTTTATACAGCTGTCCAGAGTGATTGTACCAATTTACACTTCCATGAGCAATGTCTGAGTGTATCTTTTCCCCCATATCCTCACCAATATTTATTGTTACTTGTATTCTTAATAATTTATGTTCTGAGTGAGACAGAATCAGTGTAGTTTTAATTTGCGATTCTCTAATTGCTATAGACGTTGAATATTTCATATATGTGTGTGTGTGTGTGTATAACATAAATCTCTTCTGTGAACTATCTATTCAGTTATTTTGCCCATTTATTTATTGAGTAATTTGTTTTGTTGTTGTTGTTGTTTGTTTTTTAGTATTAAGTTTTTTTTAAGTTTTTTATATATCCTGGAGCTTAATGCTGTATTTGAGGTGCAGGTGGTAAAGATTTTATGTTTCATGGATTTTATATTTTATATTTTATGGTCCCATTCTACAGATCCTGAATTCACATTCTTGATTATTTTCATTGCTGTGAGAAAACTTTTTAGTTTGATGCCATCCCATTTATTGATTCTTGATTTTACTTCTCTTTTTTTAGGAGTCTTCCTGCAGAACACAGTTACTAAGCTGACATGATGGAGAGAAGGGCCTGCATTTTTATAGTAAGCCCAGGGTCTTTGGTCTAATGCCTGGGGCTTTGATCTACTCTGAGTTTTGTGAAGAGTGAGAAGCAGAATTTCAATTTCTTTCTGCTACATATGGATTTTCAGTTTTCCCAGCATCATTTATGTAAAAAGGCTATATTTTATCTAATGTATGTTCGTAGCACCATTGTCTAGTATGACATAACTGCATTTATATGGGTTTGTCTCTGTATCTTCTATTATTTACCATTAATCTTCATGTCTGTTCTGGTGCAATACCATTTTGATCTTAATTAGTTTATTCTGCAGTATAATTTAATGCCTCACGCTTCACTTTTCTCACTAAGGATTGCTGTGGCTATTCTAGATCTCTTATTTTTCCAAATAGATTTCTTGACTGTTTTTCCTATTTCTATGAGGAATTTAATTGAGATTTTAATAGAAATTGAATTAAATCTGCATAGCACTTTTGGTAGTATGGTAATTTTGACAATATTAATTCTGCCTATCCAGGTGTATGGGAAGTCTTTCTATATTCTAAGGTCTTCTTCAACTTCTTTCACTAGTGTTCTGTAGTTTTTATTATAGAGGTCTTTTGCCCCTTTGATAGATTAATTCCCAAGGATTTTTTTAGGCTATTGTGAATGGGATAGTTTTCTTAATTTGTCTTTAAGTTGATTCATCTTCCAATATAATGAATGTAACCTAACATTCCTGTATACATATATGAATATATTGTAGTGAATTACACCTTCATGTATATCTACAAGGCAACTCATGCTGCTTTATACTTCAACAGTTTTCAATGCCTTGCAGATATTGAGTTTAGTTTTCAATGTAAATTAAGACATATTAGGCAGGTTCTAAAAACCTTTGTTTGTGTTGTCTAAATTAAGGCAGTAGTTGCCATTTTCACACTAATTCAAGTTGTTAGACACAGAGTTTTGTACCCAAGTCACACTCTACAAATAAGAGAAAAATAGTTAGTACTTCTTGCCACATTCTTATCGAGAGGGACACATTCCAACAACAATAATCCACAGAATTAAGAGTTGATTTAGGTAAGCACACAAACAGATGCATGTGATATATGTGAAAATATGTACATGTGTATGAGGCATGAATGCATACCCATAGATTTAAAAAACACAATATTCCCATTTTATTATGGAAAATGGGAGAGAGAAGAATATAATTTGGAATAAGAAAATTTGTTGTTTATGTATATTTATTACATTGCTGAATCTTCAATTCCAGACGATAGCCAGAAAAACTTCCTTTGCTGCTATTTATCCACAATTTGACCTGCCAAAATACAAACACATGACATGCCAGTTGAACACTAACTGATCAAGGGAATTCTGCATTACATGAACAGGGTATATTCCCTGAAATAGGGAAGTAATTATGGGAATGACTGGATCCTGGAAAATTTTCTTTAGTTAAAGAAATGCTAATAAAACTAAATTGAAATAACTCGCTTTTTTCTTTTTTTAAATTACCATTAGTCAGTGTGAATTTGTTTTTTCTCTAAATAAAGCCCAGCACAATATTTTAATGTGGGAATGATATTTTAGTGAAAAGAAGTGAAGGTGATTCTGGAAGCAAATAAATCCTTTTGTATAGAAGCAGAAATGTGCTGTTGTACACTTGGGTAAAAGGAAACATTCTGTTGCATTACTTTATGGCATGGAAGTTTTGTTGAAATTCAGGAGTCACCTGTTCCCTAAGTATGCTGCCAGGAGTAATAAGCCAAGCCAGAAGGGCTTCAATTTGGGTATGGTGCTTGTAAATTATCATAAAGTATTTTATGTTATATTTTTTCTCATTATTTCCAAACTTTGAATGACTTAATAAAAGTTAATGCCTGATTGCTATGGTGCTGAAGAATTAAGAAGACATCACTATGCTTTTGTAAATCTTCACATGCTCTTTGACATTGAAAGACAATGGAGAATTGTAATTTTTTAGCTAGCAACAGTATAGGAAAAAGTTGTAGCAGACTACAGAAGATATTAAGCCAAAAAAAGAAAAAAGGAAAAAAAAAGGTTAAGCACTCATTTTGTGTAAATACAGGTCAATAACAGAAATATTTGCAGAATATTTGAAAGGGATTAATCTGCCTGTTGTATGACATAATATATTGTGTTTATCACATATTAAAACAATAATAGCAACTGCTGGCACATACCAGTAATCCCAACTGCTAGGGAGGCTAAAGCAGGAGAATTGCAAGTGTAAAGTTAGTGTCAGTGGGTTAGCAAGGCCCTAGACAACTTAACATAACCCTGTCTCAATAAATAAATAAATTATTTAAAAGGTCAAGGGATGATGCCCATTTGTTAAGCATCCCTGGGTTCAATCTCTGATATCAAATAACAACTATGACAATAACTGTATCTGAAACTTAATTAACACTTAATATCATGCAAATTTAGAAGTCTTTTACTATGACAACGACCCCATAAATGTGGTAAATGCAACAAAAACATGAAATGTTCAAGTATTAATGTTGGGACAAACAAAACATGAAAAAACAAATTAATATTCCATCTGTAAAGAAACACAATAGTGTTCAACTGACAGAACACACACACAAAAAGAAAATTAACAAATTGAATGAAAAATAATTCAAACAATGGTTATTAAAGGAAACACATAAGATACAGGAGATCACTTATAGACAATTCAACAAAACTAAGAATAAAATTTATGATCTGAATGAGAATTTTTACATGAATACAAAACATCAAAAAGAACCCAAAGCTTTAAGCTCAATAAATGAGGGTAAAGATGCAGTTGAGTGCTTCAATAACAGACAATCTCAAACAGAAAAAGTAATTTCTGAGCTTCAATATAGGTCTTTTGAAATATTCCAATCAGACTTTCCAAAAAAGGAAAGAAAATAAAGAAAGGAAGTAATAATGGATGGCAGAAAGTAAGGAAGAGAGAAAACAATAAATCTTAAGCTATAAATATTGGACATAATTAAACAAACAAATGCTCACATTATGAATGTTCCAGAAGGAGAAGAAAAGGCAAAAAGCTTAGAAAATTAATTCAATAAAATAATAACAAAAAATTTTCCAAATTTTGAGGAACAATGCAGACATGCTTAAGCAAACAAACCAATTATATTAAAAAATATTCCCTACAAAACATATTACACTAAAAATGGTAAAAGCCAAGATAAAAGAGTAATTGTAAAAACTTCAAAAGAACAAGTCACATGTAAGAAAATCCACATTAGAATAACAGCAAATTTCTTAGCAGAAACTTTGCAAGACAGAAAAGAATGGTACTGACCCTCAGAGTTCTGAAATTAAATTTAAAAAGCCCTGCAAACCAAGAACACTGAACCCAGAAAAGCTATCCCTTATAAATTAAAGATAAATAAAGACTCTCCTAGGCAAATGAAACTTGACAGAATCCCTCATAATCAAATTAGCCTTAAAAGAAATGCTTAAGGATGATAACTACCACAGTGAGGATACACAAAAGCGTAAAACTTGCTAATACAACTGATACAGAAAAGGAAAAGAGAAAGTAATCAAACCTTATTTTTTAAAAAGCCTCAAATCACAAAGATTAATAGTAAAAGAGAAGGAAACAAAAGCTATAAACAAGAAGAAAAAAATAACAAAAGGATAGGAGTGAGTCTTTATTAATGATGAATTCAAACATAAGTAGATTACATTTTATAACTTATAAATTTCAATTGACTGAATAGAATTTTTAAAAGTCCCATAGATATGCTATTTAGGAGAAATGTACTTCCCTAATAAAGTTACATATAGATGAAAAATGAAGAAATGAAAATAACACTCCAAACAAATGGAAAGCAAAACTAAGCTTCAGTAGCTATAAAAATGGACATTAAGGGTACTGGAGGTACAGACCTATAGCAAAGCTTATTCTTGTCAATTGTGAGGCCCTTTGGCTCAAACTCCACAAACTCCAGAACTTCTGTCTTCAGTTAAAAAAAAAAAAAGATTTCAAGTCAAAAACTGTATTAAAAAAAAAAACATTGTATAATGAAAATTCAGTTAATAAGTGAAAACAACAACTAAATATACATGTATCCAATGCTGGAACACATGCATATACAAAGCAAACATTATTAGGTTCAAAAAGAGATACATACTTTAGTACAGTGATTGTTGGAGACTTTAACACTTCACTTTTATTAATAAACAGATCATCAAAACAAAAATATTAACAAAGAAATATCAGAGTTTAGATTGTAAAAATTTACTAGACAATTAGAGATTTGCTGCAGAATATTTTTTCTCATTTGCATAGGAAAAATTCTCCAGGATAAACATACATTAGGCCACATAATAAGTCTAAACAATTTCAAAATGTCAAAAACAAAGCTGGGGGTGTGGCTCAAGCAGTAGCGTGCTCGCCTGGCATGCGTGCGGCCAGCGTTCAATCCTCAGCACCACATACAAACAAACGATGTTGTGTCCGCCGAAAACTAAAAAATAAATAAATATTTTTAAAAATTCTCTCTCTCTCTCTCTCTCTCTCTCTCTCTCTTTAAAAAAAATGTCAAAAACACGTCATGTTATCTCCTCTGATCAAATGGAGGAAACCAAAAATCAACAACCAGAAGCACATTACAAATTGTAAAATACATGGACATTAAACAACAACCTTTCAATGAATAAATCAAAAAGAAAATAAAATGATTTGTGTAACAAATGAAAATGGAAACATAAGAAAACCCACTGAGATACAGAAGAACCAATCTTAAGAGAAAATATTATAGAGATAGTTCTAATATTAAAAAACAGAAGACAAGAAAGGAAAAGAAGTCTTAAGTACATAATTAAACAATATAATGGTGAAATTCAAGGAATTAGACAAACAAACCCAAGTTTAGTAGAAGGAAAGAATTTTTTTAAAAATAAAGGCATAAGTAAAATAGAGAAAAATGACACAAAAATCAAATTTTTAGAGATAAACAAAATTTATGAATGTACACCTGAGCAAGAAAAAAACATAAAAGATTCAAATAAATAAAATAAGAAATTAAAATTGCACAATATAAGTAAATCCACATAATAATATTATAGAGAACATTATGAAGTGTTATATGCCTACAAATATAAGCACCTAAAGAAAAATATTGTTTTTGTGCACATATATTCTATGAAAATTGAGCCACACAGACAGAAATAACACCAATTTTTATTTGTTTTAATTAGTTGTACACAATAGTAGAATGCATTTATGTAGAATTGTATGTTGTAAAATTATATGTTATAGATTCACATAGGAGATATATATATATATATGTCTGTTCCATTCTAATATCCTTACTATCCCCACATCCTCTCCACTCCCCTCCCTTCACTCCCCTCTACCTAATCTATGGTAACTCTCTGTTGCCTCTTCTTATTATAAACTAGCAACAGTATATTAGAGAAAACATTCAGCCTTTGGTTTTGGGAGGTTGGCTTATTCCACTTAGCATGTTATTTGCCAATTCCACCCATTTACTGGCAAATGCCATAAATTAATTCTTCTTTAAAGCTGAGTAATATTCCTTTGAATATTTATACCACATTTTCTTTATCTGCTCCTCTATTGAAGGACACCTAGATTGGTTCCATAATTAACCTACTGTGAATTGAGCTGCTATAAATATTGACAAGTCTGAATCACTGTAGTATACTGATTTCCAATTCTTATATTTTTCAAAAAAATTGAAAGGGGGAGAATGCCTCCAAATTTGCTCCACTTGAACAACATAATTCTGAAACCAAAACCAGACTAGGACACAAAAACAAAAGAAAAATATACATCATAACCCCTGATAGAAAAAGCATTTGACAAAGTCCAACACCCATTTATGTTTAAAACACCAGAGGAGCTAGAGACAGAGGAAATATACATCAACACTGTACAAGCTATATAAATGCAAGGCCAACATTATACAGAATTAAGAAAAACTGAAATCATTTCCTCTGAAAACAAAAACAAGACAAGCATACCACTCCCACAACTTCTTTTCAATACAGTTTTTCAAATCCTAGCCAAACAATCAGGCAGGAAAAAGAAATTAAATGCATATGAAGAGGAAAACAAAAGCTCAAATTATCTCTGTTTTCTTATGACCTAATCTCATACTTAGAGGGAAAAAAAATCTATTAAAGACTTCAAGAGCTGATAAACAAATTTAGTAAAGTAGCACAATACCAAAATTGCCATACATAAATCAATAGTTTCCCTATACTCCAATAATGAATCTGCTGAAAAAGAAATTGGAAAAAAATCTCATTCACAATAACCTCAAAAATACTTGGGAACTAATATAATAAAAAATTTGAAGGACCTCTACAATGAAAACTATAGAACACCGTAGAAATAAATTGAAGACTTTAAAAGATAAAATTATCTCCCATGTTCTTGAAAATGCAGAATTAATATTATCAAAATGGTCATATTACCAAAGTATTGTATAATTTTAATGCAATCCCTACTAAAATACCAATGAAATTCTTCACAGAACTAGAAAAGACAGTTCTAAAATTCATTTGTAAAAATAAGAGACCCAGAATACTCAGACATCTGGATCAAAAAGAGTGACGAGGGTTATCACAATACCAAAACTCAAATTATACTGCAGAGTTATAGACTAAAACAACAACAACTGAGTAACAACTACTACAACAACAACAACAATAACAACAAACCAAGAACAGTAGTGTGGGTTCACTTTGTCCAGAACAACTGAGAAGAGTGTTGTGAAGGAGTTGAAAAGAGACAACCAGAGACCAGTTTCACAGAACTTGATCCACTTTATTATTGCACAGGGAAGATATTTATTCATAGCCTGTTAATGGGCAAATTTAGTTGAGGGTCATAATAATCCAATGACCTAGCAACACCCTTAAGAGTGGCAACCAATGAGCTAAATGGTCAGCAGCAAAAAGCAGAAGGAAAAGGAACACACTGTGCACCTGAGGGTGGCCAGGTTACCATGGTAATGGGGCTTGGTTGTGTTCAGTGTTCCAGACCACAAATATCTGGACCCTGTGTGCTGATCCCTAAGAGCCCCTCACAAAGACAATGTAGGCAGCTTTCCAGCTCATGCACCCAACAAAGTAGCATGGTATTGGCACCAGAACAGACATGAAGATCAATGGAATAATTATAAAAAATCAGAGACAAATTCACATGAATACAATTATCTGCTACTATGCAAATGTGCCAAAAACATGTTAGAGAAAAGATAGCTTTTCCAACAAATGGGTCCAGGAAAACTAAAACTCCATATGTAGGTGAATAAAACTTGACCCATATATGTCATCCTGAAAAAAAGTCAACTCAAAATAAACCAAAGACCTAGGAATTAAACCAGAAATTCTGCAACTGCTAGAAGAAAATGTAGGCCCAACACTACACCATGTTGGCATAGGAACTAACATTATTAACAAGACTACCGAGGCACAAGAAATAAAACTAAAAGTAAATAAGTGCTATGGCATCAAATTAAAAAGCTTATGCATGCTCGGGTTGTGGCTCAGTGGTAGAGCACTTGTCTAGCACATGTGAGGCAGTGGGTTTGATTTTCAGCACCACACATAAATATATGAATAAAATAAAGGTCTATCAACATCTAAAAAATTTAATTTAATTTAATTTATTTTTAAAAAGCTTAAGCATAGCAGGAAACAATTAAAAGCATGACAAGATGGTCTACAAAATGGGAGACTATCTTTGCTCCCTGATTCTTGAAGCATTGATAACCAGAATATTAAAAAAATAAAAATTATATATAAAAGTTTAACATTTCTAACAAGGAAATGCAAGTCAAAATTACATTGAGATTTTATGTCACTTCATTTAGAATGGTAATTTTCAAGAATACTAAAAATAATGTGTGGATGAGAATGTGGGGTAAAAGGTACACTCACACATTCTTTGTGGGAATGAAAATTAATGAAACAACTCTGGAAAGCAGTATGGAAATGTCTCATATAGGAATGGAACCATTATGTGATCCAGCTATACTGCTTCTTAATATATATCGAAGATATTTAAAATCAACGTAGGCTAGTGATATAGCCACCTGGATGTTTTTAGCAGCACAATTAACAATAGCTAAGCTATGGAACCAATCAAGGTGAATAGATAAAGAAAATGTGATACATATAAATGGTGGAGTGTTACTTATTCATAGAGAAGAATGAATTTATGGAATTTGTTAGTAAAGGAATGTGTCTGAAGACAATCATGGTAAGTTAAATAAGCCAGACTCAGAAAGTAAAGGTTGAATCTTTTTTCTGATATGTGGAGGATAGCCCAAAGTAAGGGGATTAAAAAAGCAAGTCCAGTGGTACAGAATAGAAGACACAAAGAAAATCCTACATAAATACAGTTTTCTCATACTAGACAAAGGCACCAAAATAATTCACTGGAGAAAAAGCCTATTCAACAAATGGTGCTGGAAAAATTGGAAATGTTTATGCAGCAAAATGAAATTAAACCCCTCTCTCTCATCCTGCATGAAATTCAGCTCAAAGTGGATCATATAATTAGACACTAGACAAGAAACCCTGTGCTTAATAGAAGAAAAAATAATCCTAAATCTTCACCACGTTGGCCTAGGATCTGACTTTCTTACCAGGGCTCCTAAAATACAAGAAGTAAAGTCAAGTATCAATAAATGGGATTAATTCAAAATAAAAACTTTTTCTCAACAGAGGAAACAATCAATACTGTCAAGACAGAGCAAGGCTACAGAATGGGAGAAAAGCTCTACAACATACACCTCAGATAAATCATTAATTTTCAGGATATATAAAGAACTAAAAAAAAAAACTTGACACACACACACACACACACACACACACACAAAAACCCACCAAATAACTCAATCAATAAGTGGACTAAGGAACTGAACAGACACTTCATAGAAGAAATACAATTAATCAATAAATACATGAAAAAATGTTCAACATCTTTAGCAATGCAAATCAAAACTATTCTAAGATTTCATCTCATCTCAGTCATAATGGTTATTATCAAGAATACTAATAACCATAACTGTTGGAAAGGATGTGGAGAAAAAGGTACACTCATATATTGCTGGTGGGACGGCAAATTGGTGCATATATTGTGGATAGCAGTATGGAGATTCCTCAAAAAACTTGGAATGAAAACACCATTTGACCCAGTTATCCCACTTCTCAGTTTATACCCAAAAGACTTAAAATCAGCATATTACAGTAATACAGCCACATCAATGTTCATAGCATCTCAACTCACAATAGCTAAACTATGAAACCAACTTAGGTGCCCTTCAACAGATGATTGGATTTTTAAAATGTTACACACACACACACACACACACACACACACATATACACACACTATATAAATGTTTTATATATATATATATATATATATATATATATATATATATATATATATANTATAATTATTTTGTTTTGGTATTAAACATCCAGCAGGCAAACTTCATCAGTCTTAATATATGAGTATTTAGTTTCAAATTTAGTGTCTATAATTTTACAATTATTTACCTCTTCCATTTAATTGGGATTGGTATTAATACTTGAAGTCAGCCTTATATTATTTCTGTCCTATGGATGATAGCTTATTCAAAATTAACTAGAGTTTTTCTGTTCAAAGGAATATTTCTTCAAAGCCCTAACAGTCAGAAGTTATAAAGTTCTATAAGAAAAATATAAAATGAAATTAACAATACTAAAAACATTAAGTTTGTACAGTAAGTTTGAACCAAAAAAGATAATTTTTATAATATTAATTATCTTTTGTACCTATTTTGCCTCAAAAAGACAAATAAATTTATCAACTCAATCACATATGAGACACTTTACAAATTTTACTTTCTTTTAAAACTCTCATAACCTTATATATCGTTTATAATTTGCCAAAATTTTTATTAGTTTTGAATTATATTCCTTGGTTATTTTGAGATCACAGTTATGTTTACAACTATAGTCTATCTTTTGAACACAATTTTAAATTAGCTTAAGCTTAGTCTACTTTGGAGCAATCTTAAAATGGTGTAGAGGGAGAGACAGAGTCTAATCTCAGATAAGATGGGGCTATTAAAAAATAATGCAACACATCATTACTTCTGAAACATTAATCCAACAAAAACTAAGAGAGATCCTAACTTTTTTGTGGAAAAGTAGAAAATGTTTTTATGTTCTACAATGTAAACCTTTAGACAAATCAGGCTCTTTGTAATACTTTATAAAAATACACTTAAATTTTTACTCCAGTGAAAAATTATCACAAAATTTTATATGTAATTTATTGACAACATTTTAACCTTTCTCTGGCTGCAAAACATCAAATGATGCATATAAATATCAACCAAATTCGTTATTTCTATATAAATTTGAAGAAATTTAGTTTGGAAAAAAAGCAATTTGATAAAGTGCTCTATCAAACTTTACATTTTAAAAGGCTTGTTTACTTGAAAAACATGAATACATCTAATATACAAAGAAGCCAGTAATAGTGGTAGGGGACAGATAGACAGAAATTGTGAGTAGAAGAGGTTAATGGTTCTATGAAATGGACACATTGTGCTGACCCCCACAGGCTTTTTTGCCAAAAAGCAATTGGTCTACAGCTCTTCATGGTTAAAGTGGATAGGATATGTCACATTCCTCAGCAGACTGAGAAGGAGCAAAGATCAGGCAGTGTGTCAGTAACGAATGATGTGGGTAGAGAGGGATGAGTGATTATTAAAGACAGAACAATGAGTTGATAATGCTTAACTTCTATGATTGTGCTCCTAGGCACTCAGAATTTTCATTAATTAACCTCTGCACTCCTACTCCTTCCTACTCCCAGGCATGAATACAGAGAAGACAATAATTAAAGAAGGAGATTCTTGGGTCTATAAGAAAGCAATTTGAACCTCCTCCCATGGACTTTCAGCTACAAGAACCCTCCCCTTCAGCATAGTTTATTCTCTATTGCTTTCTTAAAGAAATACTTGCTGTCTGTGCTTGTCTCAATGACTTGGGATGTTTAATTTTCAACACCAGGGAAGAAGAAAACATTCCCAAACTGCACAAAACAAGTATCAATAGCATCACTATTAAGCTGATATCCTTATATTTACCAAGTTTAACCTTTAAAAAAATTTAGAATCGACAGTGTAGAATAATAACTGAAAAGTAGTAGTTGTTTGTTTAACCAGCATTGTACAACCCTAATTCCTTTAAGATTAGTTCCCAAAATAATAAATCTTAACAGATACAAGAAAATTATCTTGATATATAAGAGAGATCAATGTTCAGACTTTTCTTCCTATTGGTCTATTACAATTTAAATAACTTTATCAGATGGTGCTAATTACAGCTAATTTAATTATATACACAAATCTTTTGAGATTTATCTTTCATAAACCTTCTACAATTTAAACATTCTACAATTTAGACATTTTACAACTTGTTTATACTATTAGTTATGTCCTTTTTTATCTTAGAATTTAGCATAAGCCAGCACAGTGGTGCATAGATGTAATCCCATGAGCTGGGGAGGTTAAGGCAGGAGGATCATGACTTCAAAGTCATTCTCTGCAAAAATGATGAACCAAACAATTGAGTGAGACCCTGTTTCTAAATAAATTACAAAATATGGCTGGGGATGTGTCTCACCAATTTTCCCTGAGTTCAATCCCTGGTATCCCTCCCCCTCAAAAAAACATTATACCATAAAAAAACATTTTTTATCCAGAAAAATTTATTTAATTTTTAATTTTTCTATTAAAATATACTTCCCCAGGACTGTCCCCGCTGATTTGCCAAACTGCCAGAGCCCAAGGCCCTGGACCAGGATTGCCCCCACTCACCTACACACAGGCCCAGGCCCAGGTTAGGCCCAGGACCACCCTGCTAACTTGCAGACCCACACTGGAGCCCAGGCCCTGGCCTAGAATCATCCCCACTGACCCATACTAAGGCCCATGCCCAGGTCAGGACCAGAATCACCCAGTAGACCAACCTGGGAGCCCAGAACTAGCCCATTTCCATCTTGAGATACTGCAGCCATCCCCATAGCACTCCACCTTGGGATAACATACAGGGCTTGGAGGCAGCTGTGTCTCTGATCAGGCATCCCAAAAGCCACTGTAAGTCACTCCCTTTCAGCTCCATCTCTGAAAGTGGTTACAACCATGTTAGCACACCTCATTGCCTCCTTGAGTTACCTCTGCTATTGCCACCACCACCTTTAGTTACAGTAGCATCCATAATGGAAAAATGGCCAGAGAAAAGAAGCTCAACACCAACCTAAGGCACAGGTAATCTGTAGAGATACTACAAGATTGTAGGGTAGAAACTGTAATAGTCAGAGCTGCACTGCAACAAAGAAAGACACATAGACAACATGAAAAAAGAAAAACAAGGGAAGAACATGCTCCACACAAGCCAAGATACCACAATAATATAATCCATTGACAGTATAGTTGATGAAATGTCAGGGAAGGAGTTCAGAATGTACATAGTTAAAATGATCTGCAAATTAAAGAATAACATAAAAGAGCAAATACAGGCAAAAATTGATCACTCCAAAAAAGAAATAAGGGAGCAAATACAGGTAGTGAAAGATTACTTCAAGAAAGAGATAAAGGTTCTGAAAAAAAAATTAGAAATCCTTGAAATGAAGGAAACAATAAACCAAATAAAAAACTCAATAGAAAGCATCACCAACACAATAGATCACTTGGAAGACAGAACCTCAGATAATGAAGACAAAATATACAATCATGAAAATAAATTTGACCATGCTGTGAAGATGGTAAGAAATCAAACAGAACATTGACGAATTATGGGATAGGATCAAAAGACCTAAGATTTTTCAAATCTAAGATTTATTGGGTTAAAGAAAGGCACTAAGATTCAAACTAAAGGAATGCGCAGTCTCTTTAGTGAAATAATGTCAGAAAATATTCCAACATGATGAATAAATTGAAAAATCAATTACAAGAGACTTACAGGACACTAAATGTACAAAATTACAACAGATCTACACCAAGGCACATTATAATGAAAATCCCTAGAATACAGAAAAGGATAGAATCTTAAAGGCCACAAGAGAGAGAAATCAGTTTCCCATTGCAAATTGGTCCTTGTCATGAGTGGTGCTGTTAATAATTACTTGGAGGCAGATTGTCTTTAAGTGAAAGCATACATTTGATCACACTAATCATCAAATATAAACAATTAATGCAAAAATTGTTGGGTGTGCAGGAGCCCCTCAACTAGCATTTAATGCATATTAATTATCCACTATAAGCAAATCCCACAATCCTAAGGCAACCACAAGTGCCAAGATACCTCTGATGCCACTAGACTTCTCTTAGCCAAAGAGCAGATGGTGTCTTTGTCTGATGGTTCTCTCCAGCTGATGGCTGGACAGCAGGAAATGGTGGAGTCAATCCAGGGACAGACAGCAAGGCGGCTAGTCTCACCCATATCCTTGGAGCAAAACTCTCCAATGTGGCAAGACAAGCAATTTAAATATAGTTCCAAGTTGGTGGTGTACATTGGTGATTGGTTATACCCGGTGAAAGTCAATGTCCATTGATTACATTGACTGAGGTGATGTAATTGCAACTGAGCATGTTCTATGCACAGGTTCATGAAATTTCGCTCCCTATCAATTATAACCAGTTATTGCTCAACACTCCTATGGCTAGCGCCCCTTTACAGATCCTCATCAATTGCAAGTAGACATGACTAAGCAGTTCAATGGCTGCTGTTTCTTATGGCCAGCAACTTAGTGAGTCCCAGCATGTTTCAGCATGTATGGCAGATGCTCCTTATAGTCCTAAATGGAGACACAAGAAATATTCACAATCAGGGAGACAATAAATCCCAGAGAAAGAAAAAAATGGACAAAATTTAAATACTCATCACACAAAATCTAGGCTCCTATCTCACTAAGTAACAGTGAGTCTCAACTTTTTACACCTGTCCTCCTGAGTTAAAGTTTTAATTTACACAACCAGCCCCTGACAATACAAACAGCACATCCACAGTTCCAATGATTAACCACCCCCCAATTGTACCCTATAAAACTAAAATTTGCTCTGTAACTGAGGGCCATTTTCTTCCCCCAAATTGAGCCATGCTAGGCTTCCACCAATTAACTCTGCTGCTAAATACTGAATAAAGAAAAGCCTTCTGATCCGAGGTTTGCTTCCCATCTCTTGCCTTTGTTGTGTGTGAGTCCTTTGTACTAACAGTCTCTAATGATTAATTTATTCTCATTTTAAACTATAAAACTCAGACTTCCTCTGTAACCCAGGCCATTTCCATACCCAGAAAATGCCTGATTGATTGACTTTACTGCAGAATAAAGGAAAGCTTGCAGATCCATTTGATGTCTGCTCCCATCCTGGTTATTTGTATTTTTATTATGGTGCCAAAACCATATTGGTTATTTTTGCTTATAACCCTTAATGTCTGTTTTGTTCTCTTCCAGATGAAGCTTTTTTTTCTTCTTCTCTTTTCTTTTTTTAATCTTGTCAGTTGCCTCATGCATTTAGTCTGATGGTGAGAAAGACAAAAGCATATTCAGTGTAGGTAACGAATGGGTCAGATTGGAAAGATGGGGGCTAGTTCCAAAGGAAAGAAAATTGAATTCTAATACATTTCCCCTCCTTCTCACCTGTTGCCAAGGTTACTGCCTCTGGTGAATTGCAAACAGTAGTCAATGAATATCCCCTGGGCCACTCCCTTCCTGCCTGTGTCCTTGGGCAGCTTCATTCTTGCCCTTTTGATTAACTAGGCAAGATAAGAGGCAAAGGAGCATGAGAACAAAGAAAATCTGAAATCTATAAAAGGGGAAGTCACCCCACCACCACTCCCTCAGGTACCAATTTGGACACCTTCCTCTGTGGAAGAATCTCTCTCTCTCTCTCTCTCTCTCTCTCTCTCTCTCTCTCTCTTCAATCCTTTAAATAAAACTTTTTGCTCTTGCATTGGCATTTCTCTGGTGTTCAATCTTCAACACCAAGGAGTGGATGAAAATCCTTATTGATTCTCAATATTGAAATCAATGGGATACTGTCATAGCAAACACAGGATTGACTTTTACATGAAGCCCCTCTTAGGTGGGATGGCCATCATGACAGTTCTGAAGAGGAAAAATAAGTTCAAAACCTCTACCACCTAACGTGAAGAATGAGTTGAACACCTGATTGGCAAAGAGTATAGAGGGTGGTTCCCAGTTCTCCTGGTAAACATTAAACAGTAATAAAATTTGAAGATAGCATTGTCTACCTTATCATTCTCTGCTTAAGCCTTACTTTTACTTTTACCTCACTTTCACTAAATATCAAGTTCTTTTGCATGGCTTTTGGTGTCTAACTTTAAATTTTCTTTTGTCAGAAAACAAAAAAAATGAGGTTTGGAATTTCATCTCCCTACTTTCCTGTGACACCATATACATGACATAGATACAAGCACATACAGACACATGACATACAATACACAGGTTAAAATAGAGCCTATCATAGATTTTTTTTGTACCAGGGATTTAACCCATGGGCACTTAACCACTGAGCCATTTCTCCAGCCCTTTTATAAATTTTATTTAGAGACAGGTTTTTGCTGAGTTGCTTGTGACCTTGTTAATTTACTGAGGCTGGCACTGAAGTTATAATTTTTCTGCCTCAACACCTAAGCCACTGGGATTGCAGACATGTGCCACTGCCTCCAACTCTGTCACAGATTTTTATAGTATGACCCAGACATGAAAATAATCTGTGAGGTTAGGAATATTAGTAGAGTATAAGCCATGGTAGATACTAAAGTCAAAGTTTCAGGTGGCCATTCCTTCTTCATGAAGCAGATTTACTCCCATCATCACCAGTGTTCATTTCCCCAACCAGAATTCTTTTAAAGTAAAAGAAGATTTGTATGTATGGGACCTTTTTATTGTCTTTCTGTCCATAATTCTACAATTTTTATTCCTCAGTTTTGGTTGTCTCCTGTAACCATGTTTCCTCTTATATATTCATCCTCCTGCTCGCTATTCCTTATTGGGAATTTCATGCATACCTTGCTCTCCTGTCTGCTCAATCCTATTTACTAGGAATTTCTTGCATATCCACATCCCATTTGCCTTGAGGTTTCTTGTACTTGTGCCTCAGTCACTCTCACACAACCCCAGGATGACTCTACCATAAAGGGAATACTTCTCTGTTAAGCGTGAGAACAGATTTTTTTTTACCTTGGTCCATGCAGAGTTACCTGATCACCATGGTACTTGATTGGGTCCTCTATGCATTACCAATTCACTTTTTTAAAAAAAATATGTATTTTTTAGTTCTAGGTGGACACAATACCTTTATTTTATTTGTTCATTTTTTATGTGGTGCTGTGGTTTGAACCCAGTGCCTCATGCATGCTAGGCAAATGCTCTACCACTGAGCCACAACCCCAGCCCACCAATTCATATTTGATTAACTTCAGTTTAAGGGTTCTTTGATGGCCTCAAGGATGGCAATTTACTCCCCTAATCCATGGCCACCACAACAAGGCAGTGGATGTATTTTCTCTAAGGTGAAGGGCTACCCATGACCCTACTAAACAATATAGGGATCACCACCACCATGGGTGTCAAAATTGTTACAAATACTGAAATGCCAAAAGAAATTAAACATGTGCTCAAAAGTAGGTGGGTAAGGCAAACATGGATATCTGACAGAAAGGTGTGCTACTCTAAGATCCTTTCTTAGCATCTGAATGGCCATCTTAAGTGTCAGTCAGCATTTTAAGAAAAATTTCATTTTTCTGCCCAAGGGCCTTCCTGAGAAATGCTCACCACTCCCTCTTATCAATGCAACCCTTAACCACTTCATTAGGCTCTAATCCCTGAGCCTGCCTCATAAAAGTCCCAAAATCCATGCCTGTTTTGCCTCATTCTGTCTTTGGAGAGATGTGCCTTTATTTGTCAGGTCTGACAAATAAGCTCTCATGTGTATCTTTGCCTGTTCTCTGTTTTATATTTCATGTTCACCCATCTCCCAGTTCCTTGCTTTCCTTTCATTGGTACTGAAACCCAGGATTAAGTTCCACAGTGAGCATGCTACCCTCCTTGAGGGTCATTGAGCATCCCTGGGCCCTGATACAAATTCCATTGTGTGGAAACAGGCCCTACATTCTGCTGAACGCCTTCTCTGCACCCATCACAGTACATTCCATGTAAGACCCCTGTCTCGGGTTGACCTGAATGACCTATAGGTCCTGGGAAGTGACTGTCAATTGTCCAGCGCTCCTAGGGTTACCATGTGGTCAGGGGCACCCCCACCATGACTATGGTTGATCCCTGTTTTCTACTGTGTATATAAGTGGTCTTTTATTTGGGTCCTGGGTTTTGAGAAAAACCATCAAGGGTGATTGGGAGTTGTTCCTGGTGAGACCTCTTGGCCTTGGGTTGATCTCTATGGCTTCTGCTCCTATGTAGTCCTGGCCAGGCACCCGAGGGCCTCTATAGGCCCTTCACCCAACACTTACCCAGTGGTGGTGATGAACCCTGAGCATAACTGTCCTCTTGACTGGGTGATACTAGAGACTGGGGGATGCCCTACCTCTAAACTCACTTCCTACATGTCATCATGTGTGGCTCCTCATCTATTCCTTTCACAGTCCTCTGGGCTGCCTTCTGGCTAACCCAGGCTCTCTCTCTCTCTCACTCCAGACCTAAAATCTCAAAAATTTATCTGTTTATACAATCAGATCTGGCCTCAATATTCTTTGGACTCTAAATGGCCACTTAATGGCACTCTAGATACCAACATTATCAGATATCTTTTCAACTATTGTGAGCAT
Source organism: Marmota marmota marmota (assembly GCF_001458135.2). Taxonomy (NCBI): domain Eukaryota; kingdom Metazoa; phylum Chordata; class Mammalia; order Rodentia; family Sciuridae; genus Marmota; species Marmota marmota. The sequence goes on along the minus strand of NW_026000016.1, from coordinate 4,196,042 downwards.
TCGGGTAAATGGAAAGAGATATCATATGTTCAGTCTTTCACCTCCCTACACTCTTAAGCTCTCTCTCTGCAACTCTTGCTCTCCTGCACAAGTCCTCTTGGCTCTCACTTCCCCCACACCTGTTCCCAAAGGGATAGAGAATCTTACCCACGACTATTTATTTGACCAGTTGATGAGGCCCCACCATACCACAATTCTCTTTCTGGTGAAGCTGCCACAGCAACTGTCCCCTTGGCCCTTCCATCCTTCTCTCCTCCTGCTACACACTCACAGGTTGCTGCTGCTCCCCAACCCACATCTCTGTGCCATCTATGTGAGGTGGCTGAAGTAGATGGTGTAATTTGGGTTCATGTGTCTTTCTCTTTTTCAGATATTTCACAGATAGAATAGCAGCTTGGGTTCTATACTTTAAGCCCCACCACATATATCGAAGAGTTTCAATCTCTGACCCAATCATATAATTTGACCTTCCATAATGTTCATATCATCTTTTCTAACACCCTCCTGCCAGAAGAGCACATGCAAGTTTGGGAGCAAGCTAGAAATTATGCTGATGAGGTACATTAGACCTCCCCTGCTGATCTAATTGGCACTGAAGCAGTCCCTGATTGGGACACCAATTGGGAATATATTTCACCCTGGATGACTAACTAGTAGAAATCAATTCATTACTTGCCTCATGGCAGCCCATAAGGCTATCAATTATGAAAAGCTCCAGGACATTATTCAAGATAAACATGAAAACACTTCAGCATTTTTAGATTGCATTTATTACAATATACTTTATTGTAAGGCTTTGTTATAATATACTAATCTGGACCTTGATACTCCAAATGGGAGATAACTACTAATGACCTACTTTTTCTCCCAGAATTTCCCTGATATTAAGGCCAAACTAAGGTGCCTCAAGAGGGTGCCCCTAACTCCCCAAGGTGAGGTTCTGGGAGTAGCCTTTATGGTGTATAATGGGAGAAATGAGAAGGCCCAGAAGAAGAAATACCAGATGTTCACTCAAAACATCTGTCCAGACTCAGCATCTGTCCCTGGCTCCACTGACCCATGGAAGTGTTCCTTGAGACTGCCGATACACTGTTTTAAATGTTGTCAGATGGGTCACTGGGCTAATATATGTCTCAAGCCTCACAAGCTTCTGGACCCTTGTCCTAAATGCCATCAGAAGGCACACTGGGCCATTGACTGTTCTGAGCCTATAGTGGCCCCAGGCCATCCAGTCCTTCTGGTTCCCCTTTCCTACTCTTAGGACTGGCTGCAGAGGACAGATGAGGCTCTCAGGTCCCCATCACCCAACAACAACCATCACTCCACAGGAACCCAGGGTAATTCTGTATATTTTAGCTAGGACTGTCTCCTTTTTCCTAGAAACCAGAGCTACATATTCAGTTCTCAAGTAGTTCTGGGAGCCTACTACTTGTTCTATGACCTCCATTGTTGGGGTAGAGGGTAAATCTTACCAACCCTTACAGACACCTAGCTTTGTTTGCACTTTTGACTCTCTAATTTTTACCTATTCCTTTTTGGTCATTCCACAGTGCCCTGTTCCTCTTATGAGAAGAGACATCCTCACAAAATTGGGGACTAAACTTTCCTTCTCCCTTTATATATATGCTTCCATCCAGACTTGCCTGCCACTCCCCTGATCCTTACACTTACCTTAGGACCACCCCCTATTCCATCTGCCAGTTCCTTCCCTTTACCCCCTTCCAAGGTGAACCTTACTGTCTGAGATGTTTCAAGTCCTTCTATCACCTTACACCATGAGCTCATTCACATCCATATAAAAAAATCCTCCATTTTTTGGCCCAGTCACAATACCTGCTCTCCCTCCTTTCTGCTGCTGTTCCTCTTTTTGCAGAGCAGCCTTGTCAGGTTCCTGAAAATAAACCCACTTCTTATCCCAGGTGTGTGTGTGATTAGTCCTTCTCCACTTTTCTTTCATTGATGCTAGTGACTTGCTCATGTTCTATCAGCTTTGCTGTCCCCTCAGGGTATTTGAGCTGCTTTGGGATTATTTCCTGAGGGCCCAGGATAATTACAACACATCTATTTCCATTCACCTAGCGCTCTTATTCTTCATCCACACTCTGCCCTTCCCCTCCTCTCCTCCTGACAAGTCTATTCTCTAGAGACGGCAGTGACAAGTCTCTCTAGAACTTAGATCTTGGCCTAACATCAAGATTCTCATCCATCCCTCCCCCTTGGAGAGTTCAGTCCAACTCACCATGGGGAACTCCCAATCCCTTCCTCTTGGAGAGTTCACTCTTGGGTCTTGATTCTCAGCTCCTCAGCAGAGCTCACAAAAGCCCTGGCCAGGAAACTGAGACTCTCTACAGGCAAAGCCTGGGACTAGGGAAGTAGAGGGTGACTCTCTTCTCTCAGTCCCAGATTTCAACTTGCCATGGGGGACTCCCAAATCCCATCTGACTCACCTCTTGGCTGCCTCCTTGCCCACATAGCCCTACTCAATTTAGATCCTGATCTAAAGGCCCATGGACAAATCCAACTTTACAATCTTCATAAGTTTTAGGAGTGCTCAGGAAAATAGAAGAGAATCACTTATGTGTAGGCTTTCTCCTTTCTCCATTTTAAGCCTTCCCTTTGCTTTTCTTGCTCTCCTGCCCAGCTTCTACTTGTCACTAAAGCTCTGGACTCCTCCAGAGACCCTATTTCTAGACAAAGAGACCCAGAACTCTCTTACATTATAAAGCCCTAGGCAGCAATCTCCCTGGCCAAGGGCAAACTTAAGCTAACATTGAAATACAAAGGACAGACTCAGCAGCCTTGGTAAGAAGTCTAAGGGAAAAAAGGATAAAAAGTGTCAAATTAACTTTTCCCTTGGCTACAACACAGAATAATGACTTTACTTTTTTTTCTCTCTCTATCTCCCTGATTTCACATGCCCATTTAAGCTTTACACAGCTGAAAAGCAGGGATTTGCTCTAGAGGTCCTGGAACACATGTTGGGGTCAACTGTAGTTATCTATTGCAGGGTTTTGACTCTACTGTTTGGGGATGGGCCCCTTGCTTATGAACACTGGCTACAACCTCTTTACTCATCAGTGAGTCAAAGAAACTCACCTTTGGGGCTCCACTCACCATCCTGGCTCCCCATCACCTAAAGGAACTCCTCACCTACAAAGGGCTTACTTTCCTTACCCCCTGTTGCCTTTTATCTCTACAGGTTTCCCTGGTGGAAGATCCCAGGCTTACTTTCCACTTGTGCTCACATTTAAATCCTGCTACTCTCCTTCCTGCTCCTCATGACTCTTCCACCTCTTCTCTGCTTAACCATTCATGCATTGAAACTCTGGAGGAGTTTCTTCCATATCCCTCCCACATACAGAAGGTCTCTTGCTCCCGACAAAATACACAAGGTTCACATCAGGAAGAAGTTTGTTGGGCAGGGTATGCTATAATCTCTCTAACATTGGTTGTGGAAGCAACTCCCCTCCCCAATAATACACCCAATCAGCAGGCTGAACTTGTTGCCTTCATCAGAGCATTCACTTTGACAAAGGGAGCCTCGCTCAATGTCTGACTTTAAATATGCTTTCCACGTACATCTTTCCCCCTCTGCTATTTGGAAGGAGTATAAGTTTTTCTTACCACCAAGGGAACTTCAATTACTAATGCACCTTTATTTCTGATATTGTTCAAGCCTCAAAACATCTCACTGTCATTGGAACTGAAGGATGGCAGCTTAAGTAACCCCTTTCTCCAGTGGGCACGTTTTTCCTGACCTCTCTCTTTGTCATAGGCCTTTTGCTAATGCTTGCCCCCTGCATCATTAGATTTTCTCAAGACAGAATTAAAAGAATCTTTAATAATTTGTGAGCCAGCTTCTGTTACAGGACTTCAAACCCCTCACCAAAATTGGGCCATCCAGATTCATCATTGCCTGACATCTACTGACCATCACCATTGCCTCAATGACACCCCATACCCCTAAAAATTTTCCAGACACCACTCCTTCCCAGCAAAAAGAAGCTACATAAGATTGATCTATGTCCCTGTCCCTTAAGGGGCCCAGTAACAAACAAAAAAGGGGAAAATGTAAGGTTCTTACTTAGCATCTGGATGGACATCTTAAGTGATAGCTACCAATTTTTTTCAAATTTTTATTGACTTTAAAAAAATAAATGACATAAGAATGCATTACAATTCTTATTACACATATACAGCCCAATTTTTCATATCTTTGGTTGTATATAAAATATGTTGACACCAATCTATGTCTTCACATATATACTTTGAATAATGATGTCTATCACATTCCATCATCCTTGCTAATCCCATGCCTCCTCCATTTACCTCCCACCCATCTTCCCTATCTAAAATTCATCTATTCCTCCCATGCTCACCCTCCCTATCCCACTATGTGTCAGCCTCCTTATATAAGAGAAAACATTCAGAATCTGTTTTTTTCTTTGTGTGTGTGTGTGTGTGTGATTGGCTAAATTCACTTAGCATCATCTTTTCTAAAACCATCCATTTACCTGCAAATGTCATGATTTTATTCCCTTTTTTTCTTTTTGGATGAGTAAAATTCCATTGTGCATATATGCCATATTTTTTTATTCATTCACTTACTGGAGGGCATGTAGGTTTGTTCCACAGTTTAGCTATTGTGAATTGTGATATTGTAAACATTGATGTGGCTGTGTCCCTGTAGTATGTTGATTTTAAGTCCTTTGGGTATAGACCGAGGAGACGAATAGCTGGTTCATATGGTGGTTCCATTCCCAGATTTTCAAGGAATCTTGCTTTCCACATTTGCTTCACCAATTTGCAGTCCCACCAGCAATGTATGAGTGTACCTTTTTCCTCACATCCTTTCCAACACTTATTGTAGTTTGTTTTCATAATAGCTGCCATTCTGACTGGAGTAAGATGATATCTTAGAGTAGTTTTAATTTGTATTTCTCTAATTGCTAGAGATGATGAACGTTTTTCTTTTTTTGTTGTTGTTGATTATATTTGTCGTATATCCTCTTCTGAGAAGTGTCTGTTCAGGTCCTTGGCCCATTTAGTGATTGGGTTATTTTATTTTTTGGTGCTTATCTTTTTGAGTTCTTTTTATACCCTAGAGATTAGTGCTCTATCTGAAGTGTGGGGGGTAAAAATTTGTTCCCAGGATGTAGGCTCTCTATTCACCTCACAGATTGTTTCTTTGATGAGAAGAAACTTTTTAGTTTGAATCAATCCCATTTATTGATTCTTGGTTTTAATTATTGCACTATAGGAGTCTTATTAAGGAAGTTGGAGCCTAATTCCACATGATGAAGATTAGGGTCTACTTTTTCTTCTGTTAGAGGAAGTGTCTCTGGTTTAATTCTTAGGTCCTTGTTCTACTTTGAGTTGAGTTTTGTGCATGGTGAGAGATAGGGATTTAATTTTATTTTGTTGCATATGAATTTCCAGTTTTCCTAGCACTATTTGTTGCAGAGTCTATCTTTTCTCCAGTACATGTTTTTGGCACCTTTGTCTAATATAGGATAATTGTAGTATTGTAGGTTAATCTCTTTGTCCTCTGTTAGGTACCATTGGTTTACTAGTCTTTTTTTTTTTTTTTGAGAGAGAGAGAGAGAAAGAGAGAGAGAGAGAGAGAATTTTTAATATTTATTTTTTAGTTTTTGGTGGATATAACATTTTTATTTTTATTTTTATGTGGTGCTGAGGATCAAACCCAGTGCCCCACACATGCCAGGTGAGTGTGCTACCACTTGAGCCACATTCCCAGACCAACTAGTCTGTTTTGATGCCAATACCATGCTGTTTTTGTTTCTATTGCTCCGTAGTATAATTTAAGGTCTGGTATAGTGATGCCACCTGCTTCACTCTTTCTGCTAAGGATTGCTTTATCTCTTCTGAGTCTCTTATATTTCCAGATAAATTTCATGATTGCTTTGTCTATTTCTATGAGGGATGCCATTGGGATTTTGATCAGAATTGCATTAAATCTGTATAGTGCTTTTGGTAGTATGGTCATTTTGATAATATTAATTCTGCCTATCCGAGAGCAAGGAAGATCTTTCCATCTTCTAAGGTCTCCTTTGATTTATTTCTTTAGGGTCTTGTAGTTTTTATTGTATAGATTTTTCACCTCTTTCATTAAGTCAATTTCCAACCATTTTATTTTATTTTTTGAGGTTGTTTTAAATGGGGTAGTTTTTCTCATTTCCTTCTCAGAGGATTTTTTCACTGTTATACAGAAATGCCTTTGATTTTTTGGTGTTGATTTTATATCCTGTTACTTTGCTGAATTCATTTACCATATCTAGAAGTTTTCTGGTGGAGCTTTTTGGGTCTTCTAGGTATAGAATCATATAATAGGCAAATAGTGCTAATTTAAGTTCTTTTTTTCCTTTACATATCCATTTAATTTCTTTCACCTGTCTAATTGCTCTAGTCAGTGTTTCAAGAACTATATTATGTAGAAGTGTTGAAAGAGGGCATCTCTGTCTTGTTCCAGTTTTTAAAGCAAGTGCCTTTAATTTTTCTTCATTTAGAATGATGTTGACCTGAGGGTTAGCATAGATAGCCTTTATGATGTTGAGATATGCTTACCAACCAAGAAAAGCCCTGGTGTAAGATGGATACACAGCCAAGTTGTACAAGACCTTTAAAGAAAAACTAATACCAATACTCTTCAATTTATTTCAGGAAATAGCAAAAGAGGCAGCACTTCCAAACTCATTCTATATGGCCAATATTACCCTGATCCTAAAACCAAGAAAAGACACATAAAAAAACCAAACTTTAGACCAATATCTCTAATGAAAATAGATGCAAAAATTCTCAATATAATTCTGGCAAATCAAATCCAAAAACATGTCAAAAGGGTTGTGTACCATGATCAAATGGGATTCATCCCAGGAATGAAAGGTTGGTTAAACATATAGAAATCAATAAATGCAATTCATCACATCAATAGACTAAAAGATAAGAATCATATGTTCATCTCATTAGATGCAGAAAAAGCATCCTTTCATGCTCAAAACACTAGAAAAACTAGGGATAACATGAACATATCTCAACAAGAATAGGGTTTGACTGTAGATGTTAATTCCAACAGTTAACTTTTACTTGACCACATTTTTTTCTTAGATAGTAGGTTAGAAACTGGGCAAGAATAAAGAAGAAAGAAAGAGTAGACACAGTAATTGTAGTGGTCTAATAAGAGAGAATAAGAGCTTTAGGTGGGTAAATAATAGTTACAGATATATTTGGATACAGATGTATTTGGAATATATTTAGATGTTCTTAAGATGATGTACTTGTTATTCAGTACTAAATCTCAATGCTGGTAATATGTAGCCTAAAGGGAGGCGTCTGTTACTCATCCATATCTCATTCTTGTTATTTGTAAAACATTAATAAAGAAAGCATATTTTACTAAATCTATTCTGAATAGTGAGACTTTAGTCACAAGGAATAGTAAATGCTTTGGGTGCTACCCATACTCTCACACCTAAGTTATGCCATGTCATCAATAAGCCACAGGCAAGGCTAAGTAATGATTTTTTTAATTTTTTCCAAAATCTGGCCTTTGCATAGACCAAACAGGCAGGAACAATGCAATTGTGGAGTCAGAGCCAGTCTTTTCTGCCAGGCTCATGCATGCAGAAGGAGGTTATCTATGACATCCTCATGGTTTGGGGCTTTGGATACATGCATGCATGCACAGACTGTGGCAGTGATGCTGGCAGTAGATTTACCCATTTGGGCCCTTGTGGAGTATGGTTCTTGCAGTCCTTTTTAGGCCCACGGATGTGGCCTTGCTACAGCACAAGCACCTGGGGTTGTGTATTTTCTCCCTTTCCAGCTGTTTCTTCCATGCTTGGGTGATTCCTTGATCCAGGGGAACTAAATGTGGATTTGCTTACACTAAGTTCCTATCCCTAAATACTCTGTGACCATTAAAATCAGCCTTCTTCACACAGGTTTCCCAAGACCAATTTCTGTTCTTTCTCTCTTTTTTAACTAGGGATTGAACCTAGACATACTTAATCATTAGGCCACACCCCCCAACTATTTTTTTTTTTTGTATTTTATTTAGAGACAAGGCTGGATGAGTTGCTTGGAGGCTCAATAAATTCCTGAGGCTGACCTTGAAATTCCAAACCTGTCTCAGCCTCCATAGCCTCTGGGATTATAGATATGTGCTACCAAACCTGGCCTGTTTTCCCTCTCCATATCCGCACTCCCTCTCCACTTTGTTGGTGCCCATTCTGGTGCCTGGGTTGGTGCTTTAATAACTTATTTCTTATATTTCAGTTTCTTACTTTTCTTTTCCACCGAATTTAACAGTTCAAAATTAAACTTAATTAAATTTAAATTACCCACCTTTCTGAGAAGCTGTACTTTCTCATTGGAAGTCCCATGCTGAGGAACTTCTGTGTATTACTTCCTCTATCTGCATCTTCCTTCCCAATTTTAGCCTTTATGAATGAATATTTTATCTATGTGTCAAAGATTTTGTAACAGTTTGTTAGTTTTGCTTTGTGATCCATGATGCACTTAATGTAATTCTATTGCATACACTGCTGTGACTTCACAGGAGGCAGGGTGTACTTTCTCATGTCCACTAGCATTAGCTGAACTTCAAATGATTGCTGCTCTGATGTATTTCACTTATTCTTGTGAAGCTGGCGAGAGATAGGATGTAGATATGAGGTCCTTTGGCAGAGTCACAGGACCACCATGGGGCTAGGCAGAAGAAACCCAGACCTACCAAAGCACAGGTTACTCAATTATTCCTGGAAGACTGGAACCTTGGGTGTTCACCTAAAGTGTCTGTCCATGCATTCACAGGCATGGGCCTATAGAACATTAACACAGGAGTCCAGCACCCTCCTGGTGCTGAATATAGTGTTTCAGGTCACAAATTAGGCCACTTGAACCTGGGAGGGTGTCTGATCCCAACTCAGTGGTCAAAGGCTCCAAGGTGTTTAAAGCTGGCTGCATCTCAGACATCTGGTAATGGCTCTTTGGTGTGGTCATAGAATCCTGTTCATGTGCCCTGTTGGCTTAAACATATCTGAGGTCTCTAGAGGCCATTCCAAAGTGGCTATGCCTTGGCCAACTGGCCATGGCCCTACACAAATCCTTTCTTCCATACTCCTCCCCTCTCCTAGAAAGCACAGGCTTGCTCTGCTTTGGACCCATGAGAGCCAAATATGCACTGATAGTGGTTGGCCTATTCCAGTCTGAAGGATCCCTGGGACTGAGGTCCACTTCATTGGATGGGCTTAACCTCCTCAGGTACTACAGCAGTCACAGATGTCTGGACACTGTGATAGGGGCCACAGTACTGTCTGTATGCCTAGTGGCACTGGTGGTGAGGCACACTTCTTCATAGCCCACTGTGTTCTATACTTTCCCTTGTTTCATCTCCTGCAGCCCTCACCTAAGCTCCAATGATTTTACAGTTGGTTTGCTTTCCATCTGCTGCCAGTGCTAGAGACTTAGTGCTCATCCATGTGAATATGTCACAGAGAGTGGAAGAGGAGGGCAATGGCCCTGGGATGGGACTGGTTCAGAAAATAGCATGAAATGAGGAAACATGTTCCAGAGAATGGCTTATGACCTTTTTCCTAGGGAAGGCCTGGGATTTGGAGACCAATGCCAGGGCCTTCTCCTCAAGACTTGGTGGAATGAGTCTGGTCAGGTGTCACCTTTGAACTCATCTTTTTCCCTCCAACATAGTAAATTGACTCACATTCCTTCCCTATGATTGTTGGAAAAAGCTCCCTAATTCATAGTGGGAAACAGTACTAACCACCAGTGTCTCCCACCCTGGAATGGGGCTTTTAGGGTCATCCTGGGTAGACAGTCCAGATCATCCAGGAGCCCCATAATCCCTAAGTTAGGGAAAACAACAAGGGTAATTTTCACATTAGAGGCAGGTTGTATGATCTCCTAGACAGAGTGTAGAATGTCTTCACCAAAGGATCTTGTGTGTTTTCTCTCAGGAGGTGGATTTCCTTGCTTTTTGGAAAATAGATTGGGCCTCCGAATGTGTTCAGGATCCTGATATACTGACTAAGAGTTTTGAAGTCTCATGCAATGCTTTTGTGCAGGTGAGCATCATAATATGGTGCATTCTACTTGCATGCCTCCCTGTCCTGCTCTCCTGCCTCTGCTCCACAGATCCCCTCACAATCCATTTATATTCAAAAAAATGTTTCTTGTGAATACACTCAGAAGATGTTGGGTTTAATTAAATGTTAGTTTTAATTCCTTTTATTATACAAATTAATGAGTTACAGTGTGATGATTTAATACATGTATATATTGTGTAATTATCAAATGCATTTTTTAGCATTTCTATTTCTTAAAACATTCTAAAATATTTTAATAGGCCATAACTGAACTAGATTGTGATATTTCAATACATGTATATATGTGATGATTGAATCACAGTAAATAATATTTCCTTCCCTTAATAAAATATAAATCCTTTAAAAAGTTGCTTTAAAAAAGAAGTTTCATGGGAAAATGGTACATATCCAGATACCAGTGAAAATACTACATATCAAAACAAATGTTATGCAGGAAAACCTGCTGAGATACAAGATTAAAGATAAAAATACATCTCAAAATCTTAAAACATTGTACCTCAAGAATCTATAAAAATATCTGTGTATATGTTAAGGTAGCAGCCTAAAGAAAATATTAAAGATTAGAGCAGAAAAAAAATTGAAGCAAAATATAAACATATAAAATCAATTAGGCAAAGAGTTTTCTTTAAAGGAATGACACAAGTCACAAATTCATAGTTAGATTTACATGGAGAAAAGTGAAATCTGGAGACTAAAGTCACAAATGAGAAAACATATAATGAATGCCACAAAACAAAACAATTACAACAAATAGCCCCAATATTCTTTGTAAGCATGAGTGTAATATTACAAAAAAATTATATCTGTTAGTACCCAAGGATTTAGCAATCAAAGGGAAAAGGCAATTGCAATAAAAAGTTAGTCAGTTTTCCATCACTGTGACAAAATGTCTGAGTAAATACACCTCAAAGAAGAGGGGTTTCTTTTGGCTCAATTTCAGAGTATTCAGTCCATGGGTGCTTGGCCCTGTTGCTCTGGGTCTAGGGCCTAGGGCAGCATGGTACATCTGGCAGGATCACATAACAGAGACAGCCTGTTCACTACAGAGTTGCCAGGAAGCAAAGAGAGAGAGGCAAGTGTTTGGGAAATACTAATACCCTCTTCAAAGGAATGCCCCAAATTAACTAACTCTGTCCCACTAGACCATTCCCTTTAAAGGTTTCATCACCTCCAAGTAGTACCACATGCTAGGGACTACAACTTTAACACATGGACCGTGGGGAACACTTCATATTTTAACTATAACAAGTATCAATATTAAACAGTAAACTAGAATGATTAGATAGAGTCTGGAATGTGTGGAGAAAGACTAGAACAAATGAGTAGCCAAAGCAGTCCATAGAGCAGCACCAATGCTCCTATAATTTAGGACATGGACAAGAAATAATTGTCTTTGAAATAATCCTTCTTCACATCCAGTACCAGAATGAACTTTGAAAGTTTGCACAAATATGAGGAAATTAACAAAAGCAAAAAAAAAAAAAGAGTGGAACAATAATATGTAATATTGCATCTCAATAAATAATATAAACCTGGAGAAGTAGATAATTTTCTACAAACACAACAGACCAAGAAATGGTTAAGGAACATCAAGTCTTAATTGAATAATAATGAGATTGGTATTTGAATCATTAATCCAAACCTACCTGAATGTACATTGCTAGACCAGATAGATTCATTGCAGATTACTATCAAATATTTGAAAAAATAATTGAGTCTAATTCCCCTAAACACTTACAAAACCTGAAAAGAAGGAAACCCCTCTCCACTCAGTCGATGAAGCCATCTTCACACTGATGCAATAACCAAAGGTAAACCAGGAAAAGGAGAGTTTATATTATACCCCTGATGAAAACTGATGCAGAAACCAAAAACAATAAATTAATAAAAAAGGCTTCAGAACAAAATGAAGAAATAAATTAAAAAGGGGGAAGGACAAATATGCATGATAATTTCAGTTGGTGTAGAAGATTATCTGAGAGAATTCAACACTACTACCAGAACAATGCTAGTATCAAATGCAGCCCAAGCCACATCCACCGCCTTAATCACCAAACACCCCCTTACACTCAAACCTCTCTCTTTTTCCTTTGTAGATGGACACACTACCTTTATTTTATTTGTTTATTTTATATGGTGTCAAACTGCTTTAAGAAAACAACCTGGGGCAACCTCTGTGTAAACTTCATTTGTGATGGAGGTTGTAAGGTCTTTCTTTGACCCCCAGCCCACCAGGGATGGCATGTGGCCTTCTGTGTCCTCCTAAATTGTGTCAGATTTCCAAACTTGTACCTGAGTGGACATTTGCTCAGCAACTTGGGAGTGGCATATTAAAGATTCAGAAATGTGTCCCAAGCTGAACAGTGTGGACAAGGCAGACTTCTCCTGAGACTTCTCCTGCTCACACAGTGGAAGAAAGCCATTCCACAAAATGTTTTCTTCCCAAAGGCCAACCAGAGTTATAGGGGTCACCATGCATGAAGTTGTTTCCTCAGGCCATCTCAACAAATCATCCACCAGCAAGGATTTGGAGCACTGTGTTATTGTGGACACACAAGGTACCTAGCTCTGTGCTGAGGATGCAGGGAATGTATGCATCCCAGGCGGGCAGACAGGACAGTGCTTTTCCATCAGATGGAGGTCTGGGTGGCAAAGTGTGACAGCAAGCAGAGGGAGGGAGAGAGGGAGGTTGATTGCTTGCTGGCATGTGAATTTACAGGTTTTAGAGAGTGGGGCACAGGTAAAGAAATAGTTGTTGGCACAAGGGAAAGGACAAAGAAAAAAATGTAATAAGTAGGGACAAGAGCTAGGTACAGGCTACATTTTCTATGTTGGGGAGTTCTCAACTGAGTCCCCTCCTGAGCCTGCTTCCCTAATCCCTAGCAAATGACCTCTACACAAAATCCCATCCTAAATTATTCATGGTTAATAGGATTTTATGACTTAAATTTTGTGACCTAAGCACTAAAACATACCAAAATTAGTACCTCAACCCTATATTTTTCTTAAGAAGAATCATAGTCCCCAGATTAATGGTCTAATCCTAATTCAATGAAGAATTTACCTGAAACTGAAATTCATTACCATCCTAATCACCACAGTCACCTTCATGCTAATCTCTCACAGGAATAGTCTGATCAGAGATTTTGTGTCAGGGCCAGCTCCTCCAAAAGACTGGAATTTTCTGGTGTGCTAGGCTTCCAACACCCTTATGGTGTGTGACCCCATCCAACAGCCCTACACAGCCCAGAGGACCCTGTGTTGGACCTCTCAGCCTAAGCCATGGCAGACATCTGTAATATGCCTGCCCTGGGCTTTCTGGGCCTCATTCTGTACCCATTGTCACTGCTCTGTAGTCTCCCTAGGGAACTGCCACTATGTTCTCAGGTAATGCCTTCTGGGCTGAGTTTTGGTGTACATCTTTTTAAACACTGATACAAAGCAAAAATGCCCTGTACTCACAAGCCATGCCCAATCACATAGTCCCCTTCCATGTCCCACTGTGTGGCCTCACCTTTTATGCACAGATGGAAGCATGGGTGCAGGGTCCACCTACTACCTCACCTATGACTTCCTGTAGTCATACAAGGCACTGCCAGGTAGTGTGATAGGGTTTCTCCTGCTTTTGTCTCAATCATTGCTGCTCTCCTGGAAGGTGGAACTTCCATCCTCTCCACAGTGAAAATCCAACTCCCAAAATTGCTTTGTGGGTTAAATCCCAGTGTGCATTGGTTATTATTTATACATTATAATTCTGTCATCAGCAGTTCAACAATCAATAAAGAAACCATGCTTTCAATAAATTCCCTTAGAAAGGTTCATTATAATCTTAATGTTTGTACAATATTCTGACAGTTTCTAGAGATACAAATTAATTGAATTTAATATTAGTTACTACACATATTCAGGGTGTATGTTTAACAAGTAGTTCTAATAAATGAAATCAAAGTTGTTGGAAAACCAAGACTTTGTCTTTCTGTCTTTTTGGATGTCTGCCTTTCTCTTCTTCTTTCTTTTGGTGTGGTATATCTAACCTCAGGCCTCATGTATGCTAGAAAGGTGCTCTACACTGACCAACACCCTGGGCCCTCCCACATGTTCTTATACATACCATTTCACTCTTACTTTGCCTTGACTTTAATGGCTCATATTATTATAGATAATCCTATTTGTCCCACCATAAGTCATTCTATAATCCCAACAGCATTAGTACTTCCTGACCTGAGTTCCCCAGTTCCCTGCCATCCCCAGCAAACTTATTGTTGTGTTTCAAACTGAAAGCTCTGGGTGCAAACTAATAAGGAATGTCACATAGGATGTGAAGGTGATGAGAAGGGGGTCTAGAATCCCATGTCCTCATTTTAAGACATGGTTCTTCTACTGAGTAGCTGTGTAAGCACTCTGACCTTCAGTATTCTCATCTGCCAGTACAGAATAATTCTCATACAAATGCATATTATAGAATTTACAAGCTATCATAGATTAAGGAAACTCCTCATCTTCCTTTGAAAGTTCAAATAAGCCAGCCATCTGGGAGATGTACTTGCATTTCCTTTCTTCTGTGGTCACCCATCTGAAGTATATGCTCTGGGGCAATTGCAGTCAAGATAGTATTTTGTTGGTAGTATGGTGCTGTTATTTGTCTTGTAATCTTGGTTCAGCTCACACATGTGTCTTTCATTCAGCTGACAGTCATCTCAGGGCTCTACTCCAGGAATTTAATGGGTCAGTGCAGGTAACTGATCCTCTGTCTCTTACCACCCTGCAGGATAATGGCCTGGGATTATTCCAATAAAATTTGGAATTATTTCCCATTCTATTGGAATATATACATCATAAAACTTGACAAAAGAGTGTAAATAAAAAGTAATGGCCTCTTATCTCCTGTTGAAAGCAGTTGAGAGTCACAAGTATAAGAGCGGAAATAGAAGTGTATATAGAATTGGAGCTAGTTTTGCAAAAAATGTGCTCAGTCCTCATAGTTTGTGAGATTCAATAACTAACTCATGGAAATTTAACTAAATGCTCCTAGAATATCTATGTCATTCTTTATTAAATACAATTTGCAAGGATTTTTATTAATGAGACATAAATTTTATTTTACTTACATAATTTTAGCTAAATTATTTTAAATTTTTAGTATCTATCACTATTTCTAAACAATTTATTTTAAGAGAATTCTTATAAAGTGTTCTCTGACTAAAATTCTAGCTACCCTGAAGTTATAAAATGTAAAGATGATCCATCTCTTAGATATATTAAATGTTTGTTAAGAAATTTAGATAAAAGAATAGATTTTCAACTTTCACTTATCTTTGTTGCACAATATATATTACTGCAATATATTTTATGGTGCCAATTATTGACTAGAAAAGTTCTCCTTGACAAATAGCTCTGACACAGGTTACTTTGGGTTTGATTAACTCAGCCTTATTTTCTTTTCTTTTTTTCCCCTAGGTATTTAGTATCCTTGATTGGCCAGAAAATTTAAAGTTTCTTCTATGTGATATTTTGCGTTCCTATCGGATGGGGAGCATCTTAGAATATCATCTATATATTATGACACTGTTTGATCTTATAAATTAGGGTCTTTTAAATTCTTAACTAATGCTTGCTCAAGCAAGTAGGGGCTCTCCAATTTATTTGTTGGGCTTCCCCTTCTGGTTCACTCCATTCAAATGCAAACAGATAGATATTAAGAGTCAGGATGTACTGGAATGTAGACATTACATGTTTTAAATCTAGTACTGAGAACCAGTTTGTGTCTGGAGGAGTCCACCTTAAGCACATATAGGGACAAGGAGCTATTGCATGGAGGGGAATGACTGCCTCATTTATTATTCTTAAGTCTAGAACCATAAATAGTCCCCATTACTTCTTTTAACAGTTAGAATTAGGGTTTTCCAAGGCACCCAGACTCCATGATTAACAACATATAATTAAGGTTTGATTGGTAGAAAGAGCCTCAGGATTTCAAGGATATTGCCCATTGTTATGTTATGTAACTTGTTCATCAAGAGAACAAGCACCATTCAGAGGGTTGGAGAACAGGCTTTTATTTACACCAGCAGATCCAGATGAGCTACTGCTCTGAATTCTAGGCCCTGAGCTGTGGTAACACAGGACTTTTACAGATAGTTTGACATAATTTCTTAGCTGTTGTAGCATTAGTAGATTTGAATTCTTGGGCTACATGACTAAGGACCGTGAGTGGGAATTCTAGTGGCAAGCCTGTTTGCTGAAGCAGAGAGAGAGAGGTCCAAAGCATAGCCAACATCTAATGATAAGGGAAGTGGAGCCTTTCACAGGCAGCTATTTCTCAAAATAATTGCTAGCAAACATTTCTAAATGCTGTGTTTTCAACCTAGCATAGAAATGTGACAGTTTAAACCAGCACTTATACAATACTTTTACAAAGACAACACCTATGAACTATTTTTTCCTCTTCAGTTAGAGAAATTAGTAGGCTCCTTAAGTTTAATCATACTGAGTAAGTTTATTTTGACACTCCCTGGGATTCCAATGTACCATATCTCATGATTTACATTTCAATCTGCAGGCATTGTGAAGATGCCCTCTGAGATTTGTGGTAAATTCTTAAGTGTCATAGGTGATTCCTATAAGTAAAACAAAACAAAACAAAACAAAAAACAATCTGAGCTCCCCTCTTTTCTAATATATCTTGACCTAATAGAGGATGTGTATAGTCATGAGGAAATGTCCAGTTGCCCCATGTGCACAAACACTGGTTCATGAAAATGTTCTGGGCCTATTCATCGATTCCTATTAACCTGTCAAAAGCTGGTAGATAGAGGATCCAAGATGGCAGAGTAGAGGAGATACCATTTCTGGCTGTTCTGTGCATGAATCTGAGAAAGATATCAGGCGGCTTCTCCATGTGGTCTCATCTTGATGGATTCCAACATCTCAGAGCATGTGACAGGATCCCCACACAGCGGATTTTTCACAGAATCCGCCAGAGCTGAGATCACGGAGCAGAACTCAGAGCCCTGGGTAAGATTACAGACTCCTGTCCCAAAGCCCGCAGTTTGAGCACACATGCAACTCTCAAGCAGTGGAACAGAAACACAAAATCAGCACCTCTGCAGAGCAGAACTCCAGACTATGCTCCGCTCCCACACAGGTCTCTGGACTGCATTCCAGGCATAGCATGAGGACATGCCAGCTCCCCTTACCTCACCAGACACCCCGATGTGGGGAAACAGATGGACTCCATCTTGGAAAACATTTCTCACCATCTATTGGTGGGCATAGCTACCAGCACAGTTCTGCAACTGAACAGGTACCTGGTTTTCAACTCCCCCTCCCCTCAGCTGTGATAACTTGGCACAGTAACTATCAGCACAAAATCAGCTCTCAGATGAACAGGAGCACAGTGCAACCAGGGTGCTGCCCACCTGGCCCAATCCAAAGGCAGATGGAGAGAGGTCCCACAGCTGAAACCTGATAAGCAAGAGAGGGGAGGGGTCTAATAACTGGGAGCAACTCAGAGGGACCAAGATTAGGGAAGCTCCAGGCAAAAGAGGGAGAACTGTAGTCTTCTCACACTGGTTACCTACACCACCCTGAGGACAGAGACTCAAGCTTGGAATAGACAACTCCAACTACTGGAAGAGAAGAGAAGAAAATGGGACTCCAAGAGTATTTCTTTTTCTTTATTTTTTCAATTTTTCCATTTTATCCTCTTCCTTTCTCCTGTACCCTTTCTCCTCTGGCCCTCACAACCCCAACATATGTGAAACCAAGAACTTTGCATAAAACAGAACTTTAAGAACTGAGTCACCAGAATAATATAATATAGAGGAATTGCATAATCCCCCCCATTTTTTCTTTCTTAATCTCTCTTTTTCTCTTTCTTTTCTTTTTATTTTTCTTCCTCCCTCTCTTTCTCTTTCAACCTCCTAATTTTTACTATTTTTATTTCTTGTAATTTTCTAAATACATGTATATGTTTGTTTTTATGCATTCTACTGTCCTCCCACATATGTGTCAACTAAATTCCTCCTGTATATTCCCCTGCTACTAACCATCTTCATTGGAGTTCTCCTCTAAATTTCCTAGTTATATTAACCCCATACCCTCACATATTTCCCATTTAACATAATGTCATACACCCGACCCCCAGTTTTCTGTCTACCACCAGAAACTGTATACCTTTTATGAAACTTCAGATTATATTTTAAATATTAATTGAATCCATCATTTATAGATATTAAGACTAACTATAAATATTTTGATAACAATAATTTACTCATAGGTGATGTATTGTTGATATTGGGAACTGTCAACATTGTCCTTCCCCACAAAGGAGGGATCTTGGAACTATACAAGAGCACTACAAATATATAGGGTAAAAAGAATAACACACCAGTCCCACAGAGCAGGAAAGAAATATGAGCAACATGAAAAGACAAGGGAAGAAAGTACCACAAACAATTCAAGACAACACATCACTAGAAGAATTAACAGAAACAGCAGAAAAAAATGACAGAAAACATTTCAGGATTTACATAAATCAGATGTTTGGCTTCTTAAAGAAGACATTAGACAAAAAATACAGACAGCGAAAGATCACTTTGACAATGAGCTACATAAACAAATCCAAGAAGCAAAAGATCACCTCTACAGGGAGATAGAGGTTATTAAAAAATCAAACAAAAATCCTTGAAATAAAAGAAATAATAAACCAAAATAAAAACACAAATGAGAGCATCACCAGCAGAGTAGACAACTTAGAAGATAGAACATCAGATAACGAAGACAAAGTATATAATCTTGGAAAGAACATAGATAACAGAGAAAAAATGGTAAGAAACCATGAGCAGAACATCCAAGAAATATGAGATACCATAAAAAGACCAAATTTAAGAGTTATGGGGATAGAGGAAGGCATAGAGGTCCAAACCAAAGGAATGAGCAATCTCTTCAATGAAATAATATCAGAAAACATTCCAGACATGAAGAATAAA
The DNA here is from genome assembly GCF_001458135.2 of Marmota marmota marmota. Classification (NCBI taxonomy): domain Eukaryota; kingdom Metazoa; phylum Chordata; class Mammalia; order Rodentia; family Sciuridae; genus Marmota; species Marmota marmota. The sequence goes on along the minus strand of NW_026000016.1, from coordinate 4,176,910 downwards.
ATGGAAATCCAAATCCAGGAAGCCTACAGGATGTTGAATGTGCAAAAATCACAACAGATCCAAACCAAGACACATTATAATGAAAATGCCCAACATACAGAATAAGGAGAGGATTTTAAAAGCCACAAGAGAAAGGAATCAGATTACATATAAGGGTGAACCAATTAGGATAAGGGTATATTTTTCAACACAGACCCCGAAAGGTAGAAGATCCTGGAACAACATATTTCAAACTCTGAAAGATAATGGGTTCCAACCAAGAATCTTTTCTCTACCAAAACTAAGCTTCAAATTTGAAGATGAAATAAAAACCTTCCATGATAAACAAAAGTTAAAAGAATTTATAGCTAGAAATCAGCAGTACAAAACATCCCTGTCAAAATATTTCATGAATAGGAAATAAAAAACAACAAGGAAAACCAGCAGAGGGAGGTAGCACACTAAAAGAAAAACTACTCAAAGAGGAAAATCAAGTCAAGTTAAATAACAAAAATAAACAAATATGGCTGGAAATATAAACCATGTCTCAATAGTAACCCTAAATGTTAATGGCTTAAACTCACCAATCAAAAGATATAGGCTAGAAGATTGTATTTAAAAAGATTCAACAATATGCTGCCTAAAGGAGACTCATCTGTTAGGAAAAGACATACACAGACTGAAAGTGAAAGGTTGGGAAAAATCATACCATTCACATGGACTGCAGAAGGAAGCAGGGTTCTCCATATTCATATCAATTAAAGTAGACTTCAAGCTAAAGGTGGACATTATATACTGCTCAAGGGAACCATACACCAACATGATATAACAATCATAAATATATATGCCCCAAACAATGGTGCAGTTATGTTCATCAAACAAACTCTTCTCAAGTTCAAGAGTCAAATTGACCACAACACAATAATCTTGGGTGACTTTAACACACCTCTCTCACCACTGGACAGATCTTCCAAACAAAAGTTGAATGAAGAAACTATAGAGTTCGATAACACAATTAATAACTTAGACTTAACTGACATATATAGAATATATCAACCAACATCAAGCAGATACACTGTCTTCTCAGTAGCACATGGATCCTTTTCAAAAGTAGACCATATACTATGCCACAGGGCAACTGTAAGCAAATACAAAGGAGTAGAGATACTACCATGCATTTTATCAGATCATAATGGAGTGAAATTGGAAATCAGCGATATAATAAAGAATAAAAAACAATGCATCACATGGAGTCTGAACGATATACTACTGAATGAACAATAGATTACAGAATACATCAAGAAGGAGATTTAAAAATTCTTAAAGGTAAATGAGAACACAGACACAATATATCAAAAATTCTGGGACACTATGAAAGCAGTACTAAGAGGAAAATTTGTTGCATGGAGTTCATTCATTAAAAGAAGAAAAACTTAACAAATAATTGACCTCACACTACATAGCAAAGCCCTAGAAAAAGAAGAACAAATCAGCAGCAAAATCAGTAGAAGGCAATAAATAATTGAAATCAGAGCTGAAATCAATGAAATCAAAACAAAAGAAACAATTGAAAACGTAGACAAAACTAAAAGTTGGTTCTTTGAAAAGTAAATAAAAATGACAGGCCCTTAGTCATGCTAATAACGAGAAGGAGAGAGAGAACTCAAATTACCAGCATACATGATGAAAAAGGCAATATTAAAACAGATACTACAGAAATACATAAGATAATTAGAAATTATTTTGAAACCTTATACTCTAATAAAATAGAAGACAGTGAAGGCATCAATAAATTCCTTAAGTCATGTGATCTGCCCAGATTGAGTCAGGAAGATATACACAACTTAAACAGTCCAATATCAAGTGAGAAAATAGAAGATGCCATCAAAAGACTACCAACCAAGAAAAGCCCAGGACCAGATGGATACACAGCCGAGTTCTACAACACCTTTAAAGAAGAACTAATACCAATACTCTTCAATTTTTTTTCAGGAAATAGAAAAAGAGGCAGTAATTCCAAACTCATTCTATGAGGCCAATATTACCCTGATTCCAAAACCAGAAAAAGACACTTCAAAGAAAGAAAACTTCAGACCAATATCTCTAATGAATATAGACACAAAAATTCTCATTAAAATTCTGGCAAACTTTTTGAATACAAAAACATATCAAAAGATTGTGCACCATGATCAAGTGGAATTCATCCCAGGGATGCAAGGTTGGTTCAACATACCGAAATTAAAAAATGTAATTCATCACATTAATAGACTTAAAGATAAAAATCATATGATCCTCTCAATATATGCAGAAAAAGCATTTGACAAAATACATCACCCTTTATGTTCAAAACACTAGATAAACTAGGAATAACAGGAACATATGTCAACATAATAAAGGCTATCTATGCTAAGCCTCAGGCCAACATCATTCTAAATTGAGAAAAATTGAAGGCATTTCCCCCTAAAAACTGGAACAAGAGAGAGATTCCCTCTTTCACCACTTTTATTCAACATAGTTCTTGAAACACTGGCCAGAGCAATTAGATGAAAGAAATCAAAGAGATATGTATAGAAAAAGAAGAACTTAAATTAGCACTATTTGCTGATGATATGATTCTATAACTAGAAGACCAAAAAATTCCACCAGAAAACTTCTAGAACTAGTAAATGAATTTAGCAAAGTAGCAGAATATAAAATCAACACCTATAAATAAAAGGCATTTCTGTATATCAGTGACAAAGCCTCTGAGAAGGAAATGAGGAAAACTACCCCATTCACAATAACCTCAACAAAAATAAAATACTTGGGAATCAAGTTAATGAAAGAGGTGAAAGATCTATACAATGAAAACTACAGAACCCTAAAGAGAGAAATCAAAGAAGACCTTAGAAGATGGAAAGATCGAACTTTCTCTTGAATATGCAGAATTAATATTATCAAAATGACCATACTTCCAAAAGCACTATACAGGTTTAATGGAATTCTGATAAAAATTCCAATGGCATTCCTCATAGAAATAGACAAAGCAACCGTGAAATTCATCTGGAAAAATAAGAGACCCAGAATAGCTAAAACAATCCTTAGCAGGAAGAGTGAAGCAGGTGGCATTGCTATACCAGAACTTAAATTATATTACAGAGCAATAGTAACAAAAACAGCATGGTATTGGCACCAAAACAGACTGGTAGACCAATGGTACAGAATAGAGGACACAGAGACTATCCTACAAAATTGCAATTATCTTATATCAGAAAAATGTGCCAAAAAACAAGCACTGGAGAAAAGATAGCATCTTCAACAAATGGTGCTGTTAAAACTGGAAATCCATACTGAACAAAATGAAATTAAACCCCTATCTCTCACCATGCACAAAACTCAACTCAAAGTAAATAAAGGACCTAGGAATTAAACCAGAGACTCTGTATCTTATAGAATTAAAAGTAGGCTCTGATCTTCATCCTGTGGAATTAGGCCTCAACTTTCTTAATAAGACCCCTATAGCTCAAGAATGAAAACCAAGAATCAATAAATGGGATGAACTCAAACTAAAAAGTTTCTTCTCAGAAAAAAGAAACAATCTGTCAGGTGAACAGAGAGCCCATATCCTGGGAACAAATTTTTACCCCTCACACATCAGATAGAGCACTAATCTCTAGGGTATATAAAGAACTCAAAAAGTTAAACACCAAAACAAAAAACAAAAACAAATATCCCAATCAACAATTGGGCCCAGGACCTGAACAGATACTTCTCAGAAGAGGAATTACAATCAATAAACTAATGTATGAAAAAACTGCTCATTATCTCTAGCAATCAGAGAAATGCAAATAAAAACTATTCTAAGAAACTATCTCACTCTAGTCAGAATGGCAGCTATTATAAAGACAAACAACAATAAGTGTTGGAGAGGATGTGGGGAAAAATGTATACTCATACATTACTAGTGGGACTGCAAATTGGTACAGCCAATATGGAAAGCAGTATGGAGATTTCTTGGAAATCTGGGAATGGAACCACCATTTGACCCAGCTATCCCTCTTCTTGGTCTATATCCAAAGGACTTTAAAACAGCATACTACAGGGACACAGCCACATCAATGTTTATAGCAGCACAATTCGCAATAGCTAAACTGTGGAGCCAACCTAGATGTCCTTCAGTGGATGAATGGATAAAGAAAATGTGGCATATATACACAATAGAATTTTACTCAGCATTAAAAGAGAATAAAATCATCGCATTTACAGGTAAATGGATGGTGTTGTAAAAGATAATGCTAAGTGAATTTAGCCAGTCCCAAACAAACAAATGCAGAATGTTTTCACTGATATAAGGAGGCTGATTCATAGTTCGGTAGGGAGGGGGAGCATGGGAGGATTAGATTAATTCTAGATAGGGCAGAGGGGTGGGAGGGGAAGGAAGGGGGCAGGAGATTAGTAAGGGTGATGAAATGTGGTGGACATCATTATCCAAAGTACGTACATGCAGACACAGATTGTGTGTCAACATACTTTATATATAAACAGAGATATGAAAAATAATGGTATATATGTGTAATAAGAATTTTAATGCAAAAAAACAAAGTACATGTATAAAGTCATGAATTGGTGTGAACATACTCTATATACAAAGATATAAAAAATAGTACTATATATGTGTAATACAAATTGTAAGGCATTCCGCTGTCGTGTATTTAAAAAAATAAAATCAATAAAACTAAAAACAAAATAAATAAATAAATTGGAAGTTATCTTAACTCAGGATAAAATATGACTATAAGGAGCAGAAACTGCACCCCTGCCCAGGATGAAAATCAGTGTCTTAATTAAGAACAGGGGTGGGGGTTGTCTCTTATAAAAGGAGTCAGGCCTAGGCAGGCTAGAATGTCTGGTCAGTTCTGGCATCAAAATCCAGGCTCTTACACTACTCATGCTTTCCTTTCCTTAACAATTACTATTGCACTCCAGACATCATGCAAAAATTCCACTGCATACACATAAAATAAAGGAGCCAGTGCCATCCAATTCCTCATGTCCCACACATTTAACTGAATTTTTTGGATGATTAATAACTTTTGCTGCAACAAAGAAACCTGAACTGAATGGTGCAGGGGACAAAACATCTGCTCTACAATCAGCAACATTCACTTATTTCCCACTATCATGGATTGGTCTCTAAGCCAAGAGGTGGGGTTTCTTTGGTCAAAATATCTATGTATAACAAGTTTTTCAATAGTTACTGCAGCATTGTACAAATCCCCTATATAATTTTGGATTCTCAAGGCCATTCTTAGAGGTATAAAGTAATGTTTTAAGAAGGTTGTTTAGACAGAAATCAGCCATTCTGGGAGTGAGATGCAGGACAGTCTAGTTAAGAGATGGTAGCTGGACCCAGTAGATTTTTCATTAATTAATTTGTGCAAGAGGAAGTATTAGTATGCTATGAATGCTGGAGATAAAGGAGAACTTTTTGAAAAAAAATTATGAAAGAAAGTGTGATATGATTATTTTATTTTTGAAAGTGAGGGAAATCTTTAATTTTTTTACTGATAAAGGCAAAAAGGAAAAAGTTCATTGAATGGATCTCAAATATTAATATATATATATTAAAAACCACCTTTAAAAATTTTCATATTACAGTGCTTTGTCCCTCTTCATACCAAATAAGCACTTTATTTGGAAAAGTAATTTATATTTTCAAGTAAGCAAGCATTGTGATTCCTATACAAGTGCTATACAGATTATACATTAAAAAAATACCAGCAGGAACATATTTTAAATAAGAGGAGAGAGGAAAGAGCTTATAGATTTTTTTAATAAAATAAATTTTTAAAAGTTTCTGTGCCTATTATAAATTCATGAACAAGTTGCTAATTAAGAAAAAGGTTTTATTCAGATTTTTTGTCCACCATGCCAGAAAATTCTCAAGATGAATACAATTCTGATTAGATTTTATGGTATTTGATATAAAAATTAAAGTAAGGGTATATATACATACATATATAAATATATACATGTGTTTATATATATACACACACACACACACACACACACACCATAAGAAATAAAGGCACACATGCCATTTGATTTAATCTAATAATTCAATTCCATTTTCAGTTTTCACTAACTTTTCACTGTTCTACAGGAAATAATATGTTTATAAGTGACATATTTATAAACCATTATTTCAAAAGAAATATATCTCTTTAAACACTTCCACACTGAACATTTTCAATATTTAAGTAGAAAAAATCAGAATATTTTCCCCCTAGATAGTTACATCATTGAAAAATACAGCTTGTGTGTGTATGTGTGTGTGTGTGTGTGTGTGTTGAAAGAACAATCAAGGCTCGCTGTCAGAGAAAATGCCTGTTTATTGAGGAACAGCTCTGCATATTTATAGACCCAGGGGTGGTTTGACAGTTATGACAGTTTAATGATTAAACCGTTTGTCAGTTGGCATGGGGTGCTTTCTGATTGGTGGGTAAGGATCATGTGAGCCAGCAGGGCTCACCATTGGACAGCTCTTCTTGGGGGATGGGGAAGTTAGTTTTTGGAGCTGGGGTGACTCCCAACGTGTGTGTAGTATGTGCCTGTGTAGTCCTGTATATACATCTGGAGGAAGGAAGAACCTAAATTCTTAATTGCTTAATAGACTTTCAGTTGTTTATTTGTTTTGAGGGATCATTTAATCTCTGATGACTGACTGCAGTTTCTACCTTCTGAATGAATCCATTTGAGGTTCCATTGAAGTAGCAATGGACAACTGCTTGTGATTATAAGTTAAACTGAGTTTGTCTCTTACTTATGTGCTTTCTAGGTTATCAAAATAATTACTGATGAATTTTTAGTGATTTTGAGTACTTAGCAGTTGATAATAAAATTACTTCAAATAAAATGTTTTATATAATGCATGGAATATGTAAATGCTTTGCTATCAGAGTGTAAGTATAAAGTATAAAATATGTATTAATGATAATAGATACCAGGAGTACATTATAAATGACAATGATAGTGACTACTTACAATTTGCTAGAGGCTCCATGTGCATGTGTTATTCAACATACGCATTTATTTTTAGTAATCAATTAAGTGAATTAACTTCTGACATATATACAGTATGTGTGCAATAGAATCCAAGTTTCTCAAAAATTTTCTTCTGTGAAAGTCCTTGCTTTATTCCACTCTGCTAAAATTACTTCTTATTTAATGAATGTGTATTTTGTAACAGGCAGTATTCTAAATAATTTGCTGATAGAAATTTATTTAATCAAAAGAAGTGTATGTCATGAGTCTTATAAAAGACGAGAAAACTGTGACTCAATGAGTTCAATTATATTCTTAGAATCATACAATTGTTAGATGTCAGGTCACTTGGTTTATACTAGAGCAATAGAGAATTTTATCATAATCTATACAAAACACATAAGCTTATGCTAATTTTTAAATTCTGAGATACAGAAATTACTAGTCAAATATGTCAAAATATGATAGAAAAATTTAGAATTGTCAAATACAACAACTATATTTTGAAGCCCTGATTTAGGGAATACAAATAAATTGTAAAAAAAAAAAAGTGTTTTAAATAGTCCACATTGGCTTTTTTTTTTTTAGACCTAGAAATGATATTCACTTCTTTAATTATTTTTAACTAATGCGTTATAGTTTTACATAATGTTGGGGTTAATGTTGACATAATTATTCAAATATGTAACTTAATTTGTTCCAATTGAGTCCTCAGTATATTTCCTTACCCTCCTATTCTCCTTCCCCTGTTCCTTATATTCTATTCTAACAGTCTTTCTTCAAATTACTTATAGTTTCTTTTTTTAATTAGCACACTATAGATCTACCTAAAGGTAAAATTTACTGTGATATATATATATCACAGTAAATCATATATATATATATATGATTTTATATATTTTTATATTATATATTCATATATATATATGAATTTATATTCATATATATATATGAATATATATATATATATTTATATTCATATATATATATATGAATGTTTGGTTATGCTTGCTTTTAAAATATTAACCCTCACATATTTTATTCTTATAAACACAAAAATAATCTCAAAATATACATAGAGCTAGAATGGTTAAAACATAAAAATAATTTGCTTAGTCAATAACTGAGATTCATAATTAAGCTACATTAGGAATTCATGTATTGCATTCTTTGTTTCAATTAAATACTATTTAGCTGAAAATAAATATTTCAAATACCACTCTCTGAATTAATGATATTTTCTCACTTTACCTATGTAGACTATTGGTCAGTTATAGACTAGATATGTTCCAGAAAGCTGCATGTAAAATAAAACTTGTTATTTGTAATTTAAAAGATGCTGATGAAATGTGCTCATTAAATAAGAAAAGATCAGGTGTACAGTACTAAAATAAATTTTTTTATGTTTATATTTACCTCCTTTTTTTGAGAAGTGGATAATAGTTGAAGAAGTTATCAGGATTTTTGTCTTCTTATTTCCCTGTGTCCTCTTCCCCATACTTCCTCTGTCTCCTCTAAGTACCCACCACCTACCTCCTTGTTGTCTCATCAAAAGCATCATCTAATGAGTATTTATCATGTGATTAATCAAGTGTTATAAGCATTATATTTCTTGCATTAGTGAATTGCATTGCATTGTTTCCAGTTTCCAAGAAATTCTCTGGTTTTCTTCTGGGTTTAGTAGATATAGTTCCCCTTAGGTTTGGTAACTACTTAGCTTGTCAGAATTTCAGAATGGATCTACTTTAAGATATAAGTATTAAACTATAAAATACAACTTTATATTAAAACTTTAAAATACAACTTTATATTTTATACAGTTTTTCAGACACGTTGTAGGAGTTTTATGTACATTAAATTATTCACCTTTGTAACATGATAGATACCACTAACATGCCAATTTTATAGATAATTCTAAGACAAACAATGGTCATGGGTTGTTATATTGTGTCCCTGTTCAGATGTGTAACAATATATCCCACCACTATGTACCATTACAATGCACCAATGAAAAATAGGAAGAAAGTATTTCAGAAAAAAATAAAAATAAAGTGATCATGTGTTTTTTCTATGTAATGTAATTCTTGTTTCTCCCACAACTTATATTTTAATACCTTTTCTTAAGCACCATGTTAATCAACTTCTAAGTCTATAAGCATGCACGTGCTGCAAATTTTTACAGCTTCACATGACCTCATTGAAATAATGTTCTAAATAAAGTTCATTGTCCTTTATATTTCTGACTCCAAGTGAACTACATAACTTTTTATTCTCATTAAAAGTAAGGTTGGAAAATCATATTGGGAGTCTATATTAATTTTCTAATGGTGCTAATAAAGATCACAGGTCAAATGCAGTAGTCTGGACTTCAAGGATCAAATTAATATATCCAGATCATACAACAGTTCTGTTAAAAGGCAATATAGAGAAATCTAACTCTTCCATCCCTCTAAAATACCATTAATTTGATTTAATTTTTCTTGAGTGAACAACATATTAATGGATATAAATTCTTGCTCTTATATTGCTTTATTATTGAAGTACATTCTTTTATTCTAAAAGTTAATAGGAATGCATTCCCTTTTATCAATGTGAATATAAAACTCCAATTTAACTCAGATTTTCTTTTATATACTTAATTTTATTGCTTTCATTCTAAAGTAACATTAAAGATTAACTTTGTTCTTTAAATTCCTGTTTATTGTCTTCTCATGTTTTACAATTAGTTTAAGTTCTACAATGTATGTTGATAATTACTGTAAAGAACATTAATATGAAAAAATATTTTCTCTTGACTTTCAAGATATTGCTGGTTTTATTTCTGCCCTGGCTGTTATTCATGTGTCTCTTTTGCCAATTCCTCCACCATTACCATCCTCTTGATTTTGCAAGCTTTAACCTTAGCCTTCTTCTCTCTTTCCTAGATGAATCATCTAGCCCTGAATTACGTGCTGATGACATTCTAGTTTTTAAATTAATATCTTTGACTTGTTTATTGATTGATTGATTGATTGATTGATTTGGTGCTAGAGATAAACCTAAGATCTTGAGCATATAAGGCAAGTGCTCTACCGAATTTTAATTCCCACTGCTCTGACCTTTTCATTTGCTCTCATTGGTGTTTTGAGCTTATAGGTCCGGCTCCTCCTTAAGCCTTTTAACTCTTTCTATGACTGGTTCCTTTTCAACATTCATATTTGTATTAGGAAGTAATTTCTGGTGGAGAGGACTTTCATGACCACTGCAATCTACACCAACTTTCCTTAATTTTTTTTTCATCCAATGCTTTTAACATTCTGAAATTATCTTCTTTAGGTGTTCATATTTATGCATAGATGCAAACACTTCATAAATAAAGTATGAAGCATTTTGCTAATTCTTAACTAGTGATCGTGGCTTTACTAAAATAGTGCTCATAATATGTTAGAAATAAATATTTGTTAGGTAAATGCAGAGTAGATTAGTGAAGAAAAAAAACAAATTACAAATGTTCCAATTTTCTGGATAGATCATTAAGTTACAAGGAAAAGAAAAAAAAGCCTTCCTATAATGAATGACAATCTACTAAAGATTTAGGAAGTTATATTTATATCTTTTCATTTCTTGTCCTAACCTGCTGTAAGTCCTTGGTAATATTATATCCTTCATATCTAAGTTTATTCCTTGATGGGGTGGAAAGTTGAATTATGTTACAATGAATTATATATCTCTCTTTTACCAGCTTAACTTTTAATTATGATGTCCACTTTGTCTTATGACTGAAAAGTGTGTTATGAAAAATAGATATAATAGGTTTGGGAATCTAGATCTAGCAGTCTATTTTTCTTTATATCTGCAACTGAAACTGTCACATACAAACTATGGAACATAAAATCTCCACAGGAAAAAATATCCAAAACCAAAATATAAGTGAAATAAATTACAGTGGGAATAAATTTAAGTATGTTAACAATTTCCATGAGTGTGTCACCAAGTCGCCTTATCATTCCTAGAAGGAAATTTACAGCAGAGTCCTAATATTCAATTTCAACTTCTCTTCATTTGATTTCTAGGCTTCTTTTCCTTCTCCATGGGAGAAGGAAAGCATTACCTCTACTGTAATTGTCTTTCCCACTGTCTTGTTCAGAGAAATCCTGAATTACATTGCAGATACCTGGATTATATTTAGTGACCTCAGTTGTGCAACCACTTCTGGTTTCTCAAATTTAGAGCACAGGTGGGCTATAAAGGAGAATCAGTTTTCCTCTTAGCCATCAACACATGCTAGGAATGGAAAAGAGACACAACAAATTTTTAATGTTAGACATTACATGCCACCTTTGACCAATGAATCTTTATTCTGCTGCCAGTTTAAATATTCTAGGTTTTGTTACTAGAGCATGTCTAATACATCCAACAGAGTACTCTATAGGTGCGAAACCTTAATGACTCTAAGGAATGCAGTCTGAAAGAAAGGGGAAAAGTGATATTTTTAAAACCTCATCTTGTACTCCATTTTTTACTAGCAAGAAAAGGTTCAATAATACAGTATTCTTTTTCACGGGCACAGAATGTAGCAGGCTCAAATTTGGCATATTGTATTTAAAATTTTCTGACACATGCATGCACTGCTCTGATAAATGCATAAATTGATCTTTCCAAAGTATAAACCTCAAATTTTACATTACAATGAGAAGAGTATTTTATGAGACAGTTGTCATGATCCTCTCATCCCCTTACATATCTCCTGAGCAGAACTCATTGATAGCTTTTTTCCTATACTATAGTTATGAGGCTATCTGTGTAGCAAATCATCTTAGAAAATACAAATAGTTCAGCCTATGGCAGACGACGGATTTGTTGACAGTCTACTACTGTATTCACTAGGGCTGCTCTGCATTGTCCCAATGAAATTTAGAGGATATAGAAAATGATAGAATTGTGAGGCTCATGCTGCTTACTGTACCATGTATAATAAATCCTTAGTTTCTGATCCCTGAACATCATAGCTTCTGACACTATTCATGAAACCATGGAAGGATGACTTATTAGCTGAAAACAGTGGGAAAATATCAGAACATTTATAGGTCTTAATAGCTTAAAATGATTTAATCTAGCAAACTAACCACATGAGATATCAACATTGAACGTAATTAGTATAACCATATCTGAATGACAATTTTAATACATAATGCAATGAAATAAATAATTTAAAGATTTGCATATACTTGTTCTTAAATTTGAAATACTATAGTATAGCATTAAATAAGAACACAAATAAATAACTACAAAGCTATCAATGTAGTTTTTAAGGGAAATATGATAAATTGAAATGACAAAATTTAATGATATAATCACTTAGTAATCAACTAAAAATAAAGATAAACTTGTTTTCAGAACTATGTATTTTGAAAATTCTGCTGATATAGAATATTTTTTCCCAAACAATTGCCTGAGAGGTTAAAAAATTTAATTATAATTAGTGTATTGATTAGTTCATCCAAAGGGACACTGAACACTGACTGTTCTTATGCCAGGCATTGTACAAAATGCTAAAGAAAGAAAGTGAACTAAACAGTATCAGGTTTCATAGAAAAGGCCGTGGAGACTGATAATTAACTAGTTGTCATACACACACACACACACATAAAAGGCAAATAAAATTATATAAATAACTAAGAATAAAATATGTGAAGTAATATGATAGAGTATACAAAGAAGATTTAATTTGTGTTATTCAACAGTAGGTTTAATGTACTGTCTTAGGGACATATTGAAGACATTCTAGAAAGTCTATACCAAATAACAGGTCTGAGACTACAAGGGGGAAAGGACTTTGGTCTGCTGGAGATCTGAAAGAGGTCACTGTGAAATGGAATCTATGGGAATGAGAAAATACTGGGGAAGAAATTAAATATCTTTTTTGACATAAAATTTAAAACTCTCATATAATATCTTCTATTATCCTACTATGTATTTTATCCTTTACAGATGTCAAACTAAGACATAAAACATTTTTAAAAAACATTTGCTAATTGTTTATTATTTCAAGTTGTAATATATTTACTTTAGAAACCCATTATGTTATTTTTGAAGACTCACAGTCATAATTTTTTACTTTATTATATTTTCATGATTTTAGAAATATGTAGAAAGTATATTTAAATATAGCCTGTTTGTAATTACTTTTATTTTCTATTTTTCTTAAATGTGAAAGTACCATCAGAACATTTTTGGCCTGTCTAGCCCAAAGAAAAGAGCCAATTCAAGAAATTGCCCGCTAGAAATGAAGGAGCATCCACCGTCACTTAAAAAAAAAGTTCATAACATCTTAAATTTAATAATTACATGAAAAAAATAAGTGACCATTGATATTAGAATGAAGTATTAGGATCAATTTTTAAAATTTAGTTTTTATCACTTTAGCAAAATTATTCCCACTCAGAAATCTTCAATACATGCAAAATCAGATGCACCAATATACAAATTATTAATTCTTTATCATTAAGAGAATTATGCCTAACATTTTATTTTAATTTACAAAATGCTTTTCCAAACACCATTTCCTTTGCTCTCATGGGATAAAGTAAGCACACTTTTTAATTCCTATTTCACATATTCGGAAATTGAACTTAGAGGAAACAAATAAACAACTTTATTTGTTTTTGTTTTTGTTTTTTTGAAACTAGTCAATGACATAGCTGGATTTCAAATCCAGGTCTTTATTTTCAAATCCAGATGCCCTACATAAATAATTTAATTTGAATTGTTCTAAATTCATAAAAGCAACAAGATTTCTTTAAGAAGGATGTTTTGATGGAGAAAATGGTATGCACATGTATAGACACAATATCATCCAACATAACTAAAAGAAAGAAAAAATAATAAAAAATAAATATACATGTAAATATGATAAATAATCAGTGTTCTATGGATCTGGCAAATATCTATTTTTTTGATATATGTAACATATTGGAGAGTTGATGAAAATTTCAGATTAGCAGCAGTATAAGAAGAATCTTATTTTAGTCTATTCCTCCACACCAATTATATCTTTATTTTTTTAATATTTTTCTAAGTTCTAAATGGATACAATACCTTTATTCTATCTATTCTTTTATGTGGTGCTGAGGACAAACCCAGTTACTCACACATGTCGGGCGAGCACTCTACCACTGAGCCAAAACCTCAGCCCCATAATTATATCATATAGAGCTCTAATCTCTAGGGTATACAAAGAACTCAAAAAGTTAATCAACAAAAAAACAAATAATCCAATCAACAAATGGGCCAAGGACATGAACAGACACTTCTCAGAAGAGGATATACAATCAATCAACAAATACACACACAAAAAAATGCTCACCATCGCTAGCAATCAGAGAAATGCAAATTAAAACTACTCTAAGGTATCATCTCACTCCACTAAGAATGACAGCCATTATGAAGTCAAACAACAACAAGTGCTAGTGAGGATGCGGGGAAAAAGGTATACTCATACATTGCTGGTGGGACTGCAAATTGGTGCGGCCAATTTGGAAAGCAGAATGCAGATTCCTTGGAAAACTGGGGATGGAACCACCATTTGACCCAGCTATTCCTCTTCTCGGACTATAACCAAAAGACCTAAAAATGGCATACTACAGGGACACAGCTACATCAATGTTCACAGCAGCACAATTCACAATAGCTAGACTGTGGAGCCAACCTAGATGCCCTTCAATGGATGAATGGATAAAAAAAAATGTGGCATTTATACACAATGGAATATTACTCAGCACTAAAAAATAACAAGATCATGGCATTTGCAGGCAAATGGATGGCATTAGAGCAGATTAAGCTAAGTGAAGTTAGCCAATCCCTAAAAAACAAATGCTGAATGTCATCTCTGATATAAGGGAGGTGACTCAAAATGGGGTAGGGAGGAAGAGCATAAGAAGAAAATTACCTCTAGATAGGGAAGGGAGGTGGGAGGGAGAAGGGGAATTGCATGGAAGATGGAAGGAGACCTCATCATTATGCAGAATACAGGTATGACGATGTGAGGGGGGAAAAAAGAAGTGATTCATATTAGATTGGGTAAAGAGAAGTGATGGGAGGGGAGGGGAAAGGGGAATGGAAGGACAGCAGAATAAAATAGACATTATTATTGCTGTGGGTATATATGTTATTGCTTGACCAATGTAATTCTGCAACCTGTACACTCAGAAAAATGAGAAATTATATCCCATCTGATTCAAATGTATGATATGTCAAGATCATTATACTGTCATGTGTAACTAATTAAAACAAATTAAAAAAATAGGTGACAACATAAAGTACTGGGTAACCTGATAAAGCATTCAAAGAGATTTCCTACTAAGAGCTCAGAGATAAAATAGGGAGCCAGGATTGCAGACGGCCAGCCTGTGAGAGACCTTATCAATTTAACACCTTCCTCCTGAACAGATGGCAAAGGCCTTACAGAATCTCAGATTTGAGGCTTTGTATGATTGTGTGCACACACATGTGTAACTGGTGAAGAGTAAGGTGTATGTACATCTGCTGAAGAGGGTAAGCCTGTCACTCTGTATGGCAAAATGCTTGCATTCCTCTCCAGGCTTTACTAAGAACTTGAGCTGTGAAGTTTGGATTGAAAATATCCCCTAACTGAAACAATTAAAAAGCCCTTCTTTTACCTAAACCAAGGTCTAAATTTTCCTATTAAAATGAAACATAAAACAGTGGGAGGGCTGGCGCTGTAGCTCAGTGGCAGAGCACTTGCCTAGCATGTATGAGGCACTAGGTTCTATCCTCAGCACCACATAAAAATAAATAAAATAAAGACATTATGTCCATCTACAACTACAAAAAAACATAACAACAACAACAAAACAAAACAAAACAAAAATGCTAAGAAACACCAGAAATAGTTAGAGGTCAATTTAATTGGTAAGAATATATTAAATTTAACTTGTATATTTGCTCCTTGCAAACTGGATAATTGTGTTCTTTATTTGCAAATATATTTGTTTAAGGAATAAAATTAACTTAAACATTACTATTTGTAAGAATTGAAAAGATTCCCTTTTATGCTTTATTTTTCTGTGTCTTTTTAAAAACTACAAATTTCTACTTAATCAGGGTTCATCTCTAAAAGAAATAAGAAATTATCTAAGGGTAGTTAGTTGCAGAATAACACCAGAGTTAGCATAGCACTTCCATGTCAAAAGTACTGGTTTCCTTTTACAAAAAAAAAAAAAAAAAAAAAACCTTCAGTTACTAATCCTGAGGATGATCAGAAATGGGCTTTTTCTTGTTTTTAACCACTGTGCACACAATAAGCAAGCCAGCAATTTTGCAGTCTAATTGCTGGAGAAAGCTGCCACAGGGAGCTCAGAGTGTTAGACCTTGGTTTAGATAAAAGAAAGGCATGATCAAATTATCTCAAGTAGGTCAATGGGAGATGGAGTAAAATACAGAGACATTTTCAAGTGAAGCTGGAAGAGGGACATATTTATATCACCAGATCACAGAGAAAGGACCAGATCTGGAAAAATGACCCATACATTGTCTAGGAAATATGTGATATAGATTAAACAGTGGTACACAGTAGCTACTGAGTCATGATAACTAGAATAATGTCAAATTTATAAAAGATTATAATTTAACTCTCTTAGTAAACTCAAAGGATCACCTTAATTACTAATATAAACTTCTTAAAAAATTGTTGCTAAATTACAAGTTCAGACTCCCAGTGACATCATTATAACCTAAAGAAACTTTTATTGTGGAAAACTTAGCAAATAGAAACTGATTTTTCTCAAATCATAGTAACCCAAAGGGCATGTTAGTGTCCCACGACTTTAAAAGTAGTCATTTTTCATTTAAGAAGTATACTTTGAGCACATACTAAAGTCCAAATGGTCTCCTGAGAACTCAGAATACAGTAAAAAAATTAACACATTTATCTTCCTCTTGTAAATTTGCTTTACATAGAAAGAGAGTGCACAGGGAAAAGAAAAAGAACAAGTGATCATATAGAATGTTGTGGGAGATATGTATGTTAGAGAGACAAGGAGTGAGGGATTGGGAAAACCTCATTGGGAAGGGGACCCCTCACCAAGATTTGAAGAAATGGAGAAAGCTAGCCACAATGATTGCAGAAAACAGCCTTCCAAACAGGGAACCAAGCCCTGAGTCAGAGGGCACTCACTACATCTGGAAGACCAGAGAAGGCACCATGAGAGGAAGGAGTGACCCAGATAAAAAGAGTAGGAAAGAGGCATAGTGACAATTATGGCTCTGATTATATTCCACCTAGGTCGGCACTGAGTATGCTGGCTGTTACTTTGAAGTAGATGGGCACTCCTAAAAGGTATTGAGAACAAATTAGATGATCTAATGGGGCCCAGATCCTGGAGAAGAGGACAGATGCTGAAGAATAATTGTGGGGAGGGAAGCTACGTGGAGAATTCAGACCCAGGAGGGGAGAAGAACAGGTGCTGAAGACAGGAATCATGAAGGGAAGTTTCACAGAAGGCCCAGAGCCTGGAGAAGAGTAGGGCAGGCAGTGAAGAGAGGAATCATGGAGGGGGAAGCTATATGGAGGGCCCAGACCCTGGAGAGGAGGAGGACAGAGGCTAAAGGGAGGAATCATGGGGAGGGAAACTACATGTTGAAGAAAGTACCAGAAATCCAAAGAGAGTAATACTGGAAACAACAAAAGATAAAGCCTGAGCACTCAGGTGTCATGTGTTGTTCAATGAATGACAGAAATGAAAGGTATGTGACAAAATCTAATGTTGGGTATCTTTGTGGAGACAGATAGTTAGAAGCTGTTCTGGGGGAAAAAATAACACTGCCATTAGTGGAAGTTTTTACAAGCAGGTTAATTGAGGCACCTATGATTTTCATATTAAAGTCTAGCTGTGTGAATTGATCAAGGCAGTTTTTTTTTCAATATATCTGGCATTTTAAATATTCAGGTATTTTTGAAAGGTTTAATCAAGCTCAAAAAACAATTATCATATTTTGAAAAATCAAAAGTATATCCTAAATTGAAATTTTCCTTTTTAGTCTTAAACATTTGCTTCTCCAGGTCCTTTAGTCAGACTCAGTGTAGGGCTTTCTTCTCATTGCCCTCACCTAGGACTACAACTCTTAGCAAACTGTGTTCATGCTGCCTACATTGGGAGGCATCTGGGGAAAGAGCTAATCTATCATTCCTTTACATGAACCTGGAAAAGTGAAGGAGCCTTCTTAGTGTCAATTCCCCAAATGAACATAGGTGTGACAAAACTCCACTGCTGACTTGTCCAGTGCCTGTTTTCCCCAGGACACAGTGACTGATGTCTCCTATTCTGCCTCTAAATCTGCAACTGGGCTCTTCCCTCACAGTTCTGTGCCAAACAAGGCCCCAGGAGGAGAGCTCTTTGTTATATCTCTTCCTCCTGTAGCTAGGTGATTTTCAGAAACATGGCTCTGCAGGGGTTGCAGTCCCTGGGATGTGTGCTCAGGGAGATGCCCTGGTGAGAGTGGCTTGAGCTTCTGTGCCAGGCCAGAAGTCATGCCATCATCACCCTCCTGTAGCAGTGCATGTGGCTTTACTACAGAGAGTGGGACCCTATCTGCAGCATCTCAGGCCTGAAACCTTCTCCTTCTCCACCTTCCCCTCTCCCTGGATCCTGTACTATCTCATGGTCTCATAAAGGAAGATTTGTATATTTACCTCGAAGGCCTGTCAGGAAGGGCTCAATCCTTAGGGAAAAATGGCTTCTCAGCTTGCTGGGGTGAGCATTCATTTCCAGCCTTCCTGCAGAGCCCTTTCCCTTTGGTTTTCAGGGACGACTCTTTACACCAGAAGAAATGGAATTTAGCTTCTGATTCCTGTTCAACTTCCTTGTTTTACACACAAACCTGTGGTACTGACCTCACTAAATTTGGGGGGAAATTAATTACTGGAAAAACACTCCAAGTCCTGCTCATGCAGTCAGGCCTACCCCTGCCCCAAGTAAAAGGTCATTGATACAGGCACAGGCATGTGATAGTGGGTGTTGGTGGCTCGCCAGGGGACATGAAGCCAGAATTAGACAGGTAGTCAGTATAGATAGGTAAATGGAGTCAGGTCAGATAAAGGAGGTCAATTTTGAGTAAGGGAAGTTGGAGACGGTCCCCTAAAGGATTGAAATGTTAATTCCTTCAGAGTCCTTCCTCCAACCTGTTGCTGAGGTAATCTGTCTCAAGAATTGCCCCTTCCTACAGGGAGCTATAAAGTTGTTAATTAGTGTGTTCTGGGCTGTCCTATCTTGCCCTTCCCTCTTCAGCCCACTTGTTTCCCACCTTTTGGCCATCCCACCGAGCAGTTCCTAGGCCCAAGCGAACGCTCAGTCACACATTCAGGAAGGAGAAAGATAAGAGGAAGAGGACAGGAGAACAAAGGAAGCCTAGGACATATAAGAAGAGCAGAACACTTCACTTTTGGGGATAACAGGGCCAGCTATGCCCCCCTTCTTTCTCCCTGGAGAAGTCTATGCTACCCCACTTTGAATAAACTTTGCTTTATGTGCTTGCATTGGCATGCTTCTCTGATATTCAAACTTCAACATGTGAGGAAGCAGAACTCGTCACTGATAAACAGTGGTATCAGCTGCTGTTGGTGATGCCCCTGGCCCAGACTGGCAGGGTTGAGGTGGGCTTCAAGCAGCTGCTGGGATCCTGCTGTGCATTCCAGCATTGTAGCCTGTCTGAGCACTGGGCATTAAAGGTGGCATGGAAGTGATGGAGTAAAGAAGCTACAGCATCTGTGTGGAGTCTGCTCTTAGCATCCTGGACAGTTGTCTGCCCACTGTGAAGGAGGTGCTTCATCCATGGCAGTTGCAGAAGAACTTAGCTCTCAAAACACTTGAGAAAGTTGTCTGCTAATGAAGTGTGAGCAAATTTTATTTGACCAGACTGTCATTTGCTCAGCCAAGTGCTACAGCTCTGCCACACACATAGCATCCTCAGGGTAATTCCTGTGGGAAAAGAGAGAACAGAGCTAGTTCTCCCTGGCTCAATCTGGGGATAACTCTCACCATGGAATGGGGCACTTTAAGGCAACTCTTTGTTGCACTGTTCTCTCTTGTCTTCCAGGAGACCTTGGCATGTGACTCCTTACACTTCCAGATCATGATACTCTGGAGATGTAGTCCCTTCTGTATGGGCACACATAATTGGATCAGGTAAGGTCAGAAATTCTCTCTTACAGTGAACCTAACCCTGGACTAACAGCCACTTGTGTGTGGATTCTGTCCACAATCACTGGGAAATTACTACACAGGATGTGCTCACTAGGGCCAGTATTTGGACAGGCAGCTAGCATTGCTAGAATATCCTGTTGGATAGGTAAGATGAAAGCTGATTCAAAGGAAATGGAAGGTTAATACCTCCTCCACATCTGTGGCCAAGGTCACCTGCGTCCAGGAAATTGTCCCCTCCCCCAGTAAGAAATTGTTAATGAGTACTCCCCAGGGATGGCTCAATTTCTGCCTTTTCTGGCTTTTAATGGAAAATAGGGAGAAGTATCCCTGGATCTCTCCCCCCCAGCCTTTTGGCCCCAAGAGTGGGATGGGAGTGGGGGTCATGAGAAGAAAGAAACCTGGAAACTAGAGAGGACAAGATTCACCCTGTCCCATCCATACCAGCTCTGGATACCCTTCTCCTTCTGAAGAAGTCTGTTTCTGTTCTACCCTTTAAAAAAAAAAATAAAAAAAAAACTTTTATTTTCTGCACTCTGCCCTAGTGTTTCTCATGTGTTTGTGTTCAACATGAGGAAAACAGAACCTGATTTCCAAGAATGGTATCAGAACCATGTTAGTATTCCACCTACCAGACCATTACATACCTCACATCAAGTTTTAATCAATTTGAAGGGTTAAAACAGATTTGTTTGTTTTACTGTCATGACCTAGTAAAATATTTTTCTTATCTTCTTAAGTCTGTGTGTGTATAAATTGGACTTGAGTGTGAAGAGAATGTGGCCCAGAAAAGCAGACAGCTAGAAAGAAAAATGTCCATGGATCCTTCCAGTGGGAAGTTGAGTCAGGAACAAAATTATAGTGCCACATGATGGAGCGGGTATTTACCTGTCCACATGAAGTTTCCTCTTCTTTAGGAAACTTTCTGCAGTTCTGTATGGGATTTCTTGGATTTCAGAGTAATATCATTTGTAACTTATTTGCAAATGAAAATGGTTATTACTATAATTACTAAAAAGGTGGACAATAGATGCAACTTCTATTCAAGAGGGAGTTGTATTAAATATCTGCATGAGAAGATATAAGAAATCAATATGGTTTAGGACATACGATCTGTTTTTTTTTTTTTTGAAGACCCTTTAACCTGTATTTATTTAAATATAGATATTTCATTTTAAAAAGGCTCACAAATTTGGTCCTATCTCCTGCCTGCCTTGGTGGCTTTTTTTCAGAGGACAGCCATGTGTAGCATGATGTCTTGATCAACTGTGATTGCTAATAATAGGGTAGTGGTCCCATAAGAAAACAATTGAGATATGAAAATTCTCTATACCACTTTTACTGTGCCTTTTGTATTAATGTACATGTATGTGTGGAGATGCTCAAATAGGGATTTACAGTGGTGACATTGTGTTGCTTTACATAGCATGTTGCGTGTGGGTGTGAAACACAGTCTGTATTGTGTTGGAGCAAGTGCTCCAGATGACCAAGGAATGAGCAAGTGTGCAGTACTGCATTTGTAATGAACTTGTCCCCACAGCCAGCTTGCCCATGACTTTTATCCCCACCTGCCTGTCCATGGAAGGGGCGGGGGGGGGAGAAGAAAGCACTTGTGACTGAAATAGAGAAACTTATATTCTGTGCTTCTGTGATTATATCAAAATGAACTTTCCTAATACATATAACTATAATGCACTAATGAAAATTAGATAATAATTTAAAATTAAAAGTGTTTCATACAGATACATGTGGGTTTTTTTCTATTTTAAAGAGGATACTAGCCAGATTAAATAACTGAAGATTTAAGAAGACTACAATTAAGTAGACAAAAAAGTTAACAGGAATTGGTAGGAATAAGAAAAAAAAAAGAAAAAAAAAAGGACAAAATGAGAATAGAGTGAGGAGGAGGAGAAGTGTTGTTACTATTATGTTTTTATAGAAAAAAAAAAGAATGCTTTATTACCCACTATCTTATTCAACTACAGAGAACACATAGAAATTCAATGTCCTAGAGTTCTTTATCTTTTCTTCCTAACCGCAAAAATTTCCATATATTTTTCAAGATCTCATCTTTAACTAAGTATAAGCGAGGCAGCATGTACACGGTAAAACTAAGTAATACTTGACTTGATCAAGGTGAAGTTTATAATGTCATTGGGAGCAAGACCAGTGTTGTTGAAGAGAAAAGTAAGGGTGTTAGTAAATAAAATGTTGTGGGGAGAAACAAAGCATTAAAGGCTGGTTGAAGAAAGTTAGTCACATCTACACACTGAGGGTGA
Organism: Marmota marmota marmota; assembly: GCF_001458135.2. Lineage (NCBI taxonomy): Eukaryota > Metazoa > Chordata > Mammalia > Rodentia > Sciuridae > Marmota > Marmota marmota. The sequence continues at coordinate 4,154,433 of NW_026000016.1, read as the reverse complement.
GGGAGTGTGCTTAATGACAGTTTCATTTTGTTTGTATTTTGAATGAATAGGGATCCAAGAGAAGGAACATCTGGCACAGTGCTCCACACTAAAATTGAGAAGAGGCTTATGTTGGGAAAGATATTATTAGAAAAATAGAAGGAAGAAAGAAAGATGGACATGGCATTACAATTTTATAGGATAGAGCCAAGAAGTTTTGGGTGTCATATGTATTAAATTTTGACATGAAAGTTTATAGATCTTCACACCATTTGAATATAAAAGAGCTCTTTAAAGTTCACTTCTAAATGTGACACTTTTCTTGCCTATACCCAGCATATAGGCACAGAACAAAACTATAAATTCTAGACAAAGAAAACAGTGTAATACTACCCAAAGGCACTAAAGAATGACCAAATTAAGGTAGATACCAAAGGTAAAAGTTTAACACTTGTAAGAAGACAAGGGCATAACATTGAAAGTGTTTCTTCTTTATTCATCTTTTAGCCTGAGGACAGGCCCCTGGATGGAGGGTTAACAACACCTTAAAGAAAATCTATAATCTGGCTGGCATAAAAAATAGAAAACAAATAGTTAAAGCCACAGTTCATGGAAAATGAAGGGGAATTCCAGATAGTATAGTGGGAACCACAAGTTTTGTGGACACCTTTTGCCCACACCTCTGGCTAACACCTGAAGCAGCATTTGTGGGCATATTGAAAACACCTTGAAATTAAAATTAAAATAACTGAGAATTAATCCATGAAGAGAGAGTTTCTGACAAATAACCTACAGAAGTCTTCAGAAATGTATAAATTTTGAGACTAGGTCATCAACAGAACATGTCAAGGTTATCAGTGCATGCCTGGGTGCTATGTATAAAACAGTTTATTCAAATAATTGGGAAGTACATTAGAAAAACAAAATTAAAACTGATCAGCCAACATGGAGTTTCCATTTAAGTTTGTTTATTAGAGATTCCAAACTGCTCTCCTGCTGTATGACTTCCTCTCTGAGTGCCCAAGATTTACCAAAAAGGAAGGGTGTTATCAGGTGTAGAGAAAATTAGGGAGGATCAAGAAAACCTAGTGTAAGAAAAACCAAGAACCAGATGGATTCTCATCTAAGATCTAACAGACCTGTAAAGAAGAGCTATTGCCAATCCTCCTCAAATTATTTGATGAAACAGAACTTGAGGGAGACACTGCCAAATTTATTCTACAAAGGTAGTATCACCCTGATACCAAAAACAAAGACACATTAATGAAAGAAAATGTCAGACCAATATCCCTGATGACTATAGATGTAAAATTACTTAATAAAATATTGGCAAATGGCATTACAAAACACATTAAGAAGATTGTACAGAATGATCAAGCATCTTTAATGCCTGGGATGCAAGGTTGATTTAATATATGCAGGTCAAAAAATGTAATTCACATATAAACAGATTCAAGTACATTAAAAAACATAATTAAAAGATGAAGAAAAGTCATTTTAAATCACCCAGCAAACATTCATTTTTAAAACCCTAGAGAAACTAGAGATAGAAGGAAATATTCTCAATGTTGTAAAAGATGTGCACGACAAAGCCAAAACCAACATACAAAATGAAGAAAAATTGAAAGTGCTTTCTCTAAAAACAGGAATAAAACACCACTCCTATTCAACCTAGTCCTTGAAATTCTAGCCAGAGCAATCAGGCAAGAGAATAAAATTCAATGTATACAATACACATAGAAATAAAGGACTTAAATGATCTATTTGCTGATGACATTATTTTTTATTTAGAAGACCCCCATAAAACTTCTACAACTGATAAACAAGTTTAGTAAAGGGGCAGTATACAAGATCAACATGTAAATTAATTGCTTATTCCACCCTAGTATTGTATTTTCAGGAAAAAAATGAGGAAATTATCTTATTATAACCTAAAAACATATAAATACTTGGGAATCAATATTATCAAGGAGGTAAAAGACTTCAGCAATGAAAACTATAGAACACTGAAGAAAGAAATTGAGGACCCTAAAGGATGGAAAGACCTCTCATGTTCTTGAACAGACAGAAATAATATTCTCAAAATGGCCATACTACCTGAAGCAATATAAAGATTCAATGTAGTTCCTATGAAATGTGAATGACATTCTTGTCAGAATTAGAAAAAAAAATAGTTCTAAAATTTATCTGGACAAAGAAGATACACATGCCAATCAAAACACTTCTGAGAAAGAAGAGTAATTCTGGAGATATCACAGTATCCGATCTCATGTTGTATAACAGAGCTTTAGTGTAAAAATGCATTACATTGACACTGAAACACACCTGAAGACCATGGAATAAAAGAGAATATCCAGACACAAATATACATAGATATAGTCACTTAATACTTGGCAAAGATGCTAAAAATATATGTTGGAGAAAAGATGGTCTTTTCAACAAGTGGTGCTCTTAAAACTGAACAGCTGTATGTAGAAAAAGAAAACTTGATGCCTGTCTCTTACTCTGCGCAACAATCAACTTCAAACAGATAAAATATATAGAAGTTAGACCAGAAACTCTGCAACAGCTAGGGAAAAAAAGTAGGTCCAACACTCCAACACATTGATAAAAGTATCAGCTTTCTTAACACAATTCTAAAGCACATCAAATAAAACCAAGAATCAACAAGTGGAATGGCAGCAAATGCCAAAGCTTCTACATATCAAAGAAAATATGAGAGTGACGAGAGGGTCTACCAATGAGAAAAGCCTTGCCACCTGCTCCTCAGATAGGGAAGTAATATCTAGAATATATAAGAAACTCAAAAACAACATGAAAAACCCTAATTATTGAATAGACAAAACAACTACACTCATTGCTCAAAAGAAGAAATATAAATGGCCACATAATATATGAAAACCTGTTCAAAATCCCTAGCAACTAGGGAAATTAAAATGAAAACTGCATAAATATTTCATCTCATACTCCAGTCGCAACGGCAATTATCTACAGTAAAACTATTAACCAGTGCTGGTGAGGATATGGGGGAAAGGTTCACTTATGCATGTTTCAGGGATTGCAAATTAGTACAAGCATTCTGGAAATCTATGGAGATCTCTTAGAAAACTTGTAATGAAATCACCATATGATACAGCCATTCCACTCCTTGGTATACAGTCAAAGAGCTAAAATCAGCACACCATTTTACAAAGCAATATCAGCACAATTTGCAATGGCCAAATTATGAAACTAGCCCACATACTCATCAACAGATGAATGGATAAAGAAAATGCACATATATACAATTCACTTTAACTCAATCATACAGAAGGATGAAATTATTGCGTTTGGTGGCAAAATCATAAAACTGGAGAACACAATTCTAAATGAAATAAGGCAGACCCAGAAAGTCAAGGATCAAAAGTTTTCTCTCATGTGGATGCTAGACAAAAAATAAGAGGAAAAGGGGGAATCACATGAAAATAGAAGATACCTGTGGACTAGAGGAGGGACATTGAGAGTAAGGGAGGAGGGACAAAAAGGGGATAGACAGTAGAATGAAACTAACCAAACTCAATTGTGTACATATATAAATAAAGCCCAGTGAATTTTTATTTGTGTCTATGATACACTAATTTTTTTAAAAGTACAAATGGAAGAAAGACCATTAGAATAGAGGAAAGGGAACAGAGGAAAGGAGGAGGGAAACTAAGGAAGGAAATCTGGGGATTGACTTGGTACCAATTATATTCTGTATTTTATAATTATGTCAAAGTAGACCTGATTGCAGTCATTTGTAACTGTAATGCACTAATAAAACTTTTTTTAAAAAGAATCTAAAGTTGTCTGGAAGAGAGCATTCATCTTTATAAACATGAAATTCAAGTGTAATAGATATTCAAGAGAGTAAAGACAAGAAGAGACTAAGGAGTGGAGAAAGGGGGGAGTTCAGTATTTTACACTAAAAAGCAATCTGTGCTTCCCCCCAAAAAGCCAAAGTTTCTACATATCAAAGAAAATAATAAGAAAATTCTATTTTTTTCATTGAATTTTCCCATAATGACAGGCTGAAGAAAACAGAGGGCAATTACAGTACTTTTCCAAATGAAATAAAAAATTAGAATCAATGTGGTGGATAGTCAAATAAAATTCAAACTGATACTGCAGTTATTTCAGAAAAAAATGATGTTTTGTATGGAAATTAAAATATGAATAAAAGAATTATGAATGCATTATAGGAGGATTTATTTAAAAGGAGCTTTGTGAATACTACCACTTAAAGACATGAAAACCCTTTAAAATGAATGGGGATAATTTGTCAGTTTTCTCATTTTGGACTTATAAATTTTATCATGAAGTATGCACATTTTACAATGAAGTTAAATATAGTATAAGCTACTTTTTCATGAATGATACAAGAATTGTTTTGCACCCAGATGAAAAATTTCTAAATTTAATTTGACATTCAGATGATGTCAGTCATCTGAAATATGTATGGAAGGTGGTCTTAGACTCATTTTAAGATTCATATCTTCCTCTTATTTTTATGATCATTATTATTTTTAATGCTTGGGCCAAAGTTTTCTCATTTGCAAAAGACAAGGCCACTCTTCAGAGGATCCCACAACTGGTTCCGATTAACAAATATGGATGTGGAAATTTAGCCTCAATTTTCTGTAACACTCATACGCTTTGTTATATTTTTTATTTTTACATGCATTTTTAACTGAAAGCTTAATCTTCAATCATGATAACCATAAATTATGGTGGCCTGACCTTGAATATCAATGTTAACATACTAGAAACTAAATCACTTGATTTCTGGGACACAGTCAGGTGCCTAGGTTTCACACAATTTCCATCTGATTAGTTGGCCACATAGAGATACCTGTAGAAATCATGTTAGTCCTCACATTATTACTAGTAACAGTATCTAGGCAAGACATCAAAGTCTTCTGACACCCATCACTGAAACCTCCTTTTTTAAATGTGACCATTAGGGAGAACAGACAACAAAGTGAATTAGAAAAACAAGAAGGTGGCTTAGAACCTACAGCATTCTGTGCCTTTAACTCTGCTCTGAGCATAAATTTCAAGGAAAAAGATGAAACTTGAAGGAACAGATAATGCTAATTGCCGCTGGTTATATAGAAACCACACCTATTGCTGATTTATAAAACCATCCTCTTCTACTCAATCTTTTTAAAAATATTTAATAGCAAATTCAAAAGAAAAAAATACTTAGGTAGAAGTTGAATTTTTGGCTTTCTACTAAATTTGTGCTCAAAATTAAAACTTTTGCTGAAATAAGTTTCTATAAAGGAGAAAAAGAAAACCAATCACTTGATTTTTGGGACACAGGTGCCTATGTTTCAGACTGCATTGGCACTGCGTTTTTTAAGGTACCTCTTCCATATGACAGGCCTGTAAAAGGTTGGACATGGTGGCATATTCCTTTGATCCTTGTGTTAGGAATGCAGTATCACAAAGATGGCTCACTTTTCTTTCATAGGGATATTTATACCTCAGAAATAAAAACAAAAAACTAAATGTGGACTTATGGCTGACTAATTCTGTGACTATGTTTGCTACAAACTAAAATGTATTACAGTTTATTCTTGGAACTTTTGCTATAAAATAATCAAGTTGCCTGAATTACCACCATGTACAATCTTACCACCATGTACAATCTTATAGTTGGAGGCAATTGTATAATTCAATAGCCTAGCCAACATACTTTCGTGAGAAATTGGGGTAAGTGAAGAAAAAAAAAAGAGTCATCAAAGTGAATTCTCCTTTCTGACATTGGGAGTCATTCCTTGATGAACAATTTCAAAATAACTCCCTGGGGCCCTTTATGCTCTAGTCTCAGATTTAAAGTCTTGGTGAAATTTACAAACTGCTTTTTTTAGAAGACAGAAACTGGTACTGGTGGGGAGTTAATAGATGTAATTTCTTATCTAATGCTCAGGGGGGCATTAAGAAATTGTATTTAAAATCAGCCCTAGCTTCATGTTTGTCCTCAGGGTATCTTCGGGTCTGTACACAATATAGAAGGATATATGCAATTTGAAAACATATAGAATTAGAAATGAATCACAAGTGGCAGGTAATTTCCAAAGGTGTGTGCAAACTTAAATTCACCAAGGGTTTTTGGTGAATTTACTCCTGTTGCAAGAGCAATTTCAATTTCCTCCCAGTGGCTTAATTGTTATATTGCTCCACAGTACCCAATATATACATTAGGAAAGCTGCTAGAAAGAGCAAGAATACATGTAGAAAGCCTCACAATGCATAATCAAACGTGATTCTCAACTCTGACATTGGGAGTTATTTTTTCATGGACCAAAATGTTACCATACCTCACTTAGCCCAGGTCTCAGATGTGAAATCTATGTGCAGTTTGTTAACTACCTTTGGTATTATATTGGGAATGGTAGTGGTAGGGAGTTAAGAGATGTAATTTCTTTCTTATGCTCAAGAGAGCCTTAAAGACTACTGTTTTACAGTAGCAAAACTTTACATTTTTTCTTATGGTATCTGCACACATACAGAAAATTGTGTGGATTTTGAAACTCCTTATAGAAGTAGGAGAGAATTATAAATGGAAAGTAGTTTCCAAAGACTGATCCAAACTTAATTATTAAAGGTTTTTGTTTTTTTTTTTTTTACTGAATTCATTCTTGCTGCAATATGTAGTTTTATTTTCTTCCCAGGGGTTTAATAGGTACTATGCTCCACAGGGGGAAATAATATAACATAATATATATATATATATATATATATATATATATATATATATATGCATTATGAAAGCTGCTAGAATGAGCAAGAGTGAAACAGTACACATACACAGCCTCAAAATGCATGACTAAACTAAATGTTCAATTCTGGCCTTGGGATCCTTCCTTGATGAACTACAGTGTTGCCATAGCTTACTGTGGTTCTTTAGACCCTCTTCTCCTATTTGAAGTGTATATGTAATTTGTGAGTTGCTTTTGGGGGGAGATGAAAAATGTTAATTGTAGGAAGCTAGTAGATACAATTTTTTTTTTACCTAATGCACAAAGGTGGCATTAAGGAATAGTATTTTATAGTAACAGCCTGCCACATGTAAAGCCAGATTTATAGATAGGTACTTAGCAAATTGGATCTAATATGCAGTCTAATAAAGAAAGTAGACTCCATAAAGAAAATGGAGTGGATCTGAGCCCAGGAAAAAATATTGAATATTGAATACTGGAATATTGAAATGTTCATGTTTCCAAGGCTTTCGCCCATTCCAAAGAGCTGTTAATGAAGTAGCTCCCAACAAAACAGGGAGATACTATTAAAATCACCCTAGACCCTTCCTGCCCAGATCACACCTCCCCCTCCCCATGGCCTACCTGTTTTCCACCTTTTGTTCTTCCCATCTGCATTCCCTATCACATGCAGGATAGAGGGAGATAAGCAAAATAAAGGATGGGAATGCAGGAAGACAAAAAGAAGACCTTAGATATAAAAAGTAGAAGACCTCCCCTTCCCAAGAACTCTTCCTTTTGGCCCCCCTCCTTCCTTTGGGGGAAGTCTTTTCTGATATCCTTTAAGGAAGCCTTTTACTTTCCACTTTACACTTGCTTCAGCATGTTTCTCTGGTGTCATACTTCAGCATTTGGGGAAGCAAGAACTTGTCACAGCAACCAGCAGTATCCCTTGCAGTTTATTCCTATCCCTATTAGGTATTTTCAAAATGCACATATTCAGATATATTGAGAAAAGCCTGAAGATGTTTTGGAAATTCAGGTGAACTCAGTACTGACTTAAAATACTTTTTATTAATACCCTCTTGTGCACGATGTAAGAAATTAAATTGGCTTACTCCCTACCATTACCAATTACCATTTGCCTTGAAGATAAATTTACAGATTGTACCTAGACTTAAAATCTGAGACCTAGAGCTATAGAGAGGTATGGCAATATTGCAGTTTATCAAGGATTGACTTCTAATGCCAGTTTGATCACACATTGTGCTGCTTTCTATTTGTAACATTTTACTCCTGCTCATTCTATGAGTTCTTTAATGCAGATATTCAGTGCTGTGAAGCAATGTACCTATTAAACCCCTGGTGAGAAAGATAAAACTGCTATAGAAAAAGTAATGAATTTAGTAAGACCCCTTTGGTATCCCCAAAGTTCAGTTGCTTTAGCATTTGGAAACTGCCTCCCAATTTCAATTCATTCCTACCTGTATGAGGCATTTTCAAGATGCACATATTCAGGTTGATAGAATAGAGTTCTGAATGATTCTCAATGCCAGAACTAAAAATTCAGTGTTATGCTGTATTGTGAAGCTTTCTATATGTACCATTTCTCACTTGCTCATTCTAGTTTTTCCAAATCTGGATATTTGACCCTGTTGAGCACTTTAACCAGGAATCCCCTGGGAAGAAAGTAAAGGCTGTCTTGCAGCAGGAGTCAATTTGGTAGGACCTTTTTGTGAATTAAGTTTGAATCTGCCTCTAAAATATTCCTACCACTTTCATTTCACTCTTATTCCTATAAGGTGTTTTCCAAATATACATTTTTTTTTTTTTGCTGTATTGAGCTCAGGTCTTAAGATTCCCTTTAGAAAAAGGTAAAAGTTTTTGTGTTTCATTTTGTTTGTTTGTCATGAAAGATAATTCCTCAAATCCCCACATGAGTATCATGGCAATAATTATCTCTCTAAACTCTCTCTAAGTACATTCTCCTGTCTTTTATAAAAACAAATTACAAAATGCACATAGAAAATCTGAGTCTTGTGCCTAATGGGCCACAGAGATTACTGGGAATATTCAATGAAGGCTTGACTCCAAATGTCAAAATTAAGAACTCAGTTTGATCCTGCATTGTGAGATTTTCTCTATTACCCACTTCCTTCCTGATTATTCTAGCTTTTTTCCAAAGGCAGATATTTGGCCCTTTTTAGCAGTATAATAAGTGAAGCCTGTGTCACAGCAGAAGTCAATTCCATAAGATTCTTTTGTGGTTTCATTTGAATTGGCTTCTGGAAGCTGCCTGACACATTTATTTCACTCCTGTTTTTATAAGTGCAGTTATTTGGCTGTATTGAGCTCACAAATTTTGTTGTACTGTTATGGTTTAGATTTTGGTATCCCCCAAAAGATCATGTATGATAAAATGCCTGAGAGTTTAGAGGTGAAATGATATGAATATTAGAACCTTAAACTAATCCATATATTAATCTCCTGATGGGTATTTACTGAAAGGTAACAGTAGTAGACAGGGGTGTGTGGTTAGAAGAGGTGGGTCCCTGGGGCATGCATTTGCGTTACATATTTTGTCCACATTGAGCAGAGCTCTCTCTCTGCTTCCTGGTGGCCATGTCCTGTTGTGTTCTTCTCCATCACATACTTCTAACATGGTATTCTGCTTCACCTTGAGCCCCCAGGAATGGAGCCAGCTGTCTTTGAACTGTGACTTCTGAAACTATGAGCCACCATGCAATCTTTTCCACCAAAAATTATTCTTGTCAGGTCTTGATTTTAATCACAGAAGAAAAGAAAGCTGACTAACAAACTGCACTTAGGATGAATGTGCATAATGTGGGGTTTTGAAAGACAATTCCTTAATGCCCCCCCCCCTTGAGCTTTATAAAGAAATTCCCTTTGAAAACTCGTTCCAAACAAAGTTCCCTGGCTCCTATGGAAAGCAGTTTACAAATTGCACATAGTCTTCAAATCTGAGTTTTGGACTTAAAGGATCCCAGAGATATATGGGAACATTGAGATGACTCCAAATACCAGAATTAAGAATTTGATTTTATTCAGTATGGAGAAATTTTCTATGTACCATTTCACTCCTGCTCATTATAGCTTTTCAAAAATCCAGATTTGGGGCCTAGTTTGGCATTTTGACTAGGAAACTCCTGGGAAGAAACTGAATCCTATGCACAGCAATATTGAATTCAGTAGGACTTATTTGTAAATTATGTTTGAATCTGGAAGCTACTTGATACTTTTATTTCACTCTTGTTCCTATAAGCCACACCAAAACTGCACATATTCAGGTGTAATGAGGTCAGAATTTATGGTGATCTTAAGAAAAAATTGATGGTTTTTTTCTCATGAAACAGAATTTTTTTATTCCCATTTGAGCATCATGTAAGAAATAACCTTTGTATTCTCCCTCTATGTATAGTTTCCTGTCTCCCATGAAAAGCCATTTAGAAATTTCACATAGGCTGCATACCTGGGTACCTTGAACATAAATGAGGGAGCCAAAAAAAACAGGACTCTCACTATTCATTGAGAACAAGCTCTAGGCCAGAGAAGAGTGGTGTGTTACAGGTGTCTCAAGCAAGTACTTGTCAGGTGCCTTGCACCCAGTTCATGTGGAGGAATCCCTGAAACCCCTCAGGAGATTTTGTGTGAGGCCTGAAAATTTTTGACATTTCCAGCCCTTATTTCCAGTGGAGTGTCATGTAAGGGAGGGTTTAATTCTGTAAAATTTGCAAGAGCTGGAGTCCCTGAGAAACAAAGGCATTAACTTGGACAGGGTAGGCATCTGTGTGAGTCAAGCAAAAAAGACAAGTGTTGGATTGGCTGGGCTGGGCTTCTTTAGAATAGCAAAAACATGGCAAGGCAAACAAAAGCAAGGGGAGGCAAGGAAGTGAATTACTGGACTTGGTTTAATTAGGTGTGGCTGGGTTTTGCTGCAACCAGCATGGCTAAATTAGCAGGTTCCAGTGAGGGGCAATGAGAGATTGGAAGAAATAAAGAATCAACACATGCAGATCTTGAGACAAAGCTGGGGTTGAATGGAGCACTGCTCTCTGAAGGAAAAGCAGGTTTAAAGAATTACACCAGGATTCTTTATTATATATGTCTGTAAATCAGAATAAAGACTATATAAGCATTATTCTTTGTATTCATGAAACTTACAGAGTTAGCAACAGTATGCAGCTATTTCCTGAGTTACATTCTACAGTTTCAATGTGCAGTGTTAAGAGAATTGTGTAGCTCTCAAGAAAGTTCATTGTTTAAAGTTACTAATTCACAGGCAGATTCAGGAGCATTAGAACTGGGTGAAACATTGTGGTTACCTTAGAAAGGAAGTTCCTTCATTCCCAGGAGCTGCTGTGTCTGAGAATAAGGTCCAGGCTGATAAGACTCTAGCATGGAGGACATCTGCATAGCAACCAGGCATTCTATGCCTTTGCACAAGAACTTTCCCAGTCACCAAGTATGCCACAGCCATGAAATCATCAGGGACCCCAATCTCAGACATTGGTCTCCCAGTCACTGTCACCGCTCTCCTCAGGGCTTAACTTGGCTTCTCATGAGTCACACTATAACCAGGCAATGAAAATCAAGGTAATGAAAAACAAGGTAAGGCAAGACAAGGCAATGGAAGACTTAATTGTTCTGATCTGAGCTTGGCTGAGCTGGACATGTCTTAGTTTCTCCAGAGCCATATGATGAGAAAACATTGAAAAGCAAAACACTAAATATTATGGTAAGTCAAAACAAAACAATTCTTGAATACTTCTCAGTGCCCATGCAATGATAAGATAAAAGAAGTAAACACAATGCTTGACTTGTAATTGATATCAAGACCATGGAAAAGCAAGGAAAGAGGGACTGGCTTTCCCTCTATAGCCAAACCATGGCAAGTCACAGCAAGGCTGGACTAGCCAAATCAAAGCTAGAAACTGTTGGCTTATGTCCAATAGTCAATCCATGACAAGACAAGGAAAGAAAAGGGAAGTCAAAGCAAGGCATTTCAAATAAAGTCAAAGCAAACATAGCTTTCACATGATAGCCACGGAAAGGCTACAGGAGGCAAAGTAAGTCAAGGCTTGACTACACATGCCTTCTTTATAGGTAAGTCAAGTAAAGCTATGGAAAGATAAAACTAGGCAAGGCATGGCATGGCTTGTCTTGGCTAGAATTGGTTTGGCTTCTCTTCAAGTCAGGCCATAGTGAGGCAAGAAGAGACAAGGCACAGCAGTTTGGTTTGGATTGGATTCTCAATAGCCAAACATAAAAAGACAAGACAAATTAATGGAGGCAAGGAAAGACTTTGCTGTGATTGTCTTGGCTTGACTAATAATCAATACCAAGGCATGCCAAAGCAAAGAAACACAAGGCAAGGCAAACCCTGGCTTGGTTTGTCTTCCTCTCAGTAGCCATGTCATGGTAAAGTAGGACAACCCAAGGCAAATAAAGGCAAGACAAAATCTGGCTTCCACTTGGTAGTCAGGACATAGCAAGGCAAGACAACATAATTCAAAGAAAGGCAAGGTACTGCTTGTATATTCTGCTCAATAACTACATCACATCCAGGCAAGGCACCATAACATACAGCAAGGCAAGTCTTGGATTGCCATGTCTTCATTTCTCATGGTTTGTTTTTATCTGGATAGGCAAGGCAAAGAAGACTTGAAGGCATGCCTTGAATTGGCTTGACCTGGATTTTCCTCAATGGGCAAACCATGTCAAGGCAAGGCAATGAAAGGCATGACTCAGGTAGACTTTCTTGGATTCTCCTAAATATCCAATCTCTGAAAACCAAAGCAAGAAAGGCCAGGTAGAGAAGGCAAGAGAGTGCCACAGTCTGGCTGGGCACAATTTACGAGCCACTTGTCAAGCAGAAACAAACTTTATTTTTAGAACACACAGGCTGCACCACACGAACTCTTCAGGAATTCCCTCAGAGCCCAACTGCCACCACCGGCTTCCAGCAAGCTTCTCAAACCCCCACTCCTCCTGCTCTTGAGGCTGATTGTCTGGGTCGCGTGGGCAGAGCCAAAAGAGTCCCCAGCTCCGTGGTCTGAAAGGGTGGGGAAACAGCCCAATGAGCATCACCACAGAGGAGCCAATCAGCTGGCAGCTGGAAGTTTGCTGGTGGTTTGAGAATGGCATTCATTAGCCCAATGTCTCCCTCTACAGCATTTTGGGCAAATACCCAGTATTCTACTCCTTTGATACCTAGTTTTGCTAAACCCTCCTCCTATGGGGCAATTCATTTTAAAATGTCCTGTTTATTCACAATTGTAGCATGTTTTTGGCCTGGCATCTAAAACCTGTTGTACTGCAGCTGCCAAGACTTGCCCTTGTTCACTATAGCCTCTACATAATTTAATATATGTGTTTAAATCTTCATGTTTCCATGGTCTAATGACTTCTCTGCACCAACGATTCGCTTGCTCATAAGCCAGTTGTTTTATTAATGGCATTGCTTGTTTTGTATTCCCCAAAACTCTGGCAGCTGTTTGAATAAGCCCATCTACAAATTCAGTGTAAGGTTCATTAGCTCCTTGTATTACCTTAGATAATTGACCTTGTAAACCTCCACGTCCTTGTAAAGTCTTCCATGCTCTAACCCCATCTACAGCAATTTGTAAGTATATGGCAGGATCATATGCAATTTGTTGCTGCTGATCCTCATAAGGTCCCTTTCCTAACAACATATCTAGATTTCTCTGAGGATAACTGGCTGCCGCATTTCGCCTAGCCGTCTCCTTGCAAAATTCCTCATTGGCAACCTTCCATAACAGGTATGGAGAGGAGAGCAGAGGAGCAAATCAGCTGGCAGCTGGAAGTTTGCTGGGGCCACTGTGAGCCAATCAGCTGGAAGTTTGCTGGGACCCCTTTGGCTGTGGCTCTCAACAAGAGAGGAAAGAAAAACACATGGCTCAGCTTGATTTAGCTTGAATTCTCTTAGAAGCCCAGCAATAGGAGTTAAGACAAGGCAATGTAAGACAAAGCTGGCCTTCCCTTTGATAGCCAAACCATGGCAAGATAAGGTGAGGCATAACAAAGCAAGGGTAGGAAAGACCATACTTTATTTCCTCTCCATAGCCAAGGCATAGAAATGCAAGCCAAGACAAGGTACAGAAAGAAAATGTTTTGCTTCCTCTATATCATGAAAATTCATGGAAATTCAAGGAAAGTACCTGATAGAAGGAGCCCGGCCTAGCTTCCACTAAGAGCCAAGCCATAATGCGGCAAGGCAAAATGAGGCAAAGAATGGATTGGCTTGGCTTAGCTTGGCCTGGCTTCTCAATATGCAAGCAACCAATGCTGCCTTGACTTCCTTGTCTTTCCCCAATAGGCAAACTATAGAAAACAAGGGAAACCAGATATACAATGCATTTCCAGTATACTCAAACCATGGAAAGGCAAGGCAAGTTATAGCAAAGCAAGGCAAAACTTGGTATCTCCTTGATAGTCAAAACATGGAAAGTAAAATTTTGGCTTTTTCTCAATAGCCAAACTATAACAATACATTCTAACTAAAGACAAGCCAAATCAATCAGCCTTTCCCTCTGTAGCCAAGACTTTATGAGGCAAAGGAAAGCAAATCAAAACAACCCAAGCCTCACTTTATAGTCAGTCTACAGCAATGCAAGGCAAGGCAACAGAAGACAAGAAAAGTCAAGGCTTGGCTTTTGCTTGATGGCCTTGTCATATTAATTCAAGACAAGGCAGGGCATTGGCAATGCCATGCAATGCTTTTCCCTCATTTGCTAAGTTATGAAGGAGGGAGTTTGGAAATTTTGCAGATGTAAGAAGTAAAAGTCTTAGATCATTTTCAGCAGAATTGAATTGGTGATTCTGGAGGAAACTCAGAAAATCAGGAAGTCATAAGACAGTGGACACTAAAGACTATACTCATAAGGATTCAGAGAAAAAGCGGGACTCTATTAGAAATTGAACTAGAGGTCATTTGTGTTACATTCTGCTAAAGAATTTGACTTCATTTTTCCAATGTCCCAAAAGTTTCTGAGGCTGAATGGACTAATTTATCTGAAGGTAGAAATTTCAAGGTAGCATAGCATTCAGGGGGTATCATGGATATTTCTAGCAGTTTTTGGTCAAGTTTTCTGTGATAATAAGCTGGAAACAGATTAAAAAATTAAAAACTGACAGTTTGGTAAAAAGTGTGACTAAAATTGGGGTTAAGAAAGGTATGGCAAAGAATTTACAACAATCACCTTCCCCAGAAACAACTGGAAAGATAACTTAAGGGCATCTCAGAAGATATCAAAACCACACTCATCCCATGATCAAGGGTGTAAAAATAACATTTTCTTTGAGTATAGACTAGTAGGGCACCCTCCCTGCATAGAGAACCCTAGAAATTTGTTTCACCATGATCAGTTACCTAGGCACTCAGGAATTGCTACAGCTGTGATGCACTGGAGGCTTTGTTTGACATAGTTTTAGATCTTGGAATCAATCACAAGATGCTGATTCTGCAGGATTGCATGGTTTTGGAGTTAGAGGGTCAAAGAGGGTTCCACTGTGATTTTGACAAAAGACCTGAGAAAGCAGCAAAGTGTAACAGGGTCACAGTCTCTGTGGATTGCCTCTCAGAGAGTGATGAGTGAAGAAGAGAGGAGAAAGGCCAAACCTGTCATGGAGACCCTGAAGACTACGAGATGCTAGTCACATGTGATGTCTACCACCAAAAGTTGCAGGAATTGAGAAGAGATCAGGTGGGCCGTATTCAGCAAGAAAGTGAAGAAGTTGTTCCTGGGAAGAGGAGAAATGTTTCTCTCAGGTGGTTACCTGGAAAACTGCACCCACATTTCTTAGAAAGATGCATTTTTAAAGGTTCCTATGACCCAATCTTAATGCATTAGTGCATTGTAATAATGCTTCCTGGAAACATGTAGGAGATTTATTAATCAGCCCTGAGGAGCCAATGGCTGAAAAAAAAATAAAAAGAAAAAGGAAAAAATGAAAAGGCCCATGTTTCACTGTGGAGAAGCAGAACATCGTAAAGTAAATGTTTTTTTTTCCACAGAAATAGTAGACAAACAGGATGTAAGAGTGCCAGTTTTAGTCAGTTGGAAGTCATTCCTGCTAGAAAATGGTGAAAGAAATACCTAGTATTAGAATAACTTCTTGTTATTATGTTATTTTTATGAGTTCTTTTTAGTACATTATAGTTATACATAATGATAGAGATTCTTTTTGACATTCATAAGTGTAAATAATATAGTTTTCTCCATTGAAATTTCTATATTATGCCCTTTTCTCCCCTACTCCTTTCCTCTGATCTCATTTCTCTACTTCAGTGGTCTTCATTCTATTTATTCATTTTTTAATGGATACATTTTAGCTGTATATAAAATTACAATCCATCGTGCTATATTCAGACATGCACTTTGTAAAATTTTTTGACTTATAAATAACAAGCATTTATTTTTTACAGTTATGAAGGACAATAGTTCAAGATCAAGGTCCTGTCATTTGCATTGTCTGTCATGGGCTTGATCTTAATTGTCAGTACCTTCTTACTTCATCCTCACCTGGTGGTGAAAGGGGCTACATAGCTCTTCAGGGTCTCTTTCTCTTTTTCAATTGACACATTATAACTTTCCACATCTATGGGGTATACTGTGATAATTTAATCCATGAGTACAATATACAGTGACCTACTCAGGATAATCAGTGTTCTTCTCAAACGTTTACCATTTCTTTGTGTTTGGAACATTTATAGTCCCATGTCCTCATTCTTTATAAAATAAATAATATACATATATAATAAAATATATATAATATAATATATATAATATAATAAAATATACACATATATATAGTAAATAATAGTCACCCTGATATACTATAGAACACTAGACCTGATTCCTTTTATATATACATACATACACACACACACACACACACACGCACACATATATGTTTTCTTTTTCATTATACATAGCAGTAGAGTCTCTTTTGGTACAGTTATTCTAAATAATATCTCAGACTTTTGAATGTACACAATGCTGAGATTTTACTGTGGTATATTTATATATTTACATAATAAACTTATGTCAGATTCATTGCACTGTCTTTCCTATTTCTATCCCCCTCCTTTACCTTTAAGACTCATTGTCTAATCCAACAAATATCTAGTCTCTCCTCTTGTTGTGTGTTAACATCCACATATCAGAGAGAGCATTCAACATTTGCTTTTGAGGGACTAACTTATTTCACTTAGCATGATAATTAAAAGTTATAAATTATTATTTTTTATGGCTAAGTAATATACAATATTACTTAAGGGCATCTCAGGAAATATCAAAGTGGTGTTCATAGCTCAGCTCCAGGCTCTGAATGGGTCATGAAGTGTGTATTCATGGAAACCATATGTTCTTTGATGTCCCGGAAAGCCTCACTTATGAGGTCCCTTCTGGCCTAACCTTTGGGAAAAGGAAATATACTCCCCTGAACAGGCTAAGAACAAGTTTGATTATTCTCAGCTGGGGAGATAAATGAAGAGATTTGTCTGAGTCAAACTATTAGGAAAAGAATCTGGAGACACTCAGGATTTAATTGAGCTGTAGGCATCCTGAGTCAATTTTTCATAGAAAGAGCTATAAAGAAATTCCCGGAAATAGAAGAAACATTTTAACAAACATGGGGGCATGTTTAGGCCAAAGGATGTAAGCAGGATACATAGTGCACATACATAGACTCCTGCTCCCAGAATTCGATCCCAGTCACATTCCTGAGGTTCCTTTTGGCCCAAATGTAAACACTGCAATAAACTCTTCTTGGACAGATCCAGAAGGGGAGAGTTTGGTTACATGTAGGGAGCCAGCAGACACATGAAGTTACTTGCCTGTGATAACATTATGTGCAACTTAGGGGGAAAAAAGAAAGATAAAAGATTCAATGAAAAAAAATAGAAAAAACTGGGAATGCAAACTTGCCCTTTTCAGGCAATATGAATACACTGCTTACAGGAATAATGAAAAATAATTCCAAGAATGAGGAGAAAATATTCTCCACACAAATGGGAGTTACTTGGCCTCATGTTGGTGGTAGTATATGATGCATGCAGACCTGGTTCCTTGAAAGTAGAATATGACCCCAGAAAGCCACATTCCTGAGATTTCCTTGGTCCCAAACTTGGCTCAATAGCATACTCCTCTCATGGCCATACTTAGGAAGAGATGAATTGATTGCAAGTGAGATACAGATGGTGGATAAATGTTTAGAAAACGCAGGGTAAAGAGAAGTCAAGGTTTTTCTAAAGAAATAAGGTACACCAATGCTGAAAGAGTGCAAGTCTCTGGTAGTCTGAGGTGACTTCTAGAAGAGTGCAGAAGTAATCCCTGGGCAGAGAACAACTCTTTCTCTCAGGAGATGGCCTTGGCTTGACTGCAGATTATGAATGGGCTGAGATGTGCTCATGCGTGAAAACCTTCAAGAAGTCTGCTGTCTTATAAAGCCACATTTATGAGGATTTATAAGGATTCTTCTGGCATATCTTTGGCACCTGTGAATTCTCTTCTAGCCAGTTTTATAAAAAGATCTAGTATTCATAGCTGGGCATCCAAGGACTGGATGAAGAACCTTACTCCATCCCAACTACTAGGAGAAGCAGAAAGAGTGAAAGTAAAATTTTTTGCCACAGAAGCAGGTAATACACAGGCTCCAAATGAGCTACCTGCAGGCAACCTGAGGCCATTTCTGTAATGAAGTTGGATAAAAAATTTCTGGAAAGAGAATAAATATTTATATTAATTAAGGTGCATGGATAGACCAGAGTTTTGTGGTGATATGTAAAAGTTGCACACAGGGAGATCTGTTTCCAGACTAGGACCAAATTACAACACCACATTCCTGGTTCTTGTGGCCCAGACTTGAACATTGGAGTTACCCTCCCATGACAATCAGAAGATTTGTCACATGTGGGTACCAGAGCCCACATAAAATTACTTTATCAGTGATAATTTTAGGAACAGTTTTCTAAGGTTAAGATAAAATTTCCTTTAAAGTAGGAAAAGCAGGGTGAAAATTTGCCTAATACAGACAACCTGAGGACATTTGTGATACAAAAAAACATAGAAGAAGAAAGTCCTAAAAGAAGTATAGTTTCTCCTGGTCATTGGGTATTACTTGGTTTCAAGTTTGGGTCAGGATTTGAAATGCACATGGATGGATAAGTGCACCCAGGATGAGGACCTGGAAAGTCATGTCATTCAGGGTTGTTCTGATCCACTATTGGCACCTTGGAATAATCCTCCCCTGACCAACATTCAGAGTTGTATTGGTCACAGATGGGAGACAGTGGATGGACTGAAAATTTTGCTCTGCTTTAATCACTATTAGAAATATGGTAAGCTAAATAGAGTGTTTTCCACAGAAATTGCAGGCATCCAGGATTTAAGGTTGCTGGTTTCAGGAGTTCTGAAACCATTCCTAGAAGAACAGGGAGCAGGGAATTCCTCGGGGAAGAGAGCTATTCCTCTGAAAAAGTGTCCTTGATTTTGCCCCAGGTGATTGATGGACTGGGAACTGTGTAAGTGTGGAAACCAGCATGTAATCTGGGGCTCCAGAAAGTCACATTTCTGAGGGTTCTTCTAGCCCAATATGGCACATTGGACTAATAATGCTATTCTGGACAAATTTAAGAGTTATTTGATTAGGCACAGTTGGGGAACCAAATGCTAGATAAAGCGGGCTTTCTTGAGAAAATTCCTGGGAGAATCAGATTAAGTGGAAGTATACTTTTTTCCATAGGGATTGGTGACAACCAAGATGTAACAGTGACAGTGTCAGGATGACTTAGACAATTGCTGTCAGAAAGAAAAAGAAATTAATTCATGGGAGGAGCTGAAGAAGTTCTCTAAAGTAGTGAACTTGGCTTGGCTGCAAGTTATTGGTCAGTGGTGATGTGTCCTTGTGTGGAACCTTGCATCCAGACTGCTGTCCCAGAGCCACATTCATTAGGGTCCTTTGGACCCTTACTTTGGGCATTAAATTAACTTAGCCAATCTGGGGGAGATCATTAATTGCCTGCTTTTACCTAGTGGCTGGATGATGAGACTGGTGCCTCTTGAACTGCTAGTTCCAAGACACAGCACAATAAAAGTAATAAGGCATACATGGCACCTTAAGTCATGGGGGCAGAATCTCTAGGGTGACAATGAGTCAGCTTTGGTTCCATTCTTTGCAGAAGACCAGGATTTATGCACAAGACAAAGAGTGACATCACCTAACACCATCAGTATCTTTGCTCGTCTTTGCCTTAGCCAAGACCACTGCAAGGAGCAGAAAAGTGTCTGAAGATGCTCTTGGGTACAGGGTAGTCTTAGTGAACTGTATCAGTTCTCCTGCAGATACTGACCTGTGGGCGCTCTACCTCCCAAGTAAGATCAAGCAATATCACAGGCACCACATACAGCTGGGATTAGGGGACCTGAAAATTCCCACTGCCCTACCTTCCCTTCCCTTTAAACCTGTGCTTAAGAGGAGGGTTGGATTCCTAGGTTTCTGACAGGACTCTAGTTCTCCCACATTGACTAGAAATTGCCTCCTCAGATTTGCCATGAAAATTACCCTTGAGCCATGTGGTAGTATGTATGCATGCAATGCCCTGTGGCCTGTAAAAACTGTGAGATATTTAAGACTTCCTGACTTCCCATAGGCTGTGCCTCTCTGGCAAGTTGCTTTACCACAGGAATCCTCAACAGATCAGACTTATGTCTAGGGAAAAGGGTGACAATATTTCTTAATTGATCTCTTCTATTCCACCCTTTTAGAGTTCTACCTGGTTGTATTGTGCATGTATCAAAGTGAAATTGATGCAGATATACTAACATACTTCTTTCCACCAATAAGAAATTGTATTCTAATTCTTATACCCATGGCCCATTCTTAGTAATACCAATAGCTTCCTCAATGTACTTCCATGGCAAACATTGGTTGTTTCCTTTAAATTAAAAACTTATCTGGACTCATTGGCACATGCATTTAATTCCAAGTAACACAAGGGACTGAGGCAAGAGGATTCCAAGTTGAAGGCAAGTCCCAGTAACTTGGTGAGATGGCCTTAAAACTAAAAATAAAAAAGACCTGCGATATAACTATATTTTAGAGTGACTCTGTATTCTGTCTCCAGAATGATAAAGTAAATAAATAAGCTAATTAATTGAATTTATTTTTTTAATTTATTTTTTTTAATTGGTTGTTCAAAACATTATAAAGCTCTTGACATATCATATTTCATACATTAGATTCAAGTTGGTTATGAACTCCCAATTTTACCCCAAATACAGATTGCAGAATCACATCGGTTACACATCCACATTTTTACATAATGCCATATTAGTAACTGTTGTATTCTGCTACCTTTCCTATCCTCTACTATCCCCCCTCCCTCCCCTCCCATCTTCTCTCTCTACCCCATCCACTGTAATTCATTTCTCTCCTTGTTTATTTTCCCATTCCCCTCACAACCTCTTATATGTAATTTTG
>NW_026000016.1:4109091-4127284 GCF_001458135.2 Marmota marmota marmota | reverse complement strand
TTAGTGCTGAGTCACACGAAGCAGGCGAACCGGAGCTTAATTGCCTCCGATTCGGGCTCTGTGTGTGTGTTCTGAGGGGCCCAGCCTGTACACCCCAGATCCACGTCAGCTCAGCATTGCCTAGTGATCCTGAGCAAACAGCATTTAGACAGTTTACGGCTCCCTATGCCCGCGCAGTTGAAGATGTCAGAGACTTGATCTCTCTGCGCCTGCCACCATGTTAGATCTCTTCAATGATATTCATGCTGCCCTTACAGCTTCCTGGCATAAGCAAGTTCTTGGGATTATACAAACTGCTGCTTCTGTTTCCAGTCCAGATTTCTAGAAATGAAACCCTGCCGTCGTCGCCTCCGCCTCTGGGCCACGCTCACGGGCGCCGCACTCGTCTGCGACTGTAGCAGAGCCGCCCTGGCCACCACAGCTCCTCAGCCCGGTGCCCGGCCCCTGGGGAATTAATTAAATTTAAAGGATAAAATACTTGGAAACATAGGATAAGTTTTGGACTGGAGATGTGGATCAGCAATAAAGCACTCATTTAGCACATGCAAGGCCCTGGGTTTTATCCTCAGCACCACATAAAAATAAAATAATGGTATTGTGTCTAACTACAACTAACAGAAAATATTTTCAAAAATAGGACAGGTTTAACTTTTTTAATACATTAGATTACAAAACCCTGGTGCCACCTACTAAAGATTCTCTGTCTACTCTTTTCCCTTGAATGCTTACTGGAGGCCATGAGAACAAATATATGGAGACCTACAAGCTATTTTCAAAGTACACATATTTGGCCATGATGAGCACTGGCCCTGATGTTTTGAAATAAATAATATAAACCTGGTGCTTCTACAGGGGACAGTTCCTAACACTCTATCTGTAAACTTAGTAAGAACCTGCCTTTGGATCCTCCCTCCCTCTTGGGATTCACTGCTTCTCATACAAGTAGTTTTCAAACTGCACATACTCAGTCAAAATGTGTGGTTAATCTACTAAGCCAACATGAAGAATGTGAATCTGTTACTGTAACAGAAAAAATCCCAATGACCTCTCTGTGAATGAAGACAGAACCTACCTTTAGGATCTCCCGGCCAATATCTTTCATTTTTCTTTTGCGGGGAGGGGGGTTACCAGAGATTGAACTCAGTGACACTTGACCGCTGAACCACATCCCCAGCCCTAGTCCTATTTTATATTTTATTTAGACACAGGGTTTCACTGAGTTGCCTGCTTCCAGGTTTAAGGGAGCAGTGGAGTGTGGGTTTCTTCTGCCCTTTCCAACCTGTATTACCCCCTGAAAAATGGTCTCCATGAGAGAAATTCTCTGCCAAAAATTCTCCTGATTTGTTAGGCTCAGTTTAGAGCTCTCATTTGGTCTTTACTGGATTTGTGTAATGAACTTAGTCCCAAATTCATGGATCTAAGTTCCCAACCCAGTTTGGTGCCACTGCTGCAAGGAGGTACCAAAATGTCTCCAGGCTGGGCTGCCAATGCCCAACATGCACACCACATTTCATGTACCAGTTTAATGAGCCAAGTAGCTTCTGGGTCAACCAGTGCAGGTTGCCCCTCTGATCCTGGGAGATTCCATGCCAAGAATTTCCCAGCACTGTTTAATCTTTTTCCACTTTTTTCTACTAATTTTCCTCACACTTTGCCAGGAGCTCAGCAGCTATTTGCTTCCTCATCTTTGTCTTATGTACTCCAAATTTCCCAGTCTTCAAGGTTATCTGTCCACTCTTGAGTATCAGTCAAGTGCTTTGTTCACTCCCCTCTCAGAGAAGAGTAGTTTTCTCACTGATTGAGTCCAGAGTCATGGAGCTGTGAGGAAAAAAAAAAACACTTTCCATTTTCCCAATAAAATATTGCTCAGCCATAAAGAAGAATAAAATTATAGTATTTGCTGTTAAATGGATGAAACTACAGAATATTATGGAAAGCAAATAAGCAAACCCACTTCCAAAAAAAAGGCCCCATATTCTATCTTATATGTAGACACTAAAATACAATAAGGAGTGGTATATGGAAGAATATGTTTAATTAATTAGACAAAGGGGAATAAAGGGAAGAGAGAATGGATGGGAATAGGAAAGACAGTAGAACTGATCAGATATAACACTCCTATACTCATATATGAAAACAAGATCAGTGAATCTCTGTATCATGTTCAACTACAAGAATGGGATCCTAATTGAATAAGTTATGCTTAGTGTATGTATAATATATCAAAATACAGTCTACTGTCATGTATATCTAAAAGGAACAAATTTTTAAAATAAAAATAAATAAACAAATGGAAGAACAGTAGAGCTGTGGAAAGAGACTAAGGGGACAGAATAAAGCATGAAAGGATTTAGTACTGGGTATTGAAAAGAAGAAAACTATGTGACGTGTATTTATTAAAATGTCAACCATGACCCCACCATTATTTATAACTGGGATGCACTATAAAACAAAAACAAAACAAAACAACAACAACAAAACAGTTTCAAAATGTATCATATATTTAAAAACCATCAAAATTAAATAGATAGTACATTTAACCAAAAAGTCTAAATTTATTAAAATAATATTAAATCTTTCAAATATGTATTCTTTCTACAATAAATTATATAAATAAATTAAGACATATTTAAATAAAAACCAGATTACACAAAGTAAAGAAAATGCAATTAATTAAGAAAAATTAAAAATAAAATGGGAAATGGATGGCATTAGAGAAGATTATGCTAAGTGAAGTTAGCCAATCCCAAAAAACATATGCTAAATGTCTTCTCTGATATAAAGGGGGTGACTCAAAATGGGGTTGGGAGGGAGAGCAAAGGGGGAAGATTACCTCTAGATAGGGAATATGGGTGGGAGGGAAAGGGAGGGAGAATGGGAATAGCAAGGACAGTGGAAGGAGACCCTCATCATTATACAAAACACATATATGAAGATGTGAATTTGGTGTCAACATACCTAATATCCAAACAGAGATATGATAAATTGTGATATAAAGGTGTATTAAGAATTGAAATGCAAAAAAATTATGAATGTAATGCACTCCTCTATTGTGATGTATGTTGCCGCAGTCTGGCTGGGCACAATTCACGAGCCACTTGTCAAGAAGGAACGAACTTTATTTTTAGCACACACGCCACATGCCACACCACAGGAGCTCTCCAGGAATCACCTGAGAGCTCAACCGCCACCTCCGGCACTTCTAGGAGCACTCAACGGGAACCCTTGCCAACTCCACCCATGCGAACTTTCTAGCAATTCCTCGAGAGCTCCACCGGAACTCAGGGAACTCCAAAAACTCCACCCCGGCAAAATGCCAGGTGCCATCCCGACTCGGTCTCAACATCCGGCTGCGGCTCTCAAAAGGCAGGGGAGAGGAAGTGCCAACTCCTGGCCCCAGTTCTCACCGAGGGCTGCGTCTGAGCAGCCTGCATGGTGCGAGACCCAATGCTGCTCGGATGCGGGCACCAGGGCACAGCGGTGGCCTCCAACACCCTGCAGCGCAGCGCCAGGCGGAGAAGCAGAGGTGCCCTGGCTCCTGGCCTGTGGCAGGAGAGGCCAGGCAGCCTTGGCCAGGGACCGATTCCATGAAGCCTCAAGGAAGACAGGCGCAAGGCTCGCCTCCTCCACCTCGATCCTGTCCCTTCCTCTCCCGGGTCGCTGCTGCAGGTGAACCCAGTAGCCCCTCTTAGCACACCACGTGGGCCCGCAGCTCCAGGCTCTCAACATCTCCCCCTCTCTGTTTAATTAAACAACAAGCATGTGGCTTAGGGACCGTGCCTGTCTTAGGTTGTCCAATACTACATATGGTTCTTACCCGTCATTGGATGAGCTGACCTCAAGGCATCAGCCTCCTGTCTTAGGTTGGTACCATTGCAATTGGATCTTACCAGTCGTTGACTACCAGTCCAGCATAAAGCCACACCTGTGGATAGGCCTTTGTACCAGTGGGAGGGTGAGGTTCTTTGCCTCACCTCTGTTGGCCCCCAAATTTTAGCTGAACGACCATCACAAGCAGAAGGAAGGAGATGCCACAATGGCATACAAAATGCCACAACACCAAGCCAATTGACGGCTCCTTTTGGAAAAATTGTACCACCGATGACACCATAAGCAAAAATACCCTGGCAGTACCACAAGTCGCTGCACCAACAGATAGTTCAGAATGCTTACAAGTGAAAGATAGTCCAGGCAAGTTCTGCAAGCAGTTCAAAGCAGAGGAATTCATTAATATGTCCATTTCCTCCCACAGCAAATCGACTTTTTGATTGAGCATCACTTGTTGAGTTACATTATTCATTGATGCATCAGTTTATACAGTTTGTTGTGGTAGCTATTGCAGAAGCTGTAGTTTGGTTTTATCTTTGTCTTCACTGGCACTGGGATGAAGATAGGAATTCTGGCAATGATGGCTAAAGAAAAAATTATGTAACATTCCAGCAGGCACTAAAAGAAAGCAATTTTCTGAACAATTTACATTATCCTGAACAGAATTATTAAATATAATGAAAAGGAAAGGTGAAAGTAAATAAACAGATCTGTTAACCTCCTTTTTTGTTCACATATTAAAACAATCTTCAACAGCTGTTTACCCAATATAAATTAAACCATTTAAATCACCTGAATAAGAAAAAAAATATTTGGATCCATTTTTTCATGAGCACTTGTCATATATGATATATGGACATATGCACATACAGACATACAACACAAAACACAAGTGTGCACACATAATATAATACATACAACACATAACATAATAGTAAAGGCCTTGTAACTTTTTACAGGTGAAATCTCCATTGCAATGTTTAAAAACTCCATAGTCAAAAAATAGAACTGATCAGAAAAACATTAACCTAGGCCTGTATGAGCTCAAAAAACAAAATAGAACTTCATGATATGGGAAAGGGCAATAATAAAATAGATATTGAAAAAATCATCCTGGTTTCATTAGCCTCCAGGTGTGGGAGAACCACTGTCACAGATGTAAGGATAGCCAAACTGGAGTTCTGGATATCAGCTGTTATGGATTTGAGCCAAATCATCTTCTTTTTGGTCTGTAGAAATCGCTTTAGTTAATCTCTCTGGAATCCAAATCGGCTGCTGTTCTCCCTGTGGAAACACACAAACAGACCCCCGACTCCAGACAATCACTGGGTCAGGACCTTTCCATTGTCCTGTTAGAATATCCTTCCAAAGTACCTTGGGCTTATGTACATTTTTTGGACACATATGCCTTTCCGCAGCACTAAGTCCTGATGAATCCAAATTTAAAAAGTTTAGAGTAAAAAGGGTTATTTTAAGTTTATCTTTGGGGAATATATACCCCTTCCCAATTCCTTCTTTTTGCTTTAATAAGTACATTTTAATAGTTTGATGAGCTCTTTCAACTATGCCTTGTCCCTGTGGATTGTATGGGATTCCTGTTATATGAGTAATGCCAAATGTTGAGCAAAATTGTTTAAAAGAGGTAGAAGTATAACCAGGGGCATTATCTGTTTTTAACTGTTTTGGAACACCCACAGTGGCAAAATTTTGTAAGCAATGAGCTATAACATCTTTAGTTTTTTCTCCGGCATGAAGGGAGCCCATCAAAAATCCAGAAGAAGTATCAACTGTAACATGCAAATATTTTAATTTTCCAAATTCTGGCAAGTGTGTGACGTCCATCTGCCAAATATGGTTAGGTATCAATCCTCTAGGATTGACTCCAAGATTAACTTGTGGTAAAAAGGTCACACAATTTTGACATTGTTTTATTATTTGTCTAGCTTGTTCCTTAGTTATTTTAAAACGCTTTTGTAAAGTATTAGCATTGACATGGAACTTTTTATGAAAATTTATAGCTTCTTCTAGTGTAGAGAAAATATGTATGTCATGTGTAGTTTTATCTGCTAAATCATTGCCCAAACTAAGGGCTCCAGGCAATCCTGTATGTGCCCTGATATGTCCTATAAAGAATGGATCTTTTCTGTCCCAGATTAGACTTTGTATAGTGGAAAGCAAAGAGAAAACAGTAGAAGAAGGGGAAATCCTACCAGCATCTTCAAGAGATACTATAGCATTAACTACATACTGACTATCAGAAAATAAATTAAATACAGAATCTTTAAACATCACAAAAGCTTGTAAAACTGCATTAAGCTCTACCTTTTGAGCTGATTGTTTGGGTACTAAAAATGTAAAAGTTTGATCAGGGGTAACTACTGCTGCTGTACCATTATTTGACCCATCAGTGAATATATTTGGAGCATTCATGATAGGTGTTTTTCTTGTCATTTTTGGAAAAATTACAGGATGCAATGACCAAAAAGACAATAAAGGATTAGATGGTAAGTGGTTATCAAATGAAACATTAGATTTGCACATGATTATTGCCCAAGTATTTAACTCATTAGCTAACTCATCAATTTGATTCATAGTATATGGAGTAATAATTTTATTGGGAGAAATTCCAAACACTCCCTTTGCTGCTTTTATTCCTTTGAGTATTAATTGTCCTACAGCCTCAGGATACCTAGTAAGAATAGTGTTAGGAGAATAAGATAAATGTATCCATAATAATGGACCTTCTTGCCAAAATACTCCTGTAGGAATATTTTTTGTTGGTAGTACAATAAATAATAAAGGCAAACTTATATCAATTCTATCCAAATGCATATTTTCCATATATGTTTCAATGATTTTTAATGCCTTTCTTGCTTCAGGCGTTAACATTCGGGGTGAATTTGGATCTGATGGACCTTTTAGGATATCAAATAAAGGTCCCAACTCTCCTGTTGGTATACCTAAATAAGGCCTTATCCAATTTATGTCTCCTAATAACTTTTGAAAGTAGTTAAGTGATTTGAGTTGATCTACTCGTATTTGAATTTTTGGTGGACGGACCATGGTCAAGGATAATAGAAATCCTAAATAATTAATTGGAAAATTTAATTGTACTTTATCTATTGCTATCTCTAGATTATAATTTTTAATAAGTTTGTAAGTGTGGCATAACATTCTAGCAATGTGTTTTTATCTCTATGTGCTAATAATACATCATCCATATAGTGAAATATCTGTAGTTCAGGATTTTGATTTCTAAGTGGCTGGATTACTTTGTTAACATAAATTTGACACATAGTTGGGCTGTTAGCCATCCCTTGAGGGAGTACTTTCCATTCATATCTCTGATCAGGACCTTCATGATTCAGTGCAGAGATAGTAAATGCAAAACGTGGACTATCCTCAGGATGAATTGGAATTGAAAAAAAAATCTTTAATATCTATAACTAAAACATACCAGGTTTTTGGCAAAGCAGACAATTGGGGAATCCCCAGTTGAGCAGGTCCCATAATAACCATCTCATTATTAATGGCTCTCAAATCTTGCAATAATCTCCATTTACCAGATTTCTTTTTGATGACAAAAATGGGAGTATTATGGGGAGATACGGAAGGTTGTATATGTCCCTCTGCTAATTGTTTTTTGACCAGGTCATGGCTGCTTGTATCTTTTCTTTAGTCAGGGGCCACTGAGGAACCCATACTGGTCTTTCTGATTTCCAAGTAATTTTTATTGTCTCAGTGACCCCTCCTTAAAACCCAATCCTTGTCTATCTATTTCTTGACCTATTTGTATTGGTGCCACTATATTTTGTCCTTTTTCTTCCAATCCTTTTCCTTTCCTAAAACCTTGTCTAGCCATAATAGTGGGCGCATTTGAATTGATGTTATTTGTTAATGTTAGTCCTATTTGATCTAGGACATCTCGTCCCCATAAATTTACGGGAAGATGATCCAATACATATGGCTGTATAGTTCCCTTACATCCTTCAGGATCCTTCCAATCTAATACCATCGCACTTCTATGGGGATTAGTCACCACTCCTCGGCCTCGAAGCATTTGAGTGGCTTGTTGTAATGGCCAATGTTTTGGCCATTCTTGACGAGAGATGATGCTAAGGTCTGCACCTGTATCCAGTAGCCCATTAAATTCATGTCCTTGTATATTTAGTTTTAGCATGGGACGAGAATCTAAATTTAAAGAAAGCATAGCCCAATCTATACCTGTGGAGCCTAATCCCCTGGAACCCCTTTCTACAGTATGACTGGAAAATTTATCATGAAGGCTGGGTATTATTAATAACTGTGCTATTCTATCTCCTGGTGAAATTACTGATATACCCCTTGGAGAACTGGCTATAATTTTTATTTCACCTTCATAATTGGGATCAACTACCCCAGGACTTATCATAAGTCCTTTTAGAGTAGAAGAAATGCATCCCAATAATAAGCCTACTGTTCCTTGGGGAAGAGGCCCTTTTACCCCTGTGGGAATGATTTGAACTCCCATCTCTGGAGTTAGTACTGCTCTGGCGGAGGTGCAGATGTCCAATCCTGCACTCCCTCTGGTTTGTCTAATGAGGGATCTAATGGATAATGTGTCCTGGGCACTACCCTGATGGTGTTGCTGGGTTCCTCCAGTGCCCCCGTATATTTTTGGTCGTGGGCCCTGGAGCATTGGGCCCCCCTGTCCATTTTTTGGCAATGGAGCCTGATGCCTTTCTCCATGATATCGTGGGTAAACATCTGGTCCTTGTCCATTTTTTGATAACAGAGTACCCTCTATGGTGGTTTGAGAACGGCATTCATTAGCCCAATGTCAAAGAAAGAAAGAAAGAAAGAGAAAGAAAAAAGAAAGAGGAAGGAAGGAAGGAAGGAAGGAAGAAAGAAAACCAGACAAGGTGAGGCATGCCTCTAATTCCAGAAACCCAGGACAGAGTCAGGAAGAGAACAAGGTCCATGTGAGCCTCAGCATCTTAATGAGATGCTGTCCCAAAATAAAATTAAAAATGGCTTGGGATGTATCTCAGTAGTAAAGTCCCCTTGGGTTCAATCCTCAATAATTAATAAATAAATATAGAATACATATTAGTAGAAAAAGAAGTCTTTTCTAAACATTACACCATGCACCACAATCCAAATTAAATCATGGACTGATTAAAGATTTAAAATGTGAAATTAAATAGAAGAAAAGAAAGCATAAAAGTAAAGCTGGTTCAAAGGGAAGGGGAAGTGGGCAAGCAGAAATGCTCTTTATTTTATCTGGAGAATTTACTGGCTTCTCCTCAAAAATATGTGCTTCTGTTACCACATGTGCTAAACTCTCCTAGAGCCATGCTGGGAACCAGGGGGATATGGGAGGGTTACAAATGGAGGGATATGGAGATTTGTAGAGACTATGTCAGCTAGTTTTCTTGGAGACCAGGCATTCAGCGTCCTGAAGTTCCAGTCTACCTTAAACCCAGTCATCAGCCCCTGGTGTCTGGAAGGCTCCAGAGAAGGTACCTTGGCAAAGTTCAGACTGAGCCATCCCCTGGAGCCTCATCCCAGTGTCCTCATCCTTCATGGAGATAAATATCTGCACCTTGGAAAGGGAAGTTCTGTCTGAGATGGGATATCCCCAGTGAAAGAGGGACAGCTGAATTGACAGAGTTTCATTCTTAGCCTGTGGGTCTCTGGTCCAGCTCAGGTAGGGTATTTTCCCTGGCATGCAACAGGGCATGCAACATGGTTGAAAATCTCAAGCCAAGACTGGGCTGCCTAGGATACTACAACCCAAGGACACCAACCAAAGGAGTTAATGGTCAGACAACAACCCTAAAAGAGAGTGAGCCCAAACAGCACTGTACCCTCTCTAAACTGCAGACCGGCCCCTGGGTCCTGGGAACTCCGTGTAGCACACAATGAATGTGTAGCAGGGTGGCCTTGGAATCTGCATGCCACAGACTGTCCTTCCAGAAGCTCAGGTAGGTCTTCTCCTCGCACCTTGCTCAGTAAGTTTTGGACTGGCATCCTGAGGCTTCAATTTCATCCACTTTTACTTCTGCTGCTGCTGCAAGCTGTGAAGTCAAGGTTAAGCTTTCCTTCCCCCAACAATGTACTGGGCCTGGAGGCAACCACTTTCACTTGAGCTCTCAGTGCTACCTATAATACTGCATATCCCACACGTCCATCTACTACTGGGCAGAAGAGGTAGGAGCTGACTGTAGTACAGGCGGTGAATCTTCCAGGAGCCAATCACAGCTGGCCTGTCAGATTCTATCCTATGAGAGTGCACGCACATTCCCATGCAGTTCTGTTTATTGGTGTTGCTTGGCAACGGCTATTTTACCACGAAGGGACGCCTTATCTCGGAGCGCTATACTATTAGGTGCTTTTCAGCGATTAGTTTGACTAATCTATAATTACAAGAATTGAGTTGGAGGCAGAAGAAGCCCTCCGGAGAGCGAGTATCCAATGACTCATGATGAACTTGGCCTGGAGGAAATTTGTGGCCTTCTGCTAGGAAAATAAGGCTCGAAAATTCCACTAGGCTGTCAAAAATGGTGACTTAGTTCAAGTAATATATTTCCTAGCTCGCAGAAGTCATGTTGATGATGCAGACAGAAAGAACAGGTATGGGGTCTGGGAGATCAAAAGCTGAAGGGCAAGGGACCTATTTGGGAAAGCAGGACTGATGGGTCTGCCCCATTCAGGCTGTGCCCATGGGAGAAAAGTAGAAAGGAGACCAGCTCTTCTTTCTACAGGATACTTGGCTTTCATACCCCCATGGAGGCTTCTGTACTTGGGACCTGAAAACCTTTGAGGTCTAGCACCCAGGCCAACTTAATGAGCAGTAAAATGAAAACAATACTGTAGATGATTTCCCAGCAGTACATACCTCCCCTATGGAGTGACTGATAATTTAAAAAGTAAGTACACACAGCAGTTTATTGTTAATGTACACACATTCAAAAGTATGGCATAAACATTATAGAAAAGTGCATAATGAGAAAAAATATTACTCGTAATATAGCAACATTATTTTTTTCAAATATAATCCACTATCTCTTGTCTACTGAGGAACCTTACTCTAACTCTTTGAATTGAGAATATGGCTCCACATTTTTTTTCTTCTTTTTTTAAAAATTAATTCACACTAATACATTTAGGAGGGACACTTTCACTCCTCAATAGATATTACTTATTTCTCACATGTTTGACTCACAAGTTCATCAAATTCTGAAGGATAAGTCAGTGTCATCTTCATTAGCCCAACATTCTTCATAGTTCATTAATATAGGATTGTTGAAAAGCCTTGAACTTTTTGCCAATACTTTATTAACTTAAGTTCAAGAGAACAGAAGTTCACTGGCAGCTTTCCCACTTTCCAAAGCATCAAGCATATATTGCTTTTCCAATTTTGTTACCACTTCAGGCACACTACACTTAAAGAAAAAAAGAAGTGCCAAAAGCTTTCTGCACAAAATTGATGATTCTCCTTTTCCAATACACTTTTATGTAGTTATCTCTTACTGTATATCTGTTTATTTAAACAGAGAGAGCAGAGCATTGGTCCACAGGATCCAGGCAGTGCCGGCCTTCAGTCATAAGGCCAAGGGAACAGCAAACAGAAGTTCCCAGTCTGCACAGGCTGCCTGCTGCTCCCCTAATGCCCCTTGTCCTGCCCTGTTCTCAAGGGACAAAGGCTATTCATAGTGGGCCTGGGCCCTGGTGGTGGTATTTGTGAAAATGAATATTCATTGTCTCCAATGTGTGAGCTCTTTCTATGATTACCAATTTCACAAAAATTAACAAATAAATTTATTAAAATACCATGGTTATGACATTTTTTGAGTGCAGCATGCAGTATTTTAAGACCATGATAACACTAAAAATATGTTTGTAGTGGACAAAGTCTAGCCAATAGGGGTGTCAAAATATATTGTAAACTTTCACAAATATTTTGTTTATCAACAGTCAAAATATAAGTGAGTAGATCAGGAAAAATACAAAACATTCAAATATCTGAAAGAATATTTAGCATACTAGAATTGGTGGGTAGAATATACACATGTATATTGTGTGTATGTGTACACAAAATCAAAAAGTGCATAATGTGAAAAAATATTAATCACAATATATATAGAATATTATATATATATTACTCATAATATATATAATTATTCTCTATATATTACATATATATATATTTCTAAATGTTTCACAGAACTTACTATCAAGTCATCTATTTGAGGAGTATTAAGTAGCTGAACATTAAGCAGCAGAGTAAGTACAACTTCTCTACATCCTCAAAATATTTTTGCTCAGAAATATATTTTTATTTCTTGTTAGAATTAAATTTCTTCTCTTAGAAGGAACAAAATTATTTTTTCTTAGGGTCATATTTCCCTTGAGCATATGGAAAAGAATACTTTGTCCAAAATAAATGAGTATAGCTTTAGCAAACTCAAAGTCATGCATTCAGTCCTCAGCATCAAAATAAAATAAATAAATAAACAAAAATAATGAGTAAATTAAAGATTCTTTAAAGAGGTATAAAAAAGTAAGTATTCTTTTAAGTTCATTCTTCCTTAGGAAATTTCTTGCCAATATAAAATGTACAGAAAAGCACATTTTTGTTTTCTTTGAGTACATTTCTCTATACAAGCAAAGGGAAACTTTTCATCTATGCTTATAAATTTTAGTACACATAAATTTCCTATAGGTATGTTTTGTTACATAAATGCAATTATAGGTTAATAATTCTGTTTTAGTGCCTTCTGGTTAAAAAAATAAGAGAACAAGCATAAAAGATTACTACTACTGCTAAAGTATTGCTTTCCTTTATAAGTTTTGCCTAAAAAATAAAATAAACTGAACTCAAGTATACTTATCTGTTCTTTTATTCTATTCATTTATATCCATACACTGAATACCTATTATGTAATTGAAATAATGTCTCTTAAAACCATTCCTTAAATGGTTTATGCTTGCTTGATCATAAATTTAAGACGGAAAAGATAGGACTCAATTTCAAGTAAAACACTTCCTCCTCCACTTCAAACAGAAGCTCTCTGGTGGTGGGCTATTGTAAAGTGCCCACTTTAAAAGTTAAGACAGTGTTAAATGCTGAACATTGGAAATACCTGATTTACATATATTCTATAAATCTAAATATTAAATAGATTGAATTATGCTAATTTATTTGAGTCCTACATTTCCTTTAACTTTAAGAAAAGTAAAGATTGCAGTGTTTTTAATTTGGTCTTTTATTGTTGTTTTATCATTAATGTCTATTTACCTATAGGACTTTTAAAAACTAAAATTAATTTAAATGCCACCCATATGACTAGAACCACTATAGATCTCTAGCTTGCATCACATTTCACTTAAGGTACTGTGAACTATATTATGGCCCTTTGTTTCATGTATAAATAAAAAAAAATAGAAAGCTGCCATTATACTTGAATGCAGTTTAAATTATTAATGTCATTCCAATGTCAGTGATGTTAAAATGATAGAAAAAAAGAGCATCAAGACTCTTTGAAATACATAGTCCTTACAAGGTATTTATAAAATCACTATAATAGTACTACTTCATTAATTGAAATTCTCTGTTGACTCATAATAATAGTAATAATTACAATAGTTAACAATTATTGAGCTGTTGCTTGTGCTAGAAACTATTCAGACTTTGCATACATTTTCATTGTAAGTACCACACCAGCATCCCAGGAGGTAACTATTAAATTTAATACTTATTTTATTGGTAATAAAATTGATGAATATGAGAACTAACTAGTAAGTCACAGAGGTTAAAGTAGTTCAAGCAAATGCTGAGCTAAATTCAAGGTCCATGCTCTTTCTAGGCAAGTAGGATGCTCTGGGATTGGATGTAATTCAGTGGTAGAGCCCTTATGTAGGAGGCTGCAGGCCCTGGTTTTCATCTCCAGCACCACAAAAAACAAAATAAACAAAAACAAAAGATCAATGGGACCAGGAACAGTGATGCATGCCTATATTTCTAGTTATTTGGGAGAATGAGGGAGATACATTGCAAGTTCAATGATAGCCTGGGCAACTTAAACTCTGCCTAAAAATTTATATATATATATGCTTAGGATATGGTTCTTGGATTGAGTGCCTCTAGATTCAGTCTCTAGTAGTATCCAAATAGAGAGGCAAAAGAAAAAGTCTTTA
Organism: Marmota marmota marmota; assembly: GCF_001458135.2. Lineage (NCBI taxonomy): Eukaryota > Metazoa > Chordata > Mammalia > Rodentia > Sciuridae > Marmota > Marmota marmota. Next base: position 4,113,274 of record NW_026000016.1, on the reverse strand, counting down.
GAATAGGCTGCTCATTCATTAATTTAGGATGTGCTAACAGCTAGAAATTTTGTAGTTTATTTAGAAGATAACAGAAGAATTAATAGCAGAATAGCATAAATAATTGTGTATTTTAAGAGGGTGCTGTTTGAACTCCTAACAAAGCCTTTTACTTTCATAGGAGCCACCCAGAATCGGTGGCTTTTTTAGTGAAGAAGAAATGCAGTTTCCACCTCTCTGATTGTGATGGCAACACACCATTTATGAAGGTAGACATAGCCAAGCATTTCTGCAGGAAAAATAAATGATAGAAATGCTTAGTATTAATTTCATTTCTCTAATATCTGATGATGTTGAAATTTTTTCACATATTTGTTTACTGATTATATTTCTTTTGTGAAGGATTTGTTCAGTTCTGATACCTATTTACTGATTGAATTATTTGGGTTTTTTAGATTTCAAAAGGGTGTGGGTGTGATGTCCTTTCCATCACTAATCTTGTTGAATTGTTTCTTCTCTCTCTTTTGGTTAGTTTGTATAAGGGTTTGTCAATTTTATTTATCTTTTACAAAGAACCAACTCTTCATTACATTGATCCTGTATATCATTTAATTTTTCTCAATTTCATTGACTATGGTTTTCATCTTATTTTTTCTTCTATTTGTTTTGGGGTTATTCTTTTTCCAAGATCTTGAGGTTGAACATATTTCCAGCTTATTTATTTGGAATCTGTCAACTTTTTTTAATATAGGCAATCAGACCTATAAGTTTTCTTCTGATAACTGTTTTTATATCATCCCAGATATTTTGATATACTGAGTCTTTGTTCTCTTTAATTTCTAAGAATTTCTTAACTTGTATTGTAATTTCTTCTTTTGATCAATGCTTCAGTTAAGAGAGCATTGTTCATCCTCCCTATATTCATGCTGTTTCCATTTTTGTTGGTCTTAATTTACATCTTTATTCAATTATGTTCTGATAGAATTCATGAGATTACATCAAATTTTGTATTTGCTAGAATTTGCTTTGTGGCCATGAATATGATCTATTTTGTAAACTGTTTCAGCACAGCTGAGATGAAGGTAAATTCAGCTTCTTGAGGTTAGAATAATATGTAGATATCAGTTATGTCCACTTTATTATAGTATTAATTATGCTTGAAATATCTTTAATGTTTTGATGTTTGATGACCTGTCTATTGGTGACAAGGGTGTCTGGAAATCACCCAGGGTTTGGGGGATTGGAATCTATTTGTAATTTAATATTATGAAGTATTTCTTTCATGTAATTGTGTATGTTGACATTTGGGGCATACATCTTATTATCCTTTGCAACTTCTTGTTGGATAGTTCACATTACTTAAATACAGTGGCCTTCTTTTTCTCTTCTGATTAATTTTTGTGTGAAATATAATTTATCAGAATTGAGAAATAGCTACTTCTGCCTGTTTTCTTTGACCATATTCCTGGAATAGTTTTTTGCCATCCTTTTACCTTTAGCCTGGGGTTTTCTTTGCCTATGACTCTCTTGTAAGCATCATAAAGTTGTATCCTGTTTTGATACATACTTTCTATTCATTTGTGTTTTTTGATTAGGGGGTTGAACAATTAATATTTAGCATTAGTATGGGCGTATGTTTGTTGCTTCCTGTCCTATTTTTTGCTACACTTTATTATGTTTTGATTCTCATTCAGTGGATTATTCTTCTGTTTAACTTCCTCTGTTCATCATCATTGGGAATTGTTTTTTGATTCCTCTGTGTGAAGTTTATCTTTGAGTATCTTTTGTAATACTGGCTTAGTCCTCTTTAATTTTTTTTATTCTTTTGCTATAATCTAAGAAAATATTTTACTTGCATTTAATTTACAGAAATTCTTGTCTCTCTTAGCTTTTAATATTCTCTCCTTATTTTGTATGTTAAGCATCTTGATTATGATGTTTCAGCAAGCTTCTCTTTTGACTGAAAGCCTCCTATTTGTGGTTCTGTAAGTGTTCTATATGAGGATGTCTATCTCATTTCTCCTATTGGAAAAGATTTCTGCAACTGCCTCACTGAAAGTATTCTTTATTGGGCTGTGGATGTGGCGCTCGCCTGGCATGCATGTGGCCCGGGTTTGATCCTCAGCACCACATACAAACAAAGATGTTGTGTCCGCCAATAACTAAAAAAAATGAATAAATATTAAAATTATCTCTCTCTCTCTTTAAAAAATATTCTTTATGCCTTTAGTTTGTATCTTCATGCTCTCTTTTATCTCAATGATTCTCAGGTTTGATCTTTTAAATACTAGCACAACTGTTGAATTTTTTTTCATATATTTGTTTACTGATTATATTTCTTTTGTGAAGTTTTGTTCTTGTATATTATAGTCATGTTCTAATTATTTCCCCTGTATACCTTCTGTGTCCTCAAGATCTTCTGTGTCTCAGAGTTCTTGTATATTATGGTCATGTTCTATAATTATTTCCCAGTTTACCTTCTGTGTTCTCAAGATCATACATCTTATATTCACTGCCTGAAGACCTGTCTTCAGGGACCAATTTTCTATGTATTCTAATTTGTTAGTGATGCTTTCAAGTGAGTTTTTAATTTGATTTATCAGGCCTTTCATTTCTAGAAGTTATGTTGGTTGCTTTTCAATATTTCAATTTCTTTTATAAAATGATCTTTCATCTTCTGTAGTTTCCCTCTAAATTTATTCCTTATATATTTTTTTAATTCTTTGATCATTTTAGTAATAAAGTTTTTTTGTTGTTGTTGTTGTTTGTTTGTTTTTAACAATCTTTCCCTGGGTTTTATTACACCTCATGATCAGTGGGATTTTTGTTGGGGGATAGTGAATTTGGGAGAGATACTATATGTTTGTCTATTTTCTTATGTTTTAAGAGGTTTTGATCTTGTTCACCAATTGGGGTGGATTCCTCTACCTATTTTTTTCATGTGTCCTCTTCTGTGTAATTATCTTATTTGTTCTGGGATATCTCTATATTTGATTCATTAGCAGATGCCCAGGTGTGGGCCCTGAGCTTCCTCTCTTTTGTTCCTCCTTGGATTCTTGTTGATGGTTCAGTGTATTTATCTCCCCCACTTGTTTTGAGTTGAAGTAATGTAAGAGAATACTTATTTCAAAAGCAGATTCTCTTACCTGTGAGCTCTTAGTGTCCCTATGGCTTCTCAGCTCATGACAGAACAAGGTCAAAGGAAACAGTAGTGATAAGTGTTGCAAACAATATACAACAGAGTTAAAGTAAATACCAAGATTGGTACCAATAAAGAGAAGTAATGAAGTCAGCAATTGTCAAATTAAAAACAATACCCGTGATTTAGCTGTGGCTTTAAAGCCAATAGAAGGTGTCATCCATATAACTTACAATAGTAATAACTGTATTAACATTAATTATTGGGGGCAGGAGTTACAATGTTAAAAATACAGTTCAGAAGAATAAAAATGTCTTACAAAGTTAGTTAAGATATATAAGAAAGTTAACAGAGAGAATGCAGAAGATATTTGGCAGGTAATGTTCAAAATATGGTAGAGAAAATAGAAGAAACTAGGTATTGGAAGAGAGGGAGAGAACAATAGAGGGCTAGGATGCTTGCTCATTGGTGGAGCACTTGCCTAGCACATGTGAGGCACTGGGTTCCATCCTCAGCACCACATAAAAAATAAAATAAAAGTATTTTGTCCTTCTACATTACTTGTAGATTTTTTAAAGAATGAGAGATTTGAAATTACAAATGAAAATAATAAAAAATAAACTATGACATAAAATCGCAAAACCTAATTACTCACAGAAAAATAATATGAACAAATAATTACATAAAATGCTTTATATATGAGAGAAAAAAGAGACAAACAAGTGGATTTATATATATGTTCCTGAATGAGTCAGAACAGCCAACACTCATAGGTACACACATACACCCAATAACATGGATTTATGTAGAATTGGGTTAATATAAAATTTTGGTTTGAGTTTGTGTTAGGGTTAAACAATTAACCTGTGTATGTGGAAATAAAAATGGTCCTAAAAAGGTACATGAAAATGTATAAATAATATATATAAACGTACATGTTGTAACACAAAGAAGAGTAAAATATGAGTCATATCATTACACATGTTTATATAGGCTAATGGGAGGATCAACCTATAAATTATATATATATTATATATATATATAATTATATAAAATTTTATATAT
>NW_026000016.1:3993418-4103896 GCF_001458135.2 Marmota marmota marmota | reverse complement strand
GCCCTCCTTAAGACTGAGCCATACTATGCAGCCACTTCTGCACAGTGGGATAGGACCTCTACTCTTGCCTGTATTGTTTTAAGAAAACAGAAAGGGGGAACTGTGGTGAGCCGCTTCTGCCGTTTCTGCAGACTATGGTCGCCATTACAAGATGGCGCTGGCTCCGCTGTGGTCTGTGACAAACAACTCCTTATTTGGGAGAGTTGGTGCATGACTTTTCATCACCCTATGAGAAAGCTCCACGTGGCTGCTTTGCATTGGGGCTTGAGATGCTTTATTAAGGCTGGGAGGGGCATCCGAGAAGGAGAAGAAGAACTATCAAGGGCCTGAAATAAACTACTGAAAGAAGATTCCTGAGTGTTGCGTCTTCCTTGCGGGCAAGAAGTCGCGACACCTCAGCACATTGAGGAACACATTTTTTTGGTAAACATGTTAACAGCAAGTAGGAAATTACCAAATTACTAAGAATACTCCCCAAGATTTTTAGAAAAAAATGTCATTCAATTTTGGCATAATTCATCCTGTCATCAGTCCCACATTGCTCCTCAAATTTGTTATTTTAGATTGAAAGATTCACCTTCAAGGAAGCTTTTAATTTTTGTTTTCCATCCATTTTGCCCTATATGGATGAATGAATAAAATTTGACATAGAAATCACAAATGGTTTGTTCTAGTTGCTTGAAATTTTACAAACTAAATTATTTCCTAGTGAGCACAGTCTGCTTTGTTTTTGGTTGAAGTAGCCCTTAGCAAAAGCAACTCTCAGCATATGCAGGAACACTGTCTTTGGGAAGTGCTTTAGCTGATTGGAGGGAATTACAAATTTATGAGATCTCTCTCCAAACTTTTAGAAGGAGTTCACTCAATCCTGGCAGAATTAATCTTTTCATTGGTCCCACATTGCTCCCCAAAATTTCTTCTCCTAGATCCAAAGATTCACTGGCAAGGAGTCTTTTATATTTTAGGTTTCACTGTGTTTTGTCCTATATGGATGAATGAATGGAATTGGTCCTGGAACTCAAAAATATTTTGTGCTAGTTGATTTAAACTTCAAAAAATCAGTTATTCTTATTGAAATCACTGTGCTTTGTTTTTGGTTGAAGTGTCCCTGAGTAAAAGCAGTTCTCAGCACATGCATATCACCTTCTTTTGCAAATACTTTAGTTACTAGCAGGAAATTACAAATTTACTGCAATTTCTCCCAGAGAATTTTAGACAAATTTCATTATCCCTTGGCAGAATTGACCACTTCACCTGTCCCACGTTTATCCCCAATTTTGGTTCTCCTCTGTTCAGGGGTTTGCCTGCAAGGATTCTTTAATTTTTAGATTTCAATGTGTTTGGCCCTTTAAAAAGGAATTAATGAAATGGAACCATAAATCTAAAAATGGTTTGCTCTAGGTGCTTGAAATCTCACAAACTAAATTAGTTCTTAGTGAGCACACTGTGCTTTATTTCTGGTTGAAGTAACCCTAAGCATAAACCATTTTCAACACATGCATAACACCTTCTTTAGGAAGCACTTTAGCTGCTAACTGAAAATTACCAATTTACTGAGATTTCTCCACAAAATTTTCAGACAGATTTTATTGAAATTTAGCAGAATTGATCCTTTCACCATTCCCACATAGCTTCACAATTTTGTTGCTTCTAGATTTAAGAGCGCACCTGAAAGAAGGCTTATAATTTTTAGATTTCACTGCATTTTGTCCTATATGAATGAATGAATTTAATTGGACCTGGATATCATAAACGGATTGTGCTGGCTGCTTGACATTTTACAAACTCAGTTAAATCTTTGTGAACACAATATGCTTTGTTTCTGGTTGAAATAGCACTTAGCATAAGCAGTTCTCACCACATACATAACACCTTCTTTTCAAAGTGCTTTAGCTGCTAGCAGGAAGTTACAGATTTACTGAGATTAATTCCCAAGAGTTCAGAAATATTTCATTGAATCTACCAGAATTAATCCTTTCACAGTCACACATTGCACCCCAACTTTGTTTCTCCTCTTTTCATGGGTTCACCTAAAGGATAGTTTTAATTTTTAGGTTTATCTGCATTTTGCCCTATAAAAATGAATGAATGGAGTTGGAGGTGAAAATCAAAAAATTGGTTTGAGATAACTGCATGAAATTTAATAAACTCAAATAATTGTTAGTGAGCTCACTGCACTTTATTTCTGGTTGTAGTAGTCCTAAGAATTAGCAGTTCTCAGCCCATGCAGCATACCGTCTTTTTGAAGAAATTTAGCTGCTACCTGGAAATTACCAATTTACTGAGATTTCTCCCCAAGGTTTTCAGATGGATTTTATTGAGTCTTGCCAAAATTGATCCTTTCACCATTTCCATGTTGCTCCCCAAATTTGGATCTCCTCTGTTCAAGGATTCATCTGCAAGGAGACTTTAACTTTTTAAGTGCCAATGTATTTTTCCCTCTAAGAATGAATGAATGGAATGGGACCTGGAAATACAAAATGTTTTTTTGGTAATTACTTGAAATTTTAATACTGAATTAGTTCTTAGTGAGCCCACTTTGCTTTATTTCTGGTTGAAGTAGCCCTTAGCCTAAGTAGTTCTCAGCACAAACAGCAAACCTTCTTTGGGAAATGCTTTAGCTGCTAGCAAAATATTACTAATCTACTAGGATTTCTTCCAAAGATTTTCAGACAGATTTCATTGAAACTTGTTAGAATTGATCCATTTACCTATCCCACATTCCTCCCCAATTTTGGTTCTCTTATATTCAAGGGTTTCCCTCCAGTGAGAGTTTTAATTTTTAGGTTTCACTTTGTTTTGTTTAAATGAATGAATGAATGGAATTGGACCAGAAAGTAAGACATTATTTGTGCCAGCTACTTGAAATCTCACAAACTCAATTAGTTTTTAGTGAGCAAACTCTGCTCTGTTTCTGTTGAAGTAATTTAGCAATAACAATTCTCAGCACATGCAGGAACACATTCTTTTGGAAGCACTTTAGCTACAAGCAGGAAACTACAAATATTCTGATATTTCTCCCTAAGATTCATAGAGGAATGTCATTCAATCTTGGCAGAATTGATCTTTTCATGAGTCCCATATTGCTGCCCCAAATTTGTTCTCCTAGATTCAAACCTTCTCCCAAAAGGAAACTTTTAATTTTTAGATTTCAATGTGTTTTGCCATATAAAAATAAATGAATGGATTTGGACCAGGAAATCAAAAATGGCTTGTTCTTTCTATTTGAAATTTCACAAATAATTACATGCAAGTGAGCATACTGTACTGTATTTCTGGATGAAGTATCCCTAAGTAGAAGCAGCTCTCAAAAAATGCATAACACCTTCTTTTAAAAGTGCTTTAGCTCTTATCAGGAAATGATCAATTAACTGAGATTTCACCTTAAGACTTTCAAATGGATTTCATTGATTGTTTGCAGAATTAATTATTTTACCAGTCCTACATTACTATCCACATTTTGTGTTTCTCTGTTCATGGGTTCACATGCAAAGATACTCTTAAATTCTAGGTTTCACTGCATTTTGATCAATAGGTATGAATTAAGGGAAATGGAAGTGGAAATCAAAAATGGTTTGTGCTAGCTGCTTGAAATTGCACAAACTCAATTAATTCTCAAATAGCACACCCTGCTTTCTTTCTGGATTAAGTATGCTTAGCAGAAGTAGTTCTCAGCACATGCATAACATCTAGTTTGGGAAGCAATTTAGCTGCTAGCCAGAAATTACCAACTCACAGAATTTTGCTCCAGAATTCAGACAGATTTCATATAATTTTGGCAGAATTGATCCTTTCACCAGTCCTACATAGCTCTCTAGTTTGGTTTTTGGAGGTTCAAGGGGTTGATTTCAAGTACACTTTTAATTGTTAGGTTTCACTGCAATTTGCCCAATAGGGATAAATGAATGGGATTGGATGTTGAAATAAAAAAAATGGTTTGTGATGGCTGTTCAGAATGTCACAACCTCAATTAGAGCTTAGTGAGCACACTTTGCTGTGTTTCTGGTTGAAGTATCCCTAAGCACTAGAAGCTCTCAGCACATGTAGGAACACCATTTTTGGAAATTATTTAGCTGGTAGTTGGATATTACATATTCACTGAGATATCTCTCATATTTTTCAAAAGGTTTTTATTAAAAGTTGGAAAAAATGATCCTCTCACCAGTTCTACATGGCTCCCCAAATTTAGTTCTAGTGGAATCAAGAGTTCTACTTCAAAGACACTTTTAATTTCAAGGTTTCAATGTGTTTTGGACTATATGGATGAATAAAATAAATTGGATATGGAAATCAAAAATCATTTGATCTAGGTGCTTAAAATTTCACAAACTTAACTGGTTCTTAGTGAGCACATTGTGCTTTGTATCTGGTGGAAGTAGTCCTAAGCCCATGTAGTTCTCAACGCATGCATAGCACCTTCTTTTGGAAGTGATTTAGGTGCTAGCAGGATACTAGCAATTTACTGAGCATTCCTTCCAAGATTTTAGATGGATTGCATGAAATTTTGCAGAATTCATTCTTTCATGCTTCCCATATTGCTTTGCAATTTTGGTTCTCCAAGACTCAAGGATTTGCCTGCCAAAGGGCTTTAAATTTTAGGTTTCACTATGTTTTGCCCTATATGAATGAGTGAATGGAATTGAACCTGGAAATCAAATAAGGTTTCTGCTAGCTACTTCAAACTTCACAAGCTCAAGTAATTCTTATGAGTATACTTTACTTACTTTCTGGTTGAAGTAGCCTTTAGCAGAAGCAGTTCTCAATACATACAGTGACACCTACTTTGAAAGTGCTTTAGTTACTAACAGAAATTTACCATTTAACTGATATTTATTCTGAAGGATTCTGACAGATTGATCATTTCACTCATCCTACATTGCTCCTCAAACTTAGTTCTCCTAGGTTTAAGGGTTTGCTTGCAAGGAAAATTTACTGAGATTTTGCCCTAAGATATCACAGGATTTCATGAAATTTTGCAGAATTGATTCTTTCACCAGTCCTACATTACTGTCTACATTTTGTTGTCCTCTATTCAGGAGGCAGCTTGCAAGGACACTTTTCATTTTTAAGTTTCTCTGCATTTTGTACTATAGGAATGAATGAAGGGGAAAGGACATGGAAATGAAAAACAATTTGTGCTAGCTTCTTGAAATTGCATGAACTCAATTAAGTCTTAGTGATCACACCCTGCTTTCTTTCTGGTTGAAGTGTCTATAGCAGAAGTCATTCTCAGCATATAGGTACACCTTCTTTTGGAAGTGCTTTATCTGCAAGCAGGAAATTACTCATTTACTGAGATTTCTCCCTAAGATTTTCAGAGGGATTTCATTGAATCTGTTGATCCTTCAACCAGCCTCACATTGCTCCACAAATTTGGTTCTCCTAGGTACAACCATTCACTTGCAAGAATAATTTTAATTTTTCATTTCATTATGTTTTGCCCTATATGTATGAATGAATGGAATTGAACATGAAAATAAAAAATGGCTTGTGATAGCTGCTTGACATTTTCACAACCTCCATTCATTCTTAGTGAGCACACTCTTCACTCTCTCTGGTTGAAGTAGCCCTAAGCAGTAGCAGTAATCCTCACATGGGAGAATACTTCTTTGTAAGCAATTTAGTTGGTACCAGAAAATTACCAATTAAGTGAGACTTCTCTGAAAATTTTTCAGATTGATTTCATGAAATTTTGTCAGAATTAATCCTTTCACCAGTCCCATATTGATCCCCAATTTCCCTTATACCAGATTCAAGGGTTTGCCTGCAAGGACACTTTTAACTTTTAGATTTCAGGGTGTTTTGCCCTACATGTATGAGTAAATAAATTAGACCTGGAAATCAAGAATGCTTTGAGCTAGCTGCTTGAAATTTTAGAAACTCAACGAGTTCTCAGTAAGCACCTTTTGCTTTGTTTATGGTTGAAGTAGCCCTCAGCAGTAGCAGTTCTGCACACATGCAGTCACACCTTCTTTTTGAAGCACATTAGCAGCCAGCTGGAAATTACAAATTTACTAAGGTATCTCCCCAATATTTTCACACAGATTTAATTAAATTTTGGCAACAATGATTTTTTCACATTTACTACATTACTCTCTACATTTTGTATTCCTCTGTTCATTGGTTGGCTTGAAGGTCAATCTTAATTTCTAGGTTACACTGCATTTTGAGCTATAGGAATGAATGAAGAGAATTGGAAGTGGAAACCAAAACCAGTTTGTGCTAGCTACTTGAAATTGCAAAAACTCAATTAATTCTTGAAGAGCACAACCTGCTTTCCTTCTGGTTGAATTGATCTTTTAACCAGTACTACATAGTTCCTCAAATTTTGTTTTCATACATTCCAGGATTGGCTTGCAAGGACACTTTTAACAATTTTAATTGTTAGGTTTCACTGCAATTGACCAATAGGGATGAATGAATTCGATTAGGCATTGAAATCAAGAAGAGTTTTTGATAGCTTTTTGAAATTTCACAATCTCCATTAAGTCTTACTGAGGACACTCTTTTGTGTTTCTGGTTGAATTAGCCCTAAGTAGTAGACATTCTCAGCACAAGCAGGAACACTTTTTGGGGGAGTGATTTAGCTGCTAGTTGGAAATTACACATTTATTGAGATATCTCCAAAATGTTCAGATGGATTTCAATGAAATTTGGGAAAAATCCTTTCACAAGTCCCACATTGCTCCCCAATTTGGTTAGACTAAATTGTTCACCTGCAAAGAGCCTTTAATTTTGAGTTTTCAGTGTGTTTTGCCTGACATGGATGAGTAAATACATTTAGACTTGGGAATAAATAATGCTTTGTGCTAGCTGCTTGAAAATTTTCAAACACAATTAGTACTTAGTGAGAATAATTAGTAATTAGTTACTTCAATTTGAAGTAACCCTAAGCAGTAGCAATTCTCAGCACATGCAGCAATACCTTCTTTTGGAAGAGCTTTAGCTCCTAAGATAAAATTACAAGTTTACTGAGAAGTTTACAAGATTTTTAGTTGGATTTCAATGACACTTGGCAGAATTGATCTTTTCACCAGTCCCCCATCACTTCCCAATTTTGGTTCTGCTCAATTCAGGGGTTTTCCTACAAGGACATTTATACTTTCTATGTGCTTTGGTCTCTATGGATGAATGAATGGAATTAGATTTCAAAATTAAAAATGGTTTGTGCTAGCTACATAAAATTTCACAAGCTCTTTTATTTTTTTCATAATCATACTGTGTTTCTTCTTCTGGTTGAATAAGGCTTATGCAGAAGCTGTTCTCAACACATTCAATAACAACTTCCTTTTGAAGCACTTAGCTGTTATTTGGAAATTTCCAATCTATTGAGATTTCTCCTGATGATATTCAGAGAGATAACATTGAAATTTGGCAGAATTGATACATTGACAATTCCCACAGTGCTCCCCAATTTTGGTTCTCCTTGATTCAATGTTCACCTGCAAGGAGACTTTTAAATTGTAGGTTTCACTATGTTTTTGTCCTATAGAGATGAATGAGTAGAATTTAGCATGGAAATAACATTTTTTTTTGCTGCTGCTGCTTCTAATTTCCCAAACTCAATTACTTCATAGTGAGCATACTCTACTTTGTTTCTGGTTGTAGTATCCCTAAGCAGAAGCTGTTCTCAACACATAGAGGAACACCTTTCTTCAGAAGTGTTTTAACTTCTAACAAGAGATTACTAATTTACTGAGATTACTCTTAAGATTTTCAGATGGATTTTATTGATCTGTGGCATAATTGATCATTTTACCACTCCTACCCTACTCCCCAAATATGCTTCTTCTGGGTTTATGGTTTCAATTTCAATAACACTTCCAATTTTAAGTTTCACTGTGTTTTCCTCTGTATGGATGAATGAATGGAATTGGACCTAGGAATCAAAAATGATTTGTGCAAGCTACTTGAAATTTTACAAACTCAATTAGTTCTTAGAGAGCACACTGTGGTTTGTTTCTTGTTGAAGTATCCATTAGCTAAACAGTTCTCAAAACAAACAGGAACACCTTTTTTTGCAGGGGGGAGTGTTCTATCTTCTAGCAGGAAATTACACATTAACTGAGAATTGTCCCCATGAATTGAGGGTAAATTTTTTAAAACATAGTAGAATTGAATCTTTCACCACTACTGCTTTGCTTCCCAAATTAAGTCTTCCTAGCTTTAAGGTTTAACTTGAAAAGAAACTTTTAATTTCTATGTTTCACTGTTTGTCTTATATGGATGAATAAATAAAAATGGACCTAGAAATGAGTAATTATTTGTGTTAAATGCTTTAAATTTCACAAACTCAATTAGTTCTTAGTGAGCACACTGTGATCTGTGTCTGGTTGAAAGTAGCCCTAAGCAGTAGCAGTTCTTAGAAACTGCATTAACACCTTCTTTTTGGAAGTGCTTCAGAAGTTAGCAGGAAATTGCAAATTTACTGAGATATATCACCCAGATTTTCAGACAGATATCATTGATACTTGCCAGAATTGATTCTTTGCTTATTCCTCAATAGCACCCTAACTTGAATCTTGTAGAATAATGGGTTCACTTCTAAGGAAACTTTTAATTTTTCAGTTTCACTGCAGTTTGCCCAATATAAATGAATTAATGTAATTGAATTTGAAAATTTATTTTAAAAAATATGTGCTAGCTACATGAAATTTTACAAACTCAATTAGTGTATAGTGAGCACACTCTGTTTTATTTCTGGTTAAAGTAGCTCTTGGCAGTAGCAGTACTCAGCACATGCAGAAACACTTTTAAAAAACAATTTAGCTGTTTGCAAGTAATTTCCAATTTACTTTAATTTCTTGCCAAGATTGAAGTCCTTCAAGAGGACTTCAAGAGGTTCTCCTGGATTCAAGAGTTCACTTGCAATGACCCCTTTAATTTTAAGTTTCACTGAATTTTTTTCCTAAATGGATGAATGAATAAAATTGAACCTAGGGATCAAAAACAGTTTGTGGTAGTTACTTGAAATTTCACAAACTTTGAAACTATGAAACTTTGCAGAATTAATCCCTTTAATAAGTTTCCCATTGCTCCCCAAATTTGGTTCTACTTTTTGCCTGAAAGGACACTTTTAATTTGTAGGTTTCTATGCATTTTTCTTATATAGATGAATGAAAGGAAGTGGACTTCAGGATGAAATGTAATTTGTGGTAGCTGGGTGAAATTTCACAAACACAATTAATTCTTATTTAGCACACTATTTTTTGTTTCTGGTTGGCATAGTCTTAAGCAGAAGCTGTTCTGAGGACATGCAAGAACAATTTCCTTTGGAATAGCTTTAGGTGCTAATAGGAAATTAACTATCCACTGAGATATCTCCACAGGATTTCAGATGGATAACATTTAAACTTGGCAGAATTTATTCATTGACAATCCCATATTGTTTCCCCATTTTGATTCTCCTGGATTCAAGGGTTTGCCTTCAAGAGGACTTTAAATTTTTAGGTTTCACTACCTTTTGCTTATAGAGATGAATGAGTGGAATTTGACATGGAAATCATAATTTTTTAATTTTTTTAAAATTTGTACTGCTTGTAATTTCACAAACTCAATTATTTTGTACTGAGCACACTCGGCTATGTTTCTGGTTGAGGTAGCCCTAAGCAAAAGAAGTTTTCAGCACATGCAGAAATGCCTCCCTTTGGAAGTTCTTTAGCTTCTAGCAGGAAATTACCAATTTACTGAGATTACTCTTTAAGTTTTTCAGATAGATTTTATTGATCCTTGGCAGAATTGATTCTTTAACCACTTCTAAATTAGTCCACAAACATCATTCACCTGGATTCAAGGGTTCAATTGCACCAACAATTTTAGGTTTCACTGTGTTTTGTCCTAGATGGGTGCATAAATGGAATTTCACATGGAAATCACAAATGTATTTTTTTAGCTGTTTGTAATTTCAAAAACTCAATTATTTCCTACTGAGCACACTCTGCTTTATTTCTGATTGAAGTAGCCCTAATCAGAAGCATGTCACAGCATATGCAAGAACACCTTCCTTTGGAAGTTCTTTAGCTTATAGCAGAAAATTACCATTTTTCTTAGATGACTCTTTAGGATTCTGAGACAAATTTCTTCGATCCCTGGCAGAACTGATGCTTTCACTACTCTTATGCTACTACACAAATTTGGTTCTCCTGGATTCAAGAGTTCACTTGCAATGACCCCTTTAATTTTAAGTTTCACTGTATTTTTTTTTCTAAATGGATGAATGAATAAAATTGGACCTAGGAATCAAAAACGGTTTGTGGTAGTTACTTGAAATTTCACAAACTCAATTGGTTCTTTGAGAGCACACTCTGCCTTTTTTTTCTTGTTGAAGTAGCCCTTAGCCAAAGCAGTTCTCAGCACATGCAAGGACACCTTTTTGGGAAGTGCTCTACTGCTAGCAGTAAATTAAGCATTAACTGAGATTTCTCCTCCATGAATTAAGATAATTTTATTGAAAAAAATTGCAAAATTGATTCTTTCTCCAGTACCAAATTTCTTCCCAAATTTAGTTGTCCTAGGTACACAGTTTCACTTGCAAGGACACTTTTAATTTCTAGGTTTCACTGTGATTTGCCCTATATGAATGAATAAATGGAAAAGTTTGTGATAGCTACTTTAGATTTCACAAACTCAGTTAGTTCTTATGAGCATGCAATGATTTGTGTCTGCTTGAAGTATCCCTAAGCAGTAGCTGTTCTCAGCACATACAGAAACATCTTCTTTTGGAAGCCACTTTAGAAGGTACCAGAACATTACAAATTTATTGAGATTTCTTCCCAAGATTTTCATACAGATATAATTGAAACATAGCCAAATTGATCCATTCATTAGTCCTCCATTGTTCTCTAAACTTGATTCTTCTAAGATAAAGCATTCACCTCTAAAGAATATCTAAAAGTTTAGGATTCACTGCATTTTGCCTAGTATGAATGAATGAATGGATTGGACTTGAAATTTTTTTTAAAAAAATGTATGTGCTAATTGTATAAAATTTTACAAACTCAATTAGTGTATAGTGAGCTCACTCTACTTTGTTTCTGGTTAAAGGAGCTCTTAGCAGTAGCAATACTCTGTGTAAGTAGGAACACCTTTTTATTGAAACAA
Source organism: Marmota marmota marmota (assembly GCF_001458135.2). Lineage (NCBI taxonomy): Eukaryota > Metazoa > Chordata > Mammalia > Rodentia > Sciuridae > Marmota > Marmota marmota. The sequence continues at coordinate 4,092,796 of NW_026000016.1, read as the reverse complement.
TTTAGTGGCTAGCAAGTAACTACGAATTTACTAAGAATTCTCCCTAAGATTTTCAGACAAATTTCATTGAAACTTGACAGAATATATACATTCACCAGTACCCCATTTCTTTCCAATTTTGGTATTTTTGGTTAAAGGGTTCTCCTCCAGTGTACTTTTAATTTCTAGGTTTCACTGCATTTAAGTCTATAATGATGAAAGAATGAAATTGGACCTGTTAATCAAAAACATTTGTGTTACCTGCTTGAAATTTCACAAACTCATATTGTATTTAGTGAGCACACTCTGCTTTATTCCTCATCCAAATACCTCTTGGCAAAAGATGTTCTTAGCATGTGAAGAATAACCTTCTTTGGGAAGCACTTTATCTGCTAGTAGAAAATTACTAATTGAGATTTCTCCCAAAGACTTTCAGACAAATTTTATTGAATTTTGACAGAATTGATCACTTCACAAGTCTCACATTGCTCACCAAATTTTGTTCATCTCTGTTAAAGAATTCATCTGCAAAGACCATTATAATTTTTAGGTTTCTCTGTGTTTTGCCCTATAAGAGTGAATAAATGGAATTGGACCAGGACGTGAAGAATGATTTGTGCTATCTGCTTGAAATTTCACAGAATCAATTAATATTAAGTGAGCACAATGTGTTTTGTTTCTGGTTGAAGTAGCTCTAAGCAATAGCATTCTTCAGCACATTCATCAACACCTTTTTTTTTTTTGGAAGGGCTTTATATGCTAAAAGGAAAACAATTTACTGAGAACTCCACAAGATTTCCAGATGGATTTCACTGAAACTTTGCATAATTGATTCTTTCACCACCACCACCCATTTTTTTCTCCAATTTTGGTCCTCCTAGGTTATAGGGTTCTTTCAAGGACACTTTTAATTTGTAGGTTTAACTGTGCTTTGACTTATATTGATGAAAGTCTAGAATTGGACTTGTAAATTAAATGTATATATAGTGGCAGGTGAAAATTTCACAAACTCAACTAATATTTAGTGAGAAAAGTCTGCTTTGTTTCTGGTTCAGTATCCCTTGACAGAAGATATTCTTAGCATGTGAAGAATAATCAATTTGGGAAATGCTTTATCTGCTGAAAAAAATTACTAATTTACTCAGATGTCTCCCCATCATCTTCAGACCAATTTCATTGAGTCTTGGCATAAATTATCCTTTACCAGTTCCACATTGCTTCCTAGATTTGGTTCTCCTCTATTCAAGGAATTGTCTGCTAGGGTATTTTTAATATTTAAGTTTCTCTGGGTTTGACCCTATGAGACTGAATGAATGGAATTGGACCAGGAAATAAAGATTTGTGCTATCTATGTGATATTTCACAAAATAAGTAAGTGAGCACACTGTTCTTTGTTTCTGGTTGAAGTAGCTCCAAGCAGTATCATTCATCAGCACAATAATCAACACCTCTTTTGTAAGTATTTTAGCTGCTAAATGGAAATTACCAATTTACTGAGAATTCCAAAACATTTTCAGAAGGATTTCATTGAAACTTTGCAGAATTGATCTTTTCATCAATTCCCCATTGCTTCCTAATTGTGGTTCTACTTGGTTCAAAAGTTTGTGTACAAGGACACTTCTAATTTGTAGGTTTTACTGTATTTTGCCCTATATGGACGAATGAATGAAATTGGACTTCAAAATCAAAGACAGGTTGTGCTAGCCACTTGAAAAATTAACAAAATCAATTAATTCTTAGTGAGCTCACTGTGTTTTGTTTCTGGTTGAAGTAGCTTTAGGCAGAAGCTGTTTTGAGCACATACCAAAACAACTTTCCTTTGAAAGCACTTCAGCTCCCTGTAGGAAATTACCAATTTACTGAAATTTCTCCCAAGAATTCTCAGGCTAACAACATTGAAACTTGGCAGAATTGATCAACTGACCAATCCCACATCACTCTCCAATTTTGGTTCTCCTTGATTCAATGGTTCACATGCAAGGAGACTTAATTTTAGGTTTCACTATGTTTTGCCCTATAGGAATGAATGAGTGAATTTTGACATGGAAATCACAATTTTTATTTTGCTTTTTATTTCACAAACTTAATTATTTCATTGTAAGCACACTCTGCTTTTTTTATGGTTCAAGTAGCCCTGATCAGATGTAGTTCTCAGCATGTGCAAGAACACCTTCCTTTGGAAGTGCTTTAGCTTCTAGGAGAAAATTACCAATTTACTGAGATGGCTCCCTAAGTTTCAAAAGGATTTCTTTGGATCCCTGTCAGAATTGATCCTTTCATCACTCTGACATTACTACACAAATTGGGTTCTCTTGGCCTCAAGAGTTCACTTGCAACCACACCTTTAATTTTAAGTTTCACTGAGATTTTTGCTAAATGGATGAATGAATTAAATTGTATTTGGAATAAAAAAAACAGTTTGTTGTAGGTGCTTGAAATTTCAAAACTTAGTTAGTTCTTAGAGAGCACATGTTTTGTTTCTGGTTATAGTAGTCCTTAGCAGAAGCAGTTCTCAGCATATGCAGGAACTCTGTTTTTTGGAAGCACTCTACTGATAGCAGAAAACTACACATTAACTGAGATTTCTCCTCATGAATTTAGACAAAATTCGTTGCAACATATCATAATTGACTCTTTCACCCATACTAAAATGCTTCCTAAATTTAATTCTCATTGGTTCAACGTTTTGCTTTCAAGAACACTTTTAATTTTGGGTTTCACTCCAATTTCCTAGTATGAATAAATGAATAAAATTGGACCTGGAAATGAATAATGGTTTGTGCTAGCTACTTCAAGTTTCACAAACTCAAATAGTTCTTAGTGAGAACACTGTGCTTTTTATCTGGTTGAAGTTGCCCTAAGCAGTGAAAATTCACAGCACATCAAGCAACACCTTGTTGTGTAAGTGCTTTAGCAGTTAACACAAAATTACAAATTTATTGAGATTTCTTCCCATTATTATCAGGCAGATATCATTGAAATTTGAAAAAATTGATTATTTCATTAGTACCACATTGTGTCCCAAATTTCAGTATTCTAAGACAAAGTTTCCACCTCTGAGTAAAATTTAAATTTTTAAGATTCACTGCCTTTTTCCCAATAATAATGAATGAATGGAATTGGACTTGAACATTAAAAAAATATAGGCTAGCTACTTGAAATTTTACAAAATTAATTAGTATAGAGTAAGCACACTCTGCTTTGTTTCTGGTTAAAATATCTATTTTCAGTAGCAGAACTCAGCGTATATAGCAATACCTTTTTTGGAAATTATATAGCTACTAGCAAGAAATTACAAATTTTCTCTGATTTCTCCCCAAGATTTTTAGTTTGATTTCATAGAAACTTAGCATAACGTATACTTTCAACAGTATCTCATTTTTTTCCCAATTTGGTACTTCTCATTAAAGGATTTCCATTCAAGGACACTATTAATTTCTAGGTTTCACTATGTTGCAAACTATATTGATGAAAGAATGGAACTGGACCTGTAAATCAAAAAAGGTTTGAGCTAGCTGCTTGAAATTTCACAAACTCAACTAGTATTTAGTGGAAACACTCTGCTTTTTTTTTTTTTTTTTGGTTAAAGTAGCCCTTGATGAAGATGTTCTTAGCATTAGAGGAATCAACTTTTTTTTTGAAGTTTTTTATCTGCTAGCAAGAAATCACTAATTTACTGAGATTTCTTTCCAAGATTTTCAGACAGATTTCATTAAATATTGGCAGAACTTATCTTTTAACAAGTCCCACATTGCTCCCCAAATTTGGCTTTCCCCGGTTCAAAGATTCATCTTCAAGGATATTTTCAATTTTTAGGTTTCTCTGTGTTTTCCTCTATAAGAAAAAAAGAAAGAAATTGGAGCCAGAAATCCAGAACAGTTTGTGCTATCTGCTGAACATTTCACAAACTCAATTATTACTAAGTGAGCACACTATGCTTTGTTTCTGGTTGAAGTAGTCCTAAGAAGGAGCTGTTCTAATCACATGAAAGCAACACGTTTTATTTGAGCGCTGTAGTTGCAAAATAAATAAATAAATAAATAAAATAAAGATTATCGATTTACTGAGAACTCCATAAGATTTTACCAGTTCCCCATTGCTTTTCAATTTTGATTCTACTCAGTTCAAAGGTTTTCCTGCAAAGACATTTTTAATTAGTAGGTTTCACTGAGTTTAGACCTATATGGATAAATAAATAAAATTGGACCTCTAAATCAAAAGTAGTTTGTGCTAGCTGCTTAAAATTTTAGAATTTCAATTTATTCTTAGTGAGTACACTCTGTTTTGTTTCTGTTTTAAATAGCCTTAAGCATATGCTGTTCTCAGCACATGCAGAAACAATTTCCTTGGAAGCACTTTAGCTGCTAGTAGAAAATTACCATAGTAGAAAATTACCAATCTACTGAGATTTTTTCATATAATTTTCAGATGGATAACATTGGAACTTGGCAGAATTGATTCACTTACAAGTTCAACACTGCTCCCCAGTTTTTTTTTTTCTTTTAGATGTAAGAGTCAATCTGCAAGTAGACTTTTAATTTTCAGGTTTCAATACATTTTTCCCCATTGGGATGAATGGATGAAACTTGACCTGAAAATCACCAATGTTTTTTTCTAGCTTCTTGTAAATTCACAAACTCAGTTAATTCATAGTGAGCACAATCTGCTTTCTTTCTGGTTGTAGTATTCCTAAGCAGAAGCAGTTCTCAGCACATGCAGGACCACCTTACTTTGGAAGTGCTTTAGCTTCTAGCAGAAAATTACAAATTTATTGAGATTACTCTTTAAGATTTTCAGATGGTTTTCACTGATCCTTGGCAGAATGTATCCTTTCACTACTCTTACATTACTCCCCAAGGTAGGTTATCCTGTGTCAAGGGATCAATTGCAACAACACTTTTAAGTTTTTGTGCATTTTGCCCTAATAGATGAATGAATGGGATTGGACTTAGGAATCAAAATGGTTTGTTCTAGCTGCTTGAAATTTTATAAACTCAATTAGTTCTTTGAAAGAACACTCTGCTCATTTTCTGGTTAAAGTAGCCCTAAGCAGAAGAAGTTCTCAGCACATTTTTTGGAAATGCTCTAACTGCTAGCAGGAAATTACACATTAACTGAGATTTCTCCCCATGAATTCAGAAAGATGTCATTGAAACATAGCTGAATTGATTATTTCACCAGTACTACACTGTTTACCAAATTTGGTTCTCTTTTCAAGAATTCATCTGCAAGGATAGTTGTAATTTTTAGGTGTCTCTGTGTTTTCCCATAAAAATATGCATGCATGGAATTGGACATGGAAATGAAGAACAGTTTGTGCCAGCTACTTCAGATTTCACAAACTGTATTAATTATACAAGAGAACATTGTGCTTTGTTTCTGGTTGAAGTAACCCTAAACTGTAGCAGTTCTCAGTACATGCAGCAAAACTTTTTTGGAAGCACTTTAGTTGCAAAAGTGATATTGCAATTTTACTGAGAACTCCACAAAGTTTATTGAGAAATTTTATGGAATCTTTGCAAAATTGATCCTTTCCTTCCAAATTTTGGTTCTACTAAGTTCAAGGGTTTGCCTATAAGGGCACTTTTAATTTTTATGTTTCACTGCATTTTGCCCAATATGAATGCATGAATTGGATTGGAATTGAAAAAAATTTTTTTTAAAAAAGTTTTATAGTAACGGCCTCAAATTTTACAAACTCAATTAGTGTCCAGAGAGCACACATGCTTTGTTTCTTCTTCATGTAGCTCTTTTCAGTAGCTCAGAACATGCAATAACACCTTTTTTGGAAGCAATTTAGCTACTAAAAGGTAATTACAAATTTTCTGTGATTTCTCCCCAACATCTTCAGGTGGATTTCATTGAAACTTGGCAGAACATATACTTTCACAAGCACTCCATTTCCTTCCAATTTTGTCCTCCTCAGTTAAAGTGTTCTCCTTCAAGCACACTTTTAATTTTTCAGTTTCATTGCACTTTGACATATATTGTTTAAAGAATGGAATTGGACCTGTAAATCAAAAAAAAAATGTGATAGCTGCTTGAAATTTCACAAACTCAATTTGTATTTAGTGAGCACACTCTGGCTTGTGTTTATTTGAAGTAGACCTTTGCAGAAGATATTTTTATCAATTGAAGAATCACCTTCTTGAGGAAGTACTTTATATGCTTGCAGAAAATAAATAATTTAGTGATATTTCTTCCCAAGATTTTCAGACAGATTTCAGTAAATCTTGGTAGAATTCATTCCTTCACCAGTCCCACACTGCCCCCACCCCAAATTTTGTTCTCTTCTGTTCAAGAACTCAGCTGCAAGGATAGTTTTAGTTTTTTGGTTTCTCTATGTTTTTCCCTATAAGAATGAATGAAGGGAATTGGACCTGAAAACTCAAGTAATTCTAAGTGACCACACTGTGCTTTGTTTCTTGTTGAAGTAGCCCTTAGAAGAGGTAGCAGTTCTCAGCTCATTCATCAACACCTTTTTTAGAAGTGCTTTAGCTGTTAAAAAGAAACAACCAATTTACTCAAATTACTCATTAAGATTTTCAGATTTCATTGATTCATTATAGAATTGACTATTTCATCACTCCTACATTACTTTCCAATGTTAGTTCTCCTGGGTTCAATGGTTTATTTGCAAGGACATTTTTAATTTTAAGTTTCACGGTGTTTTGCCCTATATGGATGAATGATAGGAATTTGACATGAAAATCACAAATGTTTTTTTTTTCTAGTTGCTTGTAATTTTACAAACTCAATAATTTTGTAGTGAGCACACTCTGCTTAGTTTCTGTTTGAAGTATCCTGAAGCAGTAGCATTTCCCAGCACATGCAGGAAAACCTTTCTGTGGAAGTGCTTTAGCTTCTAGCAAGAAATTACCAGTTTACTGATATTACTGCTTAAGATTCTCAGAAAAATTTCTTTGTTCTGTTGCAGAATTGATCCTTTCACCACTTGTACATTACTCTCCAAATTTGCTTTTTCTGGGTTCAAAGGTTCACTTGCAACAAAACTTTTAATTTTAAATTTCACTGCATTTTTTTGATCTATGGATGAATAAATAAAATTGGATCTAGGAATCAACAATTGTTTGTGCTAGCTACTCAAAATTTCACAAACTCAATCACTTCTTAGAGAGCACATTCTGCTTTGTTTTTTGTTGAAGTAACCATTAGCTTAAGCAGTTTTCAGTACACGCAGGAACACTATTATTGGAAATGCTCTATCTGCTAGTAGGAAATTACACTTTAACTGAGATTTCTCCCCATGAATTTAGACAGATTCATTGCAACATATTAGATTGATTTCTTTACTAGTACTACATTGCTTCTCAAATTCATTTCTTCTAGGTTCAAGGTTTTACTTTCAAGAACAATTTTCATTTTAGATTTCACTGTGATATGCACAGTATGGTTGAATGAATGGAATAGGACCTGGAAATGAAGAATGGTTTGTGCTAGCTGCTTGAGATTTCACAAATGCAATTAGTTCATAGAAAGCACATTCTGATTTGTTTCTGACTGAAGTAGTCCTTAGCTGAAGTAGTTCTCAGCACATGCAGGAATACCTTTTTTTGGAAGTGCTTTCTTTGCTAGCAGGAAATTATTTATTAACTGAGATTTCTCCACATGAACTTAGACAGATTTCACTGAAACACAGCAGAATTGATTCTTTCACTAGTACTATATTGCTTCCCAAATTAAGTTCACCTAGATTCAAAACTTCACTTTCAAGGACACTTTCAATTCTTAGGATTCACTGCATTTGCCAAATATGTATGAATGAATGAAATTGTACCTGGAAATGAAGAATGATTTACTCTAGTTGTTTGAGATTTCAAAAACTCAATTAGTTTAGTAAACACACTGTGCTTTGTGTCTGGTTGCAGTAGCCCATAGAAGTAGCAATTCTCAGCAGCTGCAGCAACAACTTCTTATGGGAGCATTTAGCTGCTAACAGGAAATTACATATATCATTTTAGACATATATTATTTAAACCTGTCAGATTAATCCTTTTTTTAGTCCTCCATTATGCCCCAAATTTGAATCTCCTAGAATAAAGTGTTCACTCCTAAGGAAACTTTCAATTTTTAGAATTTACTACATTTTTCCAAACATGAATGAAGAAATAGAATGGACTTGAAAATTGGAAAAAAAATATTGTCTCTGCTTGAAATTTTAAAAACTCAATTAATGTATACTGAGTACACTCTTCTTTGTTTCTAGTTAAAATAACTCTTAGCAGTAGAGTATTGAGCACATTACTGAACATCTTATTTTGGAAACAATTTAGCTCCTAGCAAGAAATTACAAATTTCCTGTGATTCTCCCCAAAATATTTAGACAGAATTCATTGAAACTTGGCATAATATATACATTCACCAGTATCCCATTTTTCCCAATATTGTCTTTCTTGGTTAAAGTGTTGCCTTTCAATGACACTTTTATTTTCTAGGTTTCACTGTGTTTTAACCTATATTGATGAGAGTCTGGAATTGGACCTGTAAATCAAAAATGTTTTTGCTCATTGCTGGAAATTTTACAAACTCAACTAGTATTAGTGAACAAACTCTCCCTTGTTTCTGTTTTAAGTGACTCTTCACAGAAGATTTTCTTACCATGTGAAGAATGATCTTTTGGGGAAGCACGTTATCTCTAGCAGAAAATTACTAAATTACTGAGAAATCACTCCAACATTTTCAGATCAATTTCATTGAATCTTAGAATAAATGATTCTTCACCAGTCCCACATTGCTCCCCAAATTTGGTTCTCCTCTGTTCAAGAAATTGTCTGCCCTATATGGATGAATGAATAGAATTGGATCTCAAAATCAAAAATAGGTTTTGATAGCTGCTTGAAAATGAACAAAATCAATTAATTCTTAGTGAGCTCACTATGTTTTGTTTATGGTTGCATGCCTTAGGCAGAAGTTATTTTGAACACATACCAAAACAACTTTCTTTGAAAGCACTTTAGCTACTAGTAGAAAATTACCAATCTACTGAAAATTCTCCTGAAGACTTTCAAAAGGATAACACTGAAACTTGGCAGAATTGATCCATTGACCAGTCCCATATTGCTCTTTAATTTTAGTTCCCCTAAATTCAATGGTTCTCCTGCAATGGGACTTTTAATTTTGGGGTTTAGTACATTTTACCCTATAGGGGTTAATGAGTGGAATTTGACATGGAAATCACATTTTTTATCTGCTTTTAATTTCACAAACTTAAATATTTCATATTGAGCACACTCTGCTTTGTTTCTGGTTCAAGTAGCCCTAATCAGACGTAGTTCTCAGCACCTGCTAGAAAACCTTTCTGTTGAAGTGCTTTAGCTTCTAGGAGGAAATTACCAATTTACTGAGATGACTCCTTAGGTTTCAAAGGGATTTCTTTGTTCCCTGTCAGAATTAATCCTTTCACCACTCCTACATTACTACACAAATTTGGTTCTTCTGGACACAGTGGTTCACTTGCAACCACACATTTAGTTTTAAGTTTCTTTGTGTTCATTGCTATAGATGAATGAAACAAGTTGGACCTATGAATCAAATTTGGTTTGTGGTAGCTGATTATAATTTCACAAACTCAACTAGTTCTTTTAGAGCTCACTCTGCTTTGTTTGTGGTTGAAGAAGCCCTTAGCTGAAGCAACTCTCAAAACCTGCAGGGATACCTTTTTTGGAAATGCTCTACTGTTATCACTAAACTACACAATAACTGAGATTTCTCCCCATGAATTTAGAAAATTTCATTGAAACATTGTAGAATTGAGTCTTTCACCAGTTCGACATGATTGATATTGGACATGAAAATCAAGAAAGGGTATGTTGGGCCGGGGATGTGGCTCAAGCGGCAGTGTGCTTGCCTGGCATGCGTGCGGCCTGGGTTCGATCCTTAGCACCACATAAAAACAAAGATGTTGTGTCCTCCAATAACTAAAAAAATAAATATTAAAAATTCTCTCTCTCTCTCTCTCTCTCTCTCTCTCTCTCTCTCCCTCTCTCTCTCTCCCTCTCTCTCTTTAAAAAAAAGAAAGGGTGAGCTATTTACATAAAATTTCACAATCTCAGTTAATATTAAATGATCACACTGTGCTTTTGTCTGAATGAAGTAGAATTAAGCAGTAGCTGTTCTCAGCACATGAATCAACATTTTTTGGAAGTGATTTAGCTATTAGCAGAAAGTTACAAATTTACTGAAATTTCTCTCTAAGATTTTCAAAATAATTTTTATGAGATTTGGCAGAATTGATCCTTTCACCAGTTTTACATTACTCCCCAATTTTGGTTCTCCTATATTCAATGGTTCACCTCCAAGAAGGCTTTGAAATTTTAGGTTTCACTATAATTTGCCATAGATGTATGATTTACTGGAATTGGAAATCAAAAACGGTTAGGGCCACCTGTTTAAAATTGCACAATGTCAATTAATTTTTAGTAAGCACCCTCCGCTTTCATTCTGGTTGAAGAAGCCCTTAACTGAAGCAGTTCTGAGCACATTTAGGAACAACTTTTTTGGAAACACTTCATTTGCTAGCAGGAAATTACAAATTAAGTGAGATTTCTCCTGATGAATTTAGACATATGTCATTGAAATATGGCAGAATCGATTCTTTCACCAGTCCTAGATTGCTTACTAAATTGGGTTGTCCTAGGTTCAAGGGTTGCTTGCATGGCAATTTTACTTTTGGCTTTCACTGCTTTAGCCTTACAGGGATGAATGTATGTACTTGGACATGGAAATCATAAGTGGTTTTTACTAGATGCTTGAAATTTTACAGCTTCAATTTGTTGTTAGCAAGCACACTCTTCTCTGTTTCTACTTGAGGTAACCCTAAAGAGAAGCAGTTCTCAACTCATGCATAACAACTTCCTTTGGAAATATTTTAGCTCCTAGCAGGAAATGGCCAATTTACTGAGATTTCACGTCAATATTTTCAGATGGATTTCATTGAATCTTGACAGAATTGATCATTTCACCAGTCCTACATTTTCATCCAAATTTGGTTCTCTGCTATTCAAATGTTCACTTGAAAAGGCATTTTTAATTTCTAGGTTTAACTGCATTTGGATCTATAGGAATAAATGAAGATAATTGGACATGAAAATCAAATGGTTTGTACTAGTTGTTCAAAATTTCACAATTTTCATTAGTTCATTGTGAGAACACTCTGATTCATTTCAGTTTGTAGTAACCCAAAGAAGTAGAAGTTCTCGTAACATGCAGGAACATCTTCTTTTGGAAGCAATTTAGCTGCTATCTTGAAATTACCAATTTACTGAGTGATCCCCATCATTTTCAGATGCATTTCATTGAAAATTGGGAGAATTGATTGAATCACCATTCCCACATTTCTCTCTAATTTTGGTTCTCCTAGATTCAAGAGTTCACCTTCAAGAAGTCTTTACATTTTTAGATTTAAATGGGCTTTGTCCTATATGGATGAATGAATGGCATTGCACAAAGAAATGATTTGTGCTAGGTACTTGAAATTTCATGAACTCAATTATGTTTTTTACTGAGCACACTCTGCTTTGTAGCTGGTTGAAGAAGCCCTAAGCAGAAGTGGTTTTCAGCACATGTATAACACCTTCTTTTGCAAGCGTTTTAGATCCTAGCAGGAAATTATTTTTTTCTGAAATTTTCCCCCATGATTTTCAGAAAGATTTCATTGAATGTGGCAGAAATGATCCTTTCACTAACCTACATTGCTACACAAATTTGCTTCTACTAGGTTCAAGGATTCACTTGCAAGTAAAGTTTTAATTTTTAGATTTCAATATGTTTTGCCCTCTAAGAATGTATGAATGGAATTGGACCTGGAAATACAAAACAGTTTTTGCTAGCTGGTAGAAATTTCAAATCCTCAATTAGTTCCTTGTGAGCACATACCACTTTGTTTCTGTTGGAAGTAATCCTAAGCAGTAGAAATTCTCAACCCATGCAGTGACACCTTCCTTTAGAAGTGCTTTAGCTGGTAGTAGGAAATTATCAATTAACTGAGATTTCTCCCAAAATTTTCAGACTGATATCTTGAAACATAGCAGAATTTATTCTTTCTTCAGTCCTCCATTGCTCTACAAATTTGATTCTCCTAAAATAAAGTGTTCTCCTCTGAGGAAACTTTTAATTTTTTTGGTTTCACTGCAGTTTGCTGAATATGGATGAATAAATGGAAATGAATTTGAAAATCAAAAAAGGTATTTGCTAGCTGCTCAAAATTTCATAACTTCAATTATTTCTTAGAGAACACATTCTGGTTTGTTTGTAGTTGCAATAGCTCTAAACAGAAGCATGTATAAATACATGCAGGGACACCTTCTTTTGGAAGTTCTTTAGCAGCAAATTAAAAATTTACTGAGATTTCAACCCAAGATTTTCAGAAATGTGGCATTTTTACACAATGTAGTTTTACTCAGCACTAAAAAATGACAAAATCTTGGCATTTGCAGGGAAACCGATGGCACTAGAGCAGATTATGCTAAGTGAAGCTAGTCAATCCCTAAAAAACAAATGCCAAATGTCTTCTTTGATATAAGGAGGGCAACTAAGAACAGAGCAGGGAGGAAGAGCATGAGAAGAAGATTACCATTAAACAGGGATGAGAGGTGGGAGGCAAAGGGGGAGAGAAGGGAAATTGCATGGAAATGGAAGGAGACCCTCATTGTTATACAAAATTACATATAAGAGGAAGTGAGAGGAAAGGGATAAAAACAAGAGAGAGAAAATGAATTGCAGTAGACGGGGTAGAGAGAGAAGATGGGAGGGGAGGGGAGGGGGGATAGTAGAGGATAGGAAGGGCAGCAGAATACAACATACACTAGTATGGCAGTATCTAAAAATGTGGATGTGTAACCAATGTGATTCTGCAATCTGTATATGGGGTAAAAATGGGAATTCATAATCCACTTGAATCAAATATATGAAATATGATATGTCAAGAACTTTGTAATGTTTTGAACAACTAATAATAATAAAAAAGAAAAAAAAAATTACTGAGATTTCAACCCAAGATTTTCAGATGGGTTTTATTGAAACTTGGATAATTCATCCCCTCTCAATTTCTCATTGCTCCCCAAATTTGGTTCTACTAAATTTAAGGATTCACCCAAAGAGACACTTTGAATTTTTAGGTTTCATAGTGTTTTGCCTTGTGGATTAATTAATGGATTTCAACCTAGAAATCAAAAGTGTTTTGTACTAGCTGCTTAAAATTTCACAACCTCAATTAGTTCTTAGTGAACACACTCTGTTTTGTTTTGTTTTCCTACTTGTGATAGCTCTAAGCAGAAGCACTTATTCGCACATTCAGGGCACCTTCTTTTGGAAGTTCTTTAGCTGCTAGCAGCAAATTACCAATTTAGTGAGATTTAACCCCCAAGATTTTTAGATGGCACTATTTATCATTTCTACAGTCCCACATACCTCCCCAAATTTTGTTCTTCTAAGTTTGAAGCTTTGCCTGCATGGACACTTTAAAATTTTAGGTTTTGTTCTGTTTTGTCCCTATCAATAATTAATAGATTTGGACCTAGAAACCAATAACATTTTGTGTTAGCTGCTTGAAATTTTACAATTTCAATTAGTTCTATGTGAACACACTTTTTTTTCTACTTGCAGTATTTCTAAGCAGAAGCACTGCTCAACACATGCAGAGACACCTTCTTTTGTGAGCACTTTACCTGCTGGCATCAAATTATCAATTTCATGAGATTTCTACCAAAGATTTTTAGATGAGTTTTATTGAAACTTGTGAGAATTCATTCCATTACCATTACTCATTTCTCCCCATATTTGGTTCTCCTAAGTTCAAAGGTCACCTGCAAGAATACTTTTAATTTTTAGGTTTCACTGTGATTTGCACTATGTCAATTAATGAATGGAATTGGACCTAAAAATAAAAAAAGTTTTTTGCTAGCTGATTGAAATTTCAGAATTAAATTATTTTTTATTGACCACACTCTGCACTGTTTCTGGTTGAAGTAGTCCTAAGCCAAAATGTTTCTGAGCACAATCAGGAACATCTTTTTTGAAAGTTTTAAGTCTCCAAACAGCAAATTATCAACTTACTGAGATTTCACTCTATTTTCAGATTAATTTTATGGAAAACGTGTAAAATTTATTCTTTCACCAGTCCCACATTGCACCCCTAATTTTTTTTCTCTGGGTTGAAGGGATCACCTGCCAAAACACTTGAAACTTTTAGGTTTTACCCTGGTTTTTCCTATATGGATGAAGTAATAAAATTGGACCTGGAAATCAAAAATAGTTTGTGCAAGCCAATTGAAATTTTTCCCTATGTTGATGAATGAATGGAATTGGGCCTGAAATCAAAATATTTGTGCTGGCTCCTTGAAATTTCCCAAACTTTATTAGTTTTTAGTGAGCACACTCTGGTTTATTTCTGTTTGTAGTAGCCTTAAACATAAGCACGTTTCACCACATGTAGGTATATCTTCTGTTGGAAATGCTTTAGGTGCCAGCAGCAAATTATCTATTTACTGAGACTTCACCCCAAGATTTTCTGGCATATTTGAAGAATAATGATAAAAATTTGAAGAATAATAATCAAAGCTTGGCACTATTGATTCTTTCCCCAGCCCAGAATTGCTCCCCAAATTTGGTTCACTTAGTTTCAATTGTTGCCCTGCATGGACACTTTGAATTTTTAGGTTTCACTCTATTTGGCCATATATAAATGAATAAATGGAATTGAACCTGAAAATAAAAAGTGGTATGTACTAGCTGCTTGAAATTTAATAATATTAATTAATTCTTAGGGAAAACACTCTGGTTTGTTTCTAGTTGCAGTAGCTCTAAGCAGAAGCACTTCTCAGCACATGCAGAAACAGCTTCTTTTGGAAGCCCTTTAGCTTCTAGCAGCATATAACCAGTTTAGTCAGTTTTCACCTCAAAAATTTAAGATTTTAAGATGGATTTCACTGAATTTTTACACTATTGATCCTTTCTATAAACCCAAGTTTCTCAGGAAAGATGGTTGTCTCATGGTCGAGGGTTTGCCTGCAAAGACACTTTGAAGTTTTAGATTTTATTGCATTTTTCCCTTTATGGATGAATTAATGGATTTGGACCTTGGAATCAAAAATGTTTTTGTTATCCTATTGAAATTTCAGAATTAAATTAGTTCTTATTGACCATCCTCTTCTTTGTTTCTTTTTGAACTAGCCTTATATGAAGCAGTTCTCAGCACATACAGGCAAATCATTTTTTTAATGTGCTTTAGCAACCATCAGCAAATTACCAAGTTACCGAGAATTATCTCAAGATATTCAGGTGGATTTCATTGAAACTTGGCACACATGATTCTTTCACCAGTTGCATTTTTCTCCCTAAATATGCTTTTCCTATGTTTAAGGGTTCACCCGAAAGGTCATTTTTGTTTTTGTTTTTGTTTTTGATTTGATTTTGCAAGTATCACATTTGTTATTTAATTCTCATTTCTCCACTAACTTTTTTATTGAGCTTCTACTATTTTTACATAATTTGCATACATATATATTAGACAACTCTCATACATGCTCTACACAATATATCTAAGATTTAGTAAAAAAGAGAAGTGTAGAAAGAGTTAGACTTTGAAATAGACCTGTGTTTGAATCCCTGTTCTACCATTCACTAACTGTAGCTAGTTGAATTGTGCCCCCACCCCCAAGAAAATATGTCCACCCAGAATTTCAGAATGTGACTTTAATAAGTCTTTCCAGATGTAATTAATGTTTCTTGATGTTATGTCATCCTGACTTTGGTTGGGCCCTAAATCAAATAATAAGAACCTTAATAAGAGACAGAAAAGGATAAGATATAGAAACAGGAAAAGGCTGTGTGAAGATGAAGATAGAAATTAGAGTTTTACAATCCCAAGTAAAGGACAGGCAGGGGTTGCTAGAAGCCATCTGAATCTGGAAGAGAGGCAGGGAACAGATTTTTTCCTCTGAACAAAATCTGCCAATATTTGATTTTGGGGGTTCTAGCCTCCTAGACTTTGAGAGAACAATAAGCTCCTAATTTCACACTAATTTATTACAGTAGTCCAAATAACATGCTACCTGTGTGGCTTTTGGTTAACTACCTCTGTCTGTATCTCCATTTCTATCCTTGTAAAATAAAGAGAATAACATTATCTGCTCATAGTTTTTGTGAAGAGGTATGTATTATGAGATAATGCATGTAAAGTGCTTAGCATAATATCCTGCACAGAAAGGGATTGATAAATGTCAGCAATTATTATTAAAGTATGGGTAATCTTTATGGGTCAAGGTAAATTTTAAACTTTCTAATATTGTGATTACTAGAATAATTATCTCAATTGCTTTTTGGGAGAGGTTTAGGAGATCTTTTTATCTTTAAAAGAGAAAGAAAAAAGAACAAAAATGATATCACACAAATGAATTGCTTCTCACATTATTTCTGGTTGCAAAAATCATGTGAGCTCCAGAACCTCTGCCCAATGACAAGAACACAGTACACATTTTCCAAAATGTTGCTGAAGACTTACAGGAGTAAGAACTTGTACATATTGTTTATAGATTATAATGCATTTTTCTGAACTGGGTCATTTATATGTCTCCAAGTTTATAGTAATCTCATCAGTTCTCCAGAAAAATATGTGTATAGTGGAGTGAAAAAAAATAAATGACACTGTATGTATTTCATTTGAAAATTGTACTAGAAAACTACTTATCATATTAAATAACATCAAATTTTCTCCTCAAAGTTCTTACAGATTTTTGTTAAATTTATTCCCAAATAACTTGTTCTTTTATAGGTTATGCCTATTTTCAATTTGTTTTCTAGTTTGTTAAATTTTTTATATAAATGGGTAATTGATGTTTTTATTTTTTAATTAATTTTTTAAAAATTAATTACAGCAAAATGCATTACAATTCTTATTACAGCGCAATTTTTCTTATCACTGGTTGTATATATATATAGTATGTTCACACCAATTTTTGTCATCATGCATGTACTTTGGATAATGATGTTCATCACATTCCAACATTCTTATTAACCCCATACTCCATCCCTTCCCTTCACTCCCCTCTGCCCCATCTAGAGTCAGTCTATTCTCCCCATGCTCCCCTTTCATGCCCCACTATGAATAAGCCTCCTTATATCACAGAAAACATTTGTCATTTGTTTTTTGGGGGGGATTGTCTAACTTCACTAAGCATTATCTTCTCCAACACCACCCATTTACCTGCAAATGCCATGATTTTATACTCTTTTAATACTGAGTAATATTCTGTTGTGTATATGTGCCACACTTTTTTTATACATTCATCTATTGAAGGGCATCAAGGTTGATTCCATAGTTTAGCTATTGTCAAATGCACTACTATAAACATTGATGTGGCTGTCTCCGTGTAGTATGCTGTTTTTAAGTCCCTGGGATATAGACTGAGGAGAGGAATAGCTGGGTCAAATGGTGGTTCCATTTCCAATATTCAAAAAAAAAAAATCACCACATTGCTTTTCATATTGGCTGCACCAATTTGCAGTCCCACCAGCAGTGTATGAATGTATCTTTTCCCCCACATCCTCACCAACACTAATTGTTGTTTGTCTTCAAAAGAACTGCCATTCTGATTGGACTGACATGGTATCTAAGAGTAGTTTTTATTTGCATTTCTCCAATTGCTAGAGATGATGAAATTTTTTTCATATATTTGTTGATTGATTGTATATCCTCTTCTGAGAAGTGTCTGTTCAGGTCCTTGCCCCATTTGTTGATTAGGTTATTTTTTTTTGGTGCTTAGTTTTTTGAGTTTTTATATTCCCTAGATATTAGTGCTCTATCTGATGTGCGAGAGGTAAAAATTTGCTCCCAGTTTGTAGGCTCTCTGTCACCTCACAGATTGTTCCTTTTGCTGAGAAGAAACTTTTTAGTTTGATTCCCTCCCATTTATTGATTCTTGGTTTTAATTCTTGTGCTATTGGAGTCTTATTGAGGAAGTTGGGGCCTAATTCCACATGATGAAAATTAGGGCCTACTTTTTCTTCTATTAGACACAGAATCTCTGGTTTAATTCCTAGGTCTTGATTCATTTTGATTTAAATTTTGTCCGTGGTGAAAGATAAGGGTTTAATTTTATTTTGTTGAATATAAGTTTTCAGTTTTCCCAGCACCATTTGTTGAAGAGTATTTCTTTTCTACAATGCAGGTTTTGGGCACCTTTGTCTAATATAACATAATTATAATTTTGTGGGTTAGTCTCTGTGTCCTCTATTCTGTCCCATTAGTCTACCAGTCTGTTTTGGTGCCAATACCATGCTGTTTTTGTTACTATTGCTCTGTAGTATAGTTTAAGGTCTGGAATAGTGATACCACCTGCTCCCTCTTCCTGCTAATGATTGCTTTAGCTATTCTGGGTCTCTTATTTTTTCAGATGAATTTCATGATCAATTATTTTTTCTGTTTCTATGAGGAATTCCATTGGTATTGTGATCAGAATTGAATTAAATCTGTATAGTGGTTTTGGTAGTATAGTCATTTTGATAATATTAATTCTGCCTATCCAAGAACAAGTTAGATCTTTCCATCTTTTAAGGTCTTCTTTGATTTCTTACTTTAGGCTTCTGTAAGTTTTCATTTTATAGATCTTTCATTCACCTCTTTTGTTAAGTTGATTCCAGAGAATTTTATTTTATTTATTTATTTTTGAGGCTATTGTAAATCAGGTAATTTTCCTCATTTCCATCTCAGAAGATTTGTCACTGACATACAGAAATGCCTTTTATTTATGGGTGTTGATTTTATATTCTGTTACCTTGATGAATTCATTTACTAGTTCTAGAAATTTTCTGGTGGAGCTTTATGGGTGTATTAGGTATAGAATCACATCATCAGCAAATAGTGCTAATTTAAGTTCTTCTTTTCCTATATGTATCCCTTTAATTTCTTTCATCTGTCTAATTGCTCTGGCCAGTGTTATAAGAACTATATTGAATAGAAGTGGAGAAAGAGGGGATCAATGTCTTGTTCTAGGTTTAGAGGGAATGCCTTTAATTTTTCTCCATTTAGAATGATGTTGGCCTGGGGCTTAGTGTAAATAGCCTTTATGATATTGAGATATGTTCCTGTTATCCCTAGTCTTCATGTTTTTTAAAATTTTTTAAAGATTTTTTAAGATTTTTTAAAGATTTTTTAAAAGATGTTATCCCTAGTTTTTCTAGCATTTTGAACATGAAGGGGTGCTATATTTTTTTCAAATGCTTTTTTCTGAATCTATTGAGATGATCATATAAGTCTTATCATTGTGTCTATTAATGTGGTAAATTACATTTGTTGATTTACTTATGTTAAACCAACCTTATAGCCCTGGAATGAATACTACTTGATCATGATGCAACATCTTTTTGATATGTTTTTGTATTTGATTTGCCAGAATTTTATTGATATTTTTGCATCTATATTCATTAAATTTATTGGTCTAAAGTTTTCTTTCTTTTATATGACTTTGCCTGGTTTTGGATGCAGAGTAATATTGGCCTCATAGAATCAGTTTGGAAGTGCTGCTTCTTTTTCTGTTTCCTGAAATAAATTGTGAAGTATTGGTATTAATTCTGCTTTAAAGATCTTGTAGAACTTGGTTGTATATCCATCTTGTCCTGGGCTTTTCTTCGTTGGTAGGCTTCTGATGGTGTCTTCTATTCCATCACTTGATTTTGTTCTACTTAAGTTGTGTACATATGTTCCTGGTTTAATCTGGGAAAATAATATGACTTAAGAAATTTGTCAATGCCTTCAATGTCTTCTATTTTATTGGAGTATAAGTTTTCAAAATAATTCCTAACTATCCTTTGTATTTCTGTAATGTCTGTTGTGATATTGCCTTTTTCATCACAGATGCAGGTAATTTGAGTTTTCTTCTCCTTCTCCTTGTTAGAGTAGCTAAGGGTCTGTCAATATTATTTATTTTTTTTCAAAGAACCAACTTTTTGTTTTGTCAACTTTTTCAATTGTTTCTTTTGTTTTGATTTCATCAGTGTCAGCTCTAATTTTAATTATTTCATGCCTTCTACTGCTTTTGATGTTGATTTGTTCTAGTTTTTCTAGAGCTTTGAGATGTAAAGTGAGGTCATTTATTTGTTGACTTTTTCTTCTTTTAAAGAATGAATTCCATGCCATGAATTTCCCTCTTAGTACTACTTTCATAGTGTCCCAGAGATTTCAATATGTTTTGTCTATGTTCTTATTTACCTCTAAGAATTTTTTAAACATCCTCCTTGATGTCTCTGCAACCCATTATTCATCCAGTAGCATTGTTTAACCTCCAGGTGTTGGAGTAATTTTTATTTTTTTTGTCATTGATTTCCAATTTTATTCCAATAAGATCGGATAAAATGCATGGTACTATCTCTACTTTTTTGTATATGCTAAGAGTTCTTTTTGGCATATTATATGGTCTATTTTAGAGTAGGATCCATGTCCTGCTGGGAAGAAAGTGTATCCACTTAATGAAGGTTGAAATATTCTATATATGTCAGTTAAGTCTAAGTTATTGATTGTGTTATTGAGTTCTATAGTTTCTTTATTCAACTTTTTTTAAAAATATCTATCCAATGATGAGAGAGGTGTGTTAAAGTCACCCGGGTTATTGTGTTGTGGTCAATTTGCCTCTTGAACTTGAGAAGAATTTGTTTGATGAACACAGCTGCACCATTGTTTGGGACTTATATATTTATGATTGTTATGTCTTTTTGGTGTATGGTTCCCTTGAGAAATATGTAATCTTCATCTTTATCCTTTTTGATTAACTTCGGCTTGAAGTCTACATAATTTGATACAAGGATGAAAACCCATGCTTGCTTCTGCAGTCCATGAGTGTTATGATTTTTCCCATCCTTTCACCTTCAGTTTGTGTATGTATTTTTCTATGCGATGAGTCTCATGGGTACAGCATATTATTGGGACTTTGCTGGGGTCCTCCCTTAGTGGGGTTCAGAGAGTCTTGAAGAATGAGTGGCATTGGCAAAAAGATGAGACAGGAGTCATTCCGTTGGAGCAATCTCCAGAGAGAGAGCTCTAATACAACTTTCTCTGGGTCATCTTTTATTGCAATTTTTCTCATCATTATAGATTCAGAATACATCATTGATTATACAATTTCAAAACCTTGCCAAGACATCACATTTCCTTAACTATAATTAGGGATATAGAAAAATGTAACGTCAATTTACATTTTTCCAGGATGTGACATTTAGTTATCAATCATTAATAAAATGCATCAGTAATTTACATTTTTAAAGATTTTCCCAAGATGTACTATTTTCCCCAAGATATGCTATTTTTTATTAATGAATGCCAAACTATATTAACCTTTAAGTTTAAAGTACACTTGCACTTTATTTCTAATCTAAAATTCCCATCTAAAAAAGTCCCCTTATATCTTATACTTAAAATATCCTAAAGTTTATAAACCATTCTTAAAACATATCAGAAACCCATATAACCAAAAACTTAAGAATTCTAAACCCAAGAATATAAATAGAATAATATTTCTAATATTATTCTAAAAATATGTCTTATAAAGCTACTTTAATTAATTCCTAAATTTATTCTCATAAAACTGGTTGAGCTGCTTTCTCAAAGGGTTCCTTTAGTAAAGGTCGGAAGAGTGTCAGAGGAAGAGACCACCAAGAGACTGTCTCATGCAACAGCAAAGGGTTTATTGGGGGTCCAGCATGCTGGGGCTCAGAGCTCACTTGAATAGAGCAGAGAGAGCCCCGGGAACAGATTAAGCAGAGCTTATATACTTTCCTTGGAGAGGGCAGGGACTTCACATACAGCATAGCCAATCATTGCACAGTTTCTGGGAGGTGTTGTTTTCATAGAGCAACCAGATGATCAGGGAAGATTTCAACATACATTTAGTGGGCATTTCCGGGAGTTGTTTTCAACTTCTACATGAGTTTCAGGTTCCAGGAAAACAGAACTTAATTCTTACATTCTTAACCTTTTCATTCCCCACTTCTTTTTCTGAGTACTTTTAATCTTAAAAGTAAGAAATCATAATTATTGAGGGGTATCACACTCTATTTCTGCCAGTGAGGCATATTGTTGTCTGATTACCATAAGTTTAACTTGTCCAATTTGAGCTCGGATAAAGGAAACTACACGGTTGAGCAAACCGGGTCCTACAGTTAGCAATAATATGAGGATTATTAATGGACTGGCCAGAGCTGATAAAAGCGTAGTTAACCAGGGGGACTGTGTGAACCAAGACTCAAACCACCTTTTTTGGGCCTCTCTCTCTCGCTGATGCTCTTTAAGGAGTCTTTTTAATTTACTCATAGATTCTTTTACAACTCCAGTATGGTCGGCACAAAAACAACATTCTCTCCTCAATGCAGCACAAAGGCCCCCTTCTCTCATGAAGAGGAGGTCCAACTCTCGCCTGTTCTGTAAAACAACTTCAGAGAGAGAGGTTAAAGATTCCTGTAGAGCTGTGATGGAGGTTTCCAATATCTTTAAGTTTTGGTCTATTGTTGCTTCTAATTGGGTCATTTGTTGTGTCCCACAGACCAGGGCAGTGGTTCCTGTGCCCACCCCTGTAGCAACTCCTATTCCTAATAGGATGGCTAAAGTGAGGGATACAGGTTCCCGGCGGAACCAGGTTGTATGCCCCCCTATTTGATCTTTAAATGAACCTGCGTCATGATAGAGCACTCTGGGAAACATCTGCACCATTACACAATAATTTACAGAGCTGTTAAATACCTGGGCTGAAAATGCAAGGAGTTAACCCTGAGTCACATGCCCACCAGGTTCCATTTTCAGGGGTAAGGAAACCCTGTGTGGTGCTAATTTTTTTTTTATCTGGGTACATAAGTGTTGTTTACTTTTAGGTGGGGACCCTATACATAAGCCTGCCCCGGTTACCTCTGGGAGGGTTACGTAGACGAAGTCTCCCACTTGATATCGGTGTGGAGTCCCTGTGTCCCCAGGTTGGTAGGCAGTGGCCAGCTGTTTCCACAGGTATCGCTGGGTTCTTTCAAGAGCTTTAAGTCTGTCAAGCAAGGGGGTGTGAAAGGAATCGTTAGATCTTAGAGTTGGGGTTAAGTCCCTTACTGAAGGAGGGGCACCATAGAGAATTTCATAGGGGGTGAGGTTACACTAAGAAACAGAGGGAGTATTTCTTGCACGAAACAGTGCATAAGGCAGGAGCATAGTCCAATCTTTTATGCCGGTCTCTAAGCTTAATTTCTTTAAGGTCTCTTTAATGGTTCTATTTATTTTTTCTACTTGTCCTGAGCTCTGGTGTCTATAAGCACAATGTAACTTCCAATTAATCCCCAGGGTCCTGGCTAACCCCTGACTTACCTGGGCCACGAATGCCGGTCCACTATCAGACCCTATTACCTTAGGCAGGCCGTATCTTAGAAAAATATCTTCCAGGATTTTCTTGACCACCATTTGCGCCGTTTCTTTTTTTGTGGGGAAGGCTTCAATCCATCCTGAAAATGTATCTACAAAGACTAGGAGATATTTAAGTCCATACCTTGCTGGCTTAATTTCAGTAAAGTCCACTTCCCAGAATTGTCCTGGTCTGGTTCCTCGTAGATGCTTTCCTGCAGGAAGCTTGGAAGGGTAAGCATTAACCAATTGACAGACCCGACAGGCTTTTGTTACCCGTTCAGCTATTTCCTTTCGCTGTGAGTTGGTTAGTGGAAAACTGTTCTTGATCCTTCAGGAATGCCTGCAGTTTAGTGTTAACATGGTTACTCTGTTTAGGGCTGCAAATTTAGCCTCTTCATCTGCCCTCCTATTCCTGACCACTATGGGATCGTTTCTGTTCTGGTGTCCTGGACAGTGCACTATAGCTAGTTCCCTAGGGCTTTGCACTGCTGAGAGGAGGCGGAGGATCTCATCTTTGTTTTTTATTTTTTTTCCTGCCGAGGTTAATAGTCCCCTTTGCTGGTAGATAGCCCCATGTATATTAGTGGTAGCGAAGGCATAGCAGCTATCTGTGTATATGGTGGCCTTTTTGCCTGCCGCTAGCTCCAATGCCTTCGTGAGGGCGATCAGCTCTGCCTTTTGAGCTGATGTTCCCTCCGGGAGGCTAGAGGACCAGATGACTTTAGTTCCACTAACTATTGCTGCCCCAGCCCGCCGCTTACCGTCCTGGAGGAAGCTGCTGCCATCAGTGAACCATATGACCTCAGGGTGGGGCAGTGGCTGATCCTTTAAATCCCGTTGTATACTGGTTTCTTCTGCCAGTATATGTTGACAGTCATGAGTGACGGGTCCTGATGATTGTTCAGGTAGTAGTGTAGCCGGGTTAAGCAGGGTGGGGGTTCCCAGCGTTATTCTGTCTTTGTTGAGCAACAGGCTCTGATAGTGTGTTATTCTAGAGTTTGATAGCCATCTGTCTGGTGGCTGGCGGATGATGCTCTCTAGGGCATGGGGGGCTATAATGGTTAGCATTATCAGCATTATCAGCATCCTTGATTAGAAGGGCCGCCGCTGCTATAGCTTTTAGGCAATGGGATCATCCACTAGCCACTGGGTCCAGCTTTTTAGACAAGTAAGCTACAGGCCTTTTCCAGGGCCCTAGAGTCTGAGTGAGCACTCCTCGTGCTATTTCTTTCTTTTCCTCAATGTAGAGAGTAAAGGGTTTTTCTACATCCGGGAGTGCTAAGGCCAGAGAAGATAGCAGCACCCTTTTGATGTTATCAAAAGCTTGCTGGTGCTCAGGGGTCCATTGGAATTGGGCATCTCCCTTTAACAGCGGGTATAAAGGAGCAGCTAAGGATGCAAACCCAGGTATCCATAACCCGCAAAAGCCAGCAGTCCCAAGAAACTCTCTGAGTTGCCTCCTGTTAGATGGGGGTGGTATCTGCACAATGGTTTGTTTTCTGGGCTCAGTGAGCCATCTTTTACCTCCCCTAAGGGAATAGCCCAGGAAGATTACTTCTTGCTGGCAAATTTGGGCCTTTTTGGAAGAAGCTCTATACCCGAGTTGAGCAAGCTCGGATAATAGTGCTTGGGTCCCAGACTCACAGTTTTCCTTGGTGTCGGCTGCCAGTAGCAGGTCATCCATATATTGAAGCAGGGTGACTTCGGGTGCGTTCTGAAGTTGTTGAGATATCTGTGGAGGGCATCATCAAAGAGAGTGGGGGAGTTTTTGAACCCCTGTGGGAGTCTAGTCCAAGTTAGTTGACCAGACGTTCCAGTTTCTGGGTATACCCAATTGAAAGCAAACAGAAACTGACTATCTTTATGCAGAGGCAAGCAAAAGAAAGCATCTTTTAAGTCCAGAACACTATACCATTTCTGCTCAGGATTCAGAGTGCTAAGCAGATTGTACGGATTAGGTACCGTGGGATGAATGTCCTGCACTCTGTTGTTGATCTCTCTTAGGTCTTGAACGGGGCGATAGTCCCCGGTTCCTGGCTTTTTTACTGGTAGCAGGGGAGTGTTCCAGGCAGATTGACAGGGCCTTAGGACACCTAAGGCCAGATATTTCTGAATATGGGGCCTTATCCCATCTTTAGCTTCTTTGCTCAGAGGATATTCTTTGAAATTGATTGGGGAGGCTGAGGTTTTCAACTCCACTGTTATTGGAGGTTGTTTCATGGCTAGGCCTAACCCAGCAGTTTCTGCCCAGGCATCTGGGTAATCTGTTATCCATTTCTGGGGTAGCTTGTCTGTTTGATCAGTCTTGGGGGGTGTGAAGAGTTGATGTTCATCTTCTACTGACATAGTTAAAGCCGTGATTATAGGAGTTTTTACTGAAGGATTTAGAAATTCCACTTGGGGGCCTTCAGGGTTAAAAGTTATTCTGGCCCGGAGCTTGGTGAGCAGATCTCTGCCCATCAATGGAGCCGGGCATTCTGGGATTACTAGGAAGGAGTGATGGTCTTTTTCTTTCCCCAGGTCCATGGTCCTCTGAGTTCTCCTAGCCCAATATTTACTGCCATTAGCCCCTTGAACTAGAGACCTTTTATTTGATAGAGGGCCCAATGGGGCCTTAAGGGCTGAGTATACTGCCCCTGTATCCACTTCAAAGTTTACTGGGGTCCCCTCCACTTCAAAAGTTACCCTGAGCTCGGGGAGGGGATCCGAGCCCCGACTTTCCTAGTCATCCTCCAGAGTCAGAATGGCTGGCTGGCATGGCTGTCTCTTTCTAGGGCACTCTTTGGCCCAGTGTCCTTTTTCTTTACAGTAGGCACATTGATCTGAGGCCACGGGTGGCCTTTGGCGTGGGCCCAGGTATCCCTTCCTGTCTCCCTGTTTCTTAATTTCTGGCCTATTTCTTGTTGTGACCAGGACCTTAGTCAATGCCTTAGTCTGTCTTTTGCTTCTCTCATCCTCCCTTTGCTCCCTTTCTTTCTCCCTCCTTTGTTCCTTCTCTTCCTCAGTTTCTCTCTTATAGTATACTTTCTCGGCTTCTCTGACTAAATCTCTCAAAGTCATATCTTGTAATCCATCTAAGCATTGTAACTTTCTTTTAATATCCAGGGCAGCTTGCCCAATTAAAGGCCATCATGACAGATGCCTTTTGATCCTCTGCCTGAGGATCAAAAGGAGTATATCTCCTATATGCCTCCATAATTCTCTCTAGAAACATAGAGGGAGATTCATCAGGCCCTTGAATAATCTCTCTTACCTTGGCCAAATTAGTTGGTCGCCTAGCGGCCGCTCGGACACCCACTATTAGAGCCCGACGATAAGTGGACAGATGCTCCCTACCTTCAAAAGTGTTGGGGTCCCAGTTGGGTCGGTTCAAGGGGAAGCTGGCTTCGATTATGTTGGGAAGTTGTGTCGGTCGCCCATCTGGTCCGAGGATATTTTTTTCTAGATTCCAGGAGGATTCTCTCTCTTTCCTCTCTCATAAAGAGAGTCCCTAGGAGTTGTTGGCAGTCATCCCAAGTAGGCTGGTGTGAAAACATCAAACCAGACCTGTGAGCTGGGTGGGGTCCTTGGAAAAAGGGGGATTGTTATTTTTCCAGTTATATAGGTCTGAAGAGGAGAAAGGCCAATACTGGTAGGCTTGCATTTCTCCCCCATGGCCGTCGTCAATCATTGGCCTGTAGGGACGGATGGGGAGAATCACGGGAGCTCCAGGGTTTTCAATCATTCACCACTGGTGAGTTCCTTTAGCCGGGTCAGCTTCCTCCAGGGGAGGAGGGGCTGTGTGTGCCGTGGGGGAGTCATCTGGAGGGCGCTGGGCTGGCTTAGCCTCCTCCAATGGCGGAGAGGCTGAGTCAGCAGCAGGGGAATCACTTAGAGGACGTTGGGGGTTGGGGGACGAGGGCAGGGGATAAGGAGGGGGAGGAGAGTCCAGTAGAGTCAAATCTTGAGACTCAGGGAGAACAGAGGGTGGAGGAGGAGGAGGAGCAGAGGGTTTGAGAGATAGAATCGTGGGTGAAGGAGTAGGAGCAGGGGCAGGGACAAGGAAAGGCTTCACCCATGGAGGAGGAGATTCCCATAGGTCCTGCCAAGTTAAGATATACAGCTGTTGATCTGGATGGCTATGTGGCCCTGGCTGAAAGACAATATCTCTGACTTTTCGAATTAGTGGGAAGTAGAAAGATCCTTTTGGGGGCCATCCAACTCCAAAGGTGGGCCATTCTGAGGCACAGAGAGTCTGCCAGGTCCGGCATTTTACTGAAAAAGAAAGATTCTGAGCCCTTAAGTGGACTTCGGTCCAGTGATCAAGGGCCAGGGACAGAGGCGTTGAAGTGCTCTGTCCCATAATGAAAGATACACAGACAGTGAAAGCAACGACACATGACACAGACAAGACTAGACAATAAAGACAGACAATGGACGACCAACACTGAGACCAGGACTGAGTAGCCGGCAAAACCCAATGGGCTGGCAATACCGAATCCGAAACAAAATATCACTTAGTCAAGGAGACTATTGTTCCTCGATTTCCCGAGTCCTCTGGGGTGTCCCCCAGGGATGTGGCCTGTGGCTCTGTGACACGTCTGTCAGCCACCGTCGGAGAGAGCTCATGCTCTTCACTGACAGCCACTTTGCCAAGCCCTAACCTGAAACCTGAAACCGGAAAGAGGCACCTTACTTACCCTGAGAGGAGCCCGTTGGGGTCTTTCATCTGCCACTGCCAGATCTCAGTGGGACCTCTAGATGTAAAGGTCGGGCAAGCGTCAGAGGAAGAGACCACCAAGAGACTGTCTCATGCAACAGCAAAGGGTTTATTGGGGGTCCAGCATGCTGGGGCTCAGAGCTCACTTGAATAGAGCAGAGAGAGCCCCGGGAACAGATTAAGCAGAGCTTATATACTTTCCTTGGAGAGGGCAGGGACTTCACATACAGCATAGCCAATCATTGCACGGTTTCTGGGAGGGGTTGTTTTCGTAGAACAACCAGATGATCAGGGGAGATTTCAACATACATTTAGTGGGCATTTCCGGGAGTTGTTTTCAACTTCTACATGAGTTTCAGGTTCCAGGAAAACAGAACTTAATTCCTACATTCTTAACCTTTTCACTTTGTGTCCTCAGTTAAGGTGCACTAGTTTTTATATCTTTATAATCTTTCTCAATAAAAAGTAAGTTCTAAATATCAGTCCACTTTCTGCCTCTATTAAGTATGCTCATCATAAATTCCTATGTAAAGTAAAAGAGGGTCTATAGAAATGAGAATAATGTATCCTTATATGTCTTAACTTTTCTAAGTGTATAACATAACTTTCCTTAATCAAGAATAAAACTACATATGGTGGGTTTTGTACAATGAGCATTATGATTAGGTTTTCTAAAAGTCCAGAAATATGGGCTTGGGTTCTAGTTGATATAATCAATGTGGTGCCTAAAATTCTCATGACCTTTTGGAGAATGATTGTTGTCCATTATCAGTTTTGTCCTCAATGTGCTGAGATAGAATAGCAGCATTCTATTTTGTCTTTGATATGCTGGGGGGTAGTAGAACAGCCTTCAAGGCATGAATTACCTGTTATGTTCTAGCTAACTGAAATTTAATTTGGTTTGGCATTTAACATACTCATGCCTCCTATCAGGAACATGAGCGTGAAAATGAAAAGTCCCAATTACATAAAAAAGGGTCTCATGGTTTTGGTTTCCCATCAACCAGCACAGGTTTACCAGCATTCATCCTCACTGTGACCTTGTCAAGATAGTGGGAGAGCAGCTTTGCCAGCACTTATTTTCACTGTGACCTTGTCAAGACAGTGACAGGGGGATCGCCTTCACCAGGACTTTTATTTTTAATCCAATCTGTTAGCCTATGTCTTTTGGTCACTAAGTTTAAGTAATTAACATCCAGGATTATTATTGACATATGGTTTGTATTCCCAGCCATATTTGTTCCTTTTTGTTATTTATGTTGAGTTAATTTTCTTATTTGATTAGTTTTTCCTTTATGGTATTACCTCCCACTGCTGAATTTCTTTTTTCCCCCTCTTCATGGAACATTTTTCTAAGGATGTTTTGTAGTGCCAGTTTCTAGCTATATATACTTTTAACTTTTGTTTATCATGGAAGGTATTTATTTCATCTTCAAATATAAAGTTTAATTTTGCTGGAAACAAAATTTTTGGTATGCATCCATTTTCTTTCAGAGCTTGCAATATGGTGTTCCAGGATCTTCTAGCTTTCAGGTTCTGTGTTGAAAATTTGTCATTATCTTAATTTGTTTTCCCCCATATGTAATCTGATTCCTTTCTCTTGTGGCTTTTAAAATTATCTCCTTTTTCTTCACATTGGGTATTTTCATCATAATGTGCCTTGTTGTGGATCTGTTATGATTTTGTACATTTAGAATCATGTAGGCTTCTTTAATTTCCATTTCCAATTCATTTTTTATGTTTGAAAAGTTTTCTAATACTATTTCATTGAATAGATTGTTCGTTCCTTTGGTTTGGTTCTCTATGCCTTCCTCTATCTCAATAACTCTTAATATTGGTCTTTTTATGCTATCCCATATTTCTTGAATGTTCTGCTCATGGTATTTTACTTTTATCACTGTATGGTCTATGTTCTTTCCAAGGTAGATATTTTATCTTCATTGTCTTATTTCCTATCTTCCAAATGGTCTACTCTGTTTGTGATGCTTTCAATTGAGCTTTCAATTTGGTTTATTGTGTTGTTTTTTTCATTTGAAGGATTTCTTTTTGTTTTTTGTTTGTTTGTTTTATAATTTCTATCTCGCTGTTGACCTGTTGAGGTAATCTTTTCTTACTGGTTTTTTTTAGCTCCTTGTTAAAGTGATCTTTCATTGCCTGAATTTGCTCTCTTATATCTTCCTTGAGTTTACAGAATATTTTAACCATGTACAACCTGAACTCCTTCTCTGTAATTTCTTTTGTTGTGGCTGCCAATGATTGTAATGATGTTATGTCTTGATTGTTTGGGACATTTTTCCCTTGTCTTTTCATATTACTTGTGTGTCTTCTTTTCCATCTCTGTGGGTCTGGGGTGTTACTGTTTTTACTCTATAGGATTGTAGTGCTCTTGTAGGTTTTCAAGATCTCTCCTGGCCAGATGGAGATCCAATATGGGAGCTGCCTCCACAAAATATGGTGAGAAAGGTGATCCAAGATGTAGGTCATCTGCTTCCAGCACTGGGGTGTCTGGTGAGGTAGGAGAAGCTGGGCAATGGTGTTGTGCTGTGGGTAGGTGACCCACTTGGGAGTAGAGCAAAGTCTGAGAGTTCTGCAGAGGTGCTGATAGGTGATTCTGCTGAAGAGTTTGCCAGCCCTGCATAGGCCAGAACATCAGGCTTTGAGTTTGGGGAGCCAGGTGTTCAGAGTCCTACTCAAATGCTGAGGCTCAGAGCCCTGAATGGGGGTCACAGCACTGGTGTTTCTGCAGAAATTAGCTGCTTAGGGGTCCTCTCACACTCTCAGTGATTCAGTATTCTGACTAGGTGAGATCTGGATCACTGAGTGGCACAGAATGCTGCCTCACTCTAGCCTGCAATCTTCTCCTCACAAGGTTTGTTTTAATTTTCAGATTTCACTTCATTTTGCCCTATATGGATTAATTAATGAAAGAAATTAGACATGGAAATCAAAAACTTTTTTGTCTAGCTCCTTGAAATTTCACAAATTCAATTAGTTTATAGTGAGCACCCTCTCCTTTGTTTCTTTTTGAACTAACTCTAATCAGAAGCAGTTCTCATCACATGCAGGTAAATGTTCTTTTGTATGTGCTTTAGACGCTAACAGCAAATTACAAATTTACTGAGATTTCACACCAAAATTTTTGATGAACTTTATTGAAGCTTGGTACTTTTATCTTTTCCCCTGTCCCACATGGATCCCCAAATTTGGTTCCCCTTGGTTTCATGGTTCATTTCCATGGACACTTTGAATTTTTAGGTTTCACTGCATTTGGCCCTATGTGGATAAATAAATGGAATTGGACCTGAAAATCAAAAATGGAATATGTTAGCTGCTTGAAATTTTACAAACTCAATGAGTTGTTAGTTATTATACTCTTCTTTTTCTCTAATTGAAGTAGCCCTAAGTAGATGAAGTTCTCAGCACATGTCAGAATACCTTCTATTGGAAGCACTTTAGCTGCTAGTAGAAAATAACAAAATTATGGAGATTTCTCCCCAAGATTCTTAGACAGATTTCAAGGAAGCTTGGCACTATTGATTCTTTATCCAGTCCCACATTACTCCCCAAATTTTGTTTTCCTGGATTCCTGAGTTTGCTTTCAAGGACACTTTGAATTATTAGGTTTCACTGTGTTTTGCCCTATATAGTAGAATTAATGGATTTGGACCTGGAAATCAATAATGTTTTGTGCTAGCTGCTTGAAATTTCAAATATTAAATAGTTCTTAGTTAATACACTCTGGTTTATTTCTATTTGCAGTAGCTCTAAGCAGAAGCACTTCTCAGCATATGCAGAAACACCTTCTTTTGGAAGTTCTTTAGCTGCTTGCAGAAAATTACCAATTTAGTGAGATTTCACCCCATGATTTTCAGACAGGTTTTATTAAAATTTGGGAGAATTAATCCCTTCACCATTCTTACATTGTTCCCAAAGCTTGGTTTTTCTTTGTTCAAGGGTATGCCTGAAAGGACACTTTAATTTTCTAAGATTCACTGCATTTTACCCTATACTGATAAATTAGTGGAATTAGACATGGAAGTCAAAAACGTTTTGTGCTAGCTCTTTGAAATTCCAAAATGCAATTAGTTCTTATTTAGCACACTGTAATTTGTTTCTGGTTGAAGTAGACCTAAGCTAAAACAATTCTGAGCATATGAAGGAAAACCTTGTTTTGGAAGCACTAAGGCTGCTAACAGCAAATTACCAATTTACTGAGATTCCTTTACAAGATTTTCAGATGGATTTTATATAAACTTGGTACAATTGATTTTTTCACTAATCCCACATTGCATCCCTAATTTTGTTCCTTAGTTTAAAGTAATAAACTGTCAGGACACTTCAAATTTTTACTTTTACTTTGTTTTTCACTATGTGGATGAATGAATGCAATTAGATGTGGAAATAAAAAGAAGTTTTCGGCTAGTTCCTTGAAATTTATGAATTCAATCAGTTTGTAGTGACTACACTCTGCTTTGTTTCTGGTTGAAGTAGTATTAAGTGAAAGCAGTTCTCAGCACAGACAGGTCCACCTTCTTTTAAAAGCCCTTTGGTTGCTCCCCAAAATTACCAATTTACTAAATTTCTTCCCATTACTTTCTGACAAATTTCATTGAATCTTGGCACAATTAATCCTTTCACAAGTCTCAATTTGTGCTCTAAATTTGCTGCTCCTATGTTCAAGGATTTTTCTGCAAGGTAAGTTTTAATTTTTAGGTTTTACTTCATTTTGCCCTGTATAAAGGAATGCATGAAATTGGAGATGGAAATCAAAAACATTTTCTGCTAGCTATTTGAACATTTACAAACTCAGTTAATTCATAGTGAGCACCCTCTTCTCTGTTTCTTTTTGAATTAGCTCTAATCAAAAGCAGTTCTCAGCACATGCAGGCAATCTTCTTTTGTATGTGCTTTAGCAAATAACAGCAAACTACAAATTTACTGGGATTTCTTCCCAATATTCTCAGGCACATTTCATTGAAATTTGGCAGAATTGAGCCTTTTACCAGTAACATTTTGCCCCCTAAATTTAGTCCTCCTAGCTTCAAAAGTTTACCTGAAAACAAAAACACTTTAAATTTTTATTTTCAATGCATTTTATCCTAAATTAAAGAATGAATGATATTGAACCTGGAATTCAAAAAAAAATTGTGCTACCTGCTTGAAAGTACCCAAACACTTAAAACTTAGTGAAGATAGTCTGTTTTCTTCTAGTGTTAGTAGTACTAAAGATAATCAGTTCTCAGGACATACAGCAACACCATCTTTTAGATATGCTGTAGCTGTTTGCATCAAAATACAAAATCACTGAGATTTCACCCCAAGATTTTCAGATGGGTTTCACTGAAACTTTAGAAAATTGCTCCTTTCAATGTTTCTATATTGCTACACAAATTTGGTTCTTCTTGGATCAAGGGTTAGCTTGCTGTACCACTTTTAATTTTTAGAATTTACTTAATTTGCCCCCTAAGGATGAATGTAATTGGAACTGGAAATCAAAAATGGTTTGTGCTTAGCTGCTTGAAAGTTCACACTTTCAACTAGTTCTCAATGAGAGCACTCTATTTTATTCCTGTTTGAAGTAGCTCTAAGCAAAAGCATTTCTCACACATGCAGGAACACCTTCTTTATGAGAGAGATTTAGCAGCTTGCAGGAAATTACCAATTTTCTGAAATTTCTTCCTAAAAGTTTTAAATGGATTTAATTGATACTGGGCACAGCTGATACTTCCACTTGCTCCCAAAAGATGGTGTTTCAGCATATGCTGAGAAATTCTTCTGCTTAAGGCTACTTCAACCAAAAACAAAAGTGGGTACAACATGAGAACAAATTATGTATGTAAAGTTTCAGGTAGCTAGCACAAAGCATGCATGTTTTCGAGTTCCAACTGCATTCATCCCTACAGAGAAAAACAAAGTAAAACCTAAAAATTAAATGTGTTCCTATAAGCAAACCATTAAACCTAGGAGAACCAAAATTTGGTGAGCAAGGTGTGACTGGTGAAATGAACAATCTGGCCTACTTTCAATGTAATCTGTCAAAATAATTTTGACAGAAATTCTGGCAAATTTATTGATACTGGGCAGGACTGATCCTTTTGTAATTCACACTCTGCAGTTCTCCCGGTTTCAGGTGTTAATTTCCAGGAACACTTTTAATTTTTGGATTTCACTTTGTCTTACCGTATAGGAATGAATGTAATTGGAACTCTAAACTAAACATGATTTGTGGTGGATGCTTAAAACTTTTTACAGTAAATTAGTTTTCAGGGCACTTTTAGTTTTGTTTCTGGTTGAAGTAGCCCTAAGCAAAAGCATTTCTTAGCAAATGCAGGAAAACATTTTTTGGCAGCATTTTAATAGCTTGTAGGAAATTAGAATTTTTTGGAATTTGTAGTTAAACTTTATAAACAAATTTAAACAATACTGGGCAGGATTGATTTGTTCACCCCTCTCACCTTGCTCATCAAATTTAGTTCTCCTATATTCAAGGGTTCACCTGCAGGAACACTTTGAATTTTAAGGTTCCCCTTATTTTTTCCCTGTATGGATGAATGGAATTTGAAGTATAAGCAAAACATCATTTGTGCTACCTGCTTGAAACTAAACACACTCAATTAGTTCTCAGAGTACATTCTCTGTTTTCATCATGGTTGAAGTAGCCCTAAGCAGCAGCATTTCTTAACCAATACAGGAACACTTTTTTTGAGAGCATTGGAGCAAATGGCAGGAAAGTGCAAATTTACTGGATTTCTTTCCAAATTTTTCTGACAAATTTTTCTCATACTGGGAAGGACTGTTCCCACCGGTAGTCCCACCTTGGGTCCTCTAACTTGTTTCTCCTATGTCCAAGGGTTTGCTTTCAGGAACACTTTTAATTTTTAGGATGCACTTTGTTTTTCCATATACAGATGAATGCAATTGAAACTGGAAATCAAACACGATTTTTGCTAGCTGCATGAAATTTCACATATTCAATTAGTTCTCTTGTCACACTCTCTGTATTGTTTCTGGTTGAAGTAGCCCTAAGCAGAAATATTTCTCAGCACATGCAGGAAACCCTTCTATTTTTAGTGTTATAGCAGGTTGCAGGAATATACAAACTTACTGAAATTTCTGCCAAAAATTTTCTCACAAATTTTGTTGATACAAGATAGAGTGCATCCTCTCAGCATTTACACCTTGCTCCCTAAACTTGATTCTCTATATTGAAGGATTTGCTGGCAGAGACACTTTTAATATTTAGGTTTCCCTTCATTTTGCCCTATAGAAGTGAATGCAATTGAAACTGCAAATAAATTATGGTTTATGCTAGCTGATTGAAACTTCTCACACTAAGTTAGTTCTCAGGGCAAACTCTCTGTTTTGTTCCTGGTTGAAGTAGCCCTAAGCAGAAGCATTTTTCAGCACATGCAGGGAACACCATCTTTTGGGAGCATTTTAGATTGCAGGAATGTGTGAATTTATTGGAATTTCTGCCAAAACTTTTCAATGGATATTGTTGATACTGGGCAGGACTGATCCTTTCAACATTCTCTTCTTCCTCACCAAATTTGCTTCTCCTAGGTTCAAGGGTCACTTGTAGGAATATTTTAAATTTTTTTATTTCACTTCATTGTGCCCAATATGGATAAATGAAATTGAAAGTATAAAAAACATGATTTGTGCTAGTTACTTGAAGCTAAACACACTCAATTAGTTCTCAGGGTAAACTCTATGATTTCTTCCTGGTTGAAGTAGCCCTAGCCAGAAACATTTCAAAGTGCATGCAGGAACAAATTCTTTTGGGAACATTTTAGTAGCTTGCAGAAAAATTCAAATTTCCTGATATTTCTGCCCAAATTTTTTTCTGATTGATTTTGTTGATAGTAGGCAGGATTGATCCTTTACACAGTCCCACAATGCTTCCCAGTTTTGGTTCTCTTTTGTTCAAGGGTTCGCTTGCAAAAAACCTTTAAATTTTTGGTTTCACTTTTTTTTTCCCCAATCAGAATGGCTGCAACTGGAACTGAAAATCAAACATGGTTTGTGCTAGCTTCTTGTAAATTCACACACTCATTTAGTTCTCAGGTCATACTCTCTCTTTTATTTCTGATTGAAGTAACCCTAAGAAGAAGAATTTCTCAAAACATGGGAGCGTTTTAGCAGCTTACAGGAAAGCACAAATTTACTGAGATTTATGCCCCAATTTCTTCAATGGATTTGTTGATACTGGGCAAGATTTAGCATGCCAGCAGTCCCAATTTGCCCCCCAAATTTGGTACTCCTAGATTCAAGGGTCCTCTTGCAGGAACACTTTGATTTTTATGTTTCACTTGTTTTGTCCTATAAGGGTGAATGAAATTGGAAGTATAAACAAAACATTGTTTGTGCCAGCTACTTGACACTTCACACACTCAATTAGTTCTCAGGGTGCACTCTCTGCTTTCATGGTTGAAGTAGCCCTAAGGAGAATCATTTCTCAGCCCATTCAGGAACATATTTTTCTGAGAGCATTAGAACAGCTTGCAGTATAGTACAAATTTACTGAAGTTTCTGCCCAAATTTTTACAACAGATTTTGTTGTTACTTGGCAGGATTGATCCTTATAACATTCCCACTTACTCACCTAATTGGTTCTCTTAAATTGAAGTGATGAATGTGGAAAGACTTAATTTTTTGTGTCACTTGGTTTTCCTCTATAGGGATGAATGCAATTGGAACTGAAAACCAAACTACATTTCTACTACCTGCCTGAAACTTTACACACTAAATTAGTACTTAGTGTGCACTCTCTATTTTGCTCATGGTTGAAGTAGTTCTGAGCTGAAGTACCTCTCAGGACATATAGGAAAACCTTCTTTGGGGAGAGTTTTAGCAGCTTGTAGGAAAGTCCAAACTTACCGGAATTTCTCCCCAAATTATTCTGACGGATTTCTTTGATACTGGGTATCAAAGATCAGGTTTCCAATCTTTTTCCCAAATTTGGTTCTATAGGTTCAAGGATGCTAGCAGGAACACTTCTAATTTTTGGATTTTACTTCATTTTACCTTGTAGGAAGGAATGCAATTTGAAATTGGAACTGAATATCAAACACAATTTGTGCTAGATGCTTGAAGCTTATCATACTCAATTAGGTCTCAGGGTGCACTCTCTGCTTTGTTCCCAGTTGAAGTATCCCTTAACAGAAACATTTCTCAGCACATGCAGGAACACCTTCTTTTGGGAGAATTTTAGCAGCTTACAGGAATGAACAAATTTACTCAAATTTTTCCCCAAAATATCCCCCATGAATTTCATTTATACAGAAAAAATGCATCCTCTCAGAAGTCCCACCTTGCTTCTTAAAATTGGTTCTCCTGGAAGGAACACTTTGGATTTTAAGTATCCATTTCCTTTTTCCCTATAGGAATTAATGCCATTTGAACTAGAAATTGATCATAATTTGTGCTAGCTGCTTGAGACATCTCACATTTCATTAGCCAGGAAAAACTCTCTGTATTGGTCCTGGTTGAAGTTGCCTTAAGAAGAATCATTTCTCATCATAAGCAAGAACACCTTCTTATGAGAGCGTTTTTAGCAGGTTGCAAGAATGTACAAATTTACTAGAATTTCTTACCATGGTTTTCCAAAGGATTTTGTTGATACTGGGAAGCCTTGAGTCTTTCATCATTTGCACTTTGCTCCCCAAATTTATTTCTTCTGGGTTCATGTGTTTGCTTTCAGGAACATTTTTAATTTTTAGGTTTCACTTTGTTTTACCCCATAGGGATGAATGTAATTGGAACTCTAAATCAAACATGGTTTGTGGTAGATGCTTGAAACTTCACACAGTCAATTAGTTCTCAGGGTGCACACTCTGTTGTGTTTTGCTTTTCTGGTTGAAGTGGCCCTAAGTAGAAGCATTTCTTCATACATGCAATAATACCTTTTATTAGGAATGTTTTAGGAGATTGCAGGAAATTCGAATTTTTAAAAAATTTTGTGCTCAAAGTTTTTAGACAAACTCATTGATACTGAGCAGGATTGATTTTTTCCCCAGTCCCACGTTTTTCATCGAATTTGTTTCTCCTAGATTCAAGGGTGACCCTGAAGGAACACTTTAGATTTTTAGGTTTTACTTCACTTTGCCCTATAGTGGTGAATGAAATTGGAACTAAAAACAAAATATGGCTTGTGCTAGCTGCTTGAAACTTCAGTCACTCAATTAGTCCTCTGGTGCACTCTCCATTTTCATCTTCAGCATTTCTCAGAACGTTCAGGAACACCTTTTTCTGTGAGTATTGGAGCAGCATGCAGAAAAGTACAAATTTAATGGAATTTCTGTTCAAAATTTCTGATAAATTTCTTTGGTACTGGTCAGGAATCATCCTTTCAGTATTCCCACCTTGTTTTTGAAATTTGATTCTTCTAGGTTCAAGAGTTTGCTACAAGGAACACTTTACATTTTTAGGTTCCACTTCGTTTTTCCCTATAGGGATGGATGCAAATGCAACTGGAAATCAAGCACATAGCTGCTCAAAACTTAACACACTCAATTATCCTCAGGGTGCACTCTCTGTTTTGTTCCTGATTGAATTAGATTTGAGCAGAATCATTTCTCTGCACATTCAGGAACACCTTTTTTGATCCTTTCTGCATTGCCACCTTCCTTCCCAAATTTGGTTTTCCTAAGTTCCATGGTTTGCTAGCAGGAACACTTTTAATTTTTAGGTTTCACTTTGTTTTGCCCTCTAGGAATGAATGCAATTGGAACTGGATATCAATGACAGTTTTTGATAGCTGCTTGCAAGTTAACACCCTCAATTAGTTTGCAGGACACACTCTTATTTGTTCCTGGTTGAAGTAGCCTTAAGCAGAAGCATTTTCCATCACATGAGGACCACCTTCTTTTGGGAACATCTTAGTAGCTTGCAGGAATGTGCAAATTTGCTGGAATTTCTGCCCAAATGTTTTCTGTGGATTTCTTTGATACTAGGCAGGGTTGATCCTTTCAACATTCTTACCTTCCTCACCAAATATGTTTGTCCTAGGTTCAAGAGTCACTTGTAGGGATTCTTTAAATTTTTGGTTTCACTTTGTTTTGCCTTATATGGATGAATGAAATTGGAATGATAAACAAATCATGGTTAGTGCTAGCTGCTTGAAACTAAACCCACTCAATTAATTTTTAGGGTGTACTGTCTATTTTCTTTCTGGTTGAAGTAGCCCTAAGCAGAAGTGTTTTTCAATAAATGCAGGAACACTTTCTTTGGGGAGCATTTTAGAAGCTTTCAGGAAAAACTGAATTTACTAGAATTTCTGCCCAAAGTTTTTCCAATGGATTTTGTTGGCAGTAGGCAGTATTGATCCTTTCCACAGTCCTACCAAGCCCCCCCCCCCAATTTTGGTTTGCTTAGATTCAAAGGTTCACTTTAAGGAACACTTTTAGTTTTTAGACTTCAGGTTTTTTCCCCAATAGAAATGACTGAAATTGGAATTAAAAATCAAACAGTGTTTGTGCTAGATACTTGTAACTTCAAACCCTCAGTTAGTTCTCAGGTTATATTCTCTCTTTTGTTTCTGGTTGAAGTAGCTCCTGCTCCAGGCTTGCAGGGGCAGCTGAACTTAAAGTCACTCTTGTGAACTTTCAGGAACCCAAGATAAAACACAAACACTTTACTTTTAAACAAGCTTCAGGATGGCTCCTCCACTCTCAGCCTCAAGCTCACCAAATGGAAGAGTGAGACATAGTCCCAAGAGGCTGGTGAGATAGAGAGTGAGCACATTTGGAAAGGCTTTTCTTGGGAGGACCCTCATTCTTAGAAACTGCCACCCCAAAAAGGTATGAAGGTGCAGAGTTATAAGAGACATGTGAGTCTAATCCGACCCAATGGCTGTAGGGTAATGCCTACATCTAAAGATATGCCCTCAAACTTCTAGGACTAGAGCAATGTGAAAGTCACTAGGAGATGTAGTGATGGTCAAAGCATCTCTGCTCAGAGATGGAAGACATGAAAAATTCAGAGCAGCTCCCCACATATTTTCCCTTCTTTCTTTGCAAAAGCAGATAATGGGTCACTATTTCAAGTCCCCAAATCCTTATTTTGAAGGCTTTCCATACAACAATTACAATCAAGATAGAATTAGTAGCAAAGAGAATACAAGGATATACCATGCAGAATGTTTAGGAATATTTCCAGGGTTAAAGACATACAATTCTTTAAATATTTGATTAGCTAAAGAAGTAGGATCAAAAAATCAATCTTACTTTTTAGTATATCTTGAATATGATGATGGAGATCCAAAAAAATCTGTTATTATTATTTTGCCAAATACCCAGTAAATGGTTTTTAATTTCTCCCATTCCCATTGTGGAGCATTGTATTTTGCAGTAGCAATACACACACACTTATAGCTAGAATGATATTTAAATTTTTCCTTGAATTTCAAAGCTGAAATTTTATTATCAATATTTATGATGTAGCCTCTAAGGCATTTAGCTTAGTCTAAATTCGTTCATCAATATTTATTTGATTATAAAGAGCCTTGAAAGTATTATTGGCCAAATTATTAAGAAAATTTGCATGTTGAATATTTTGCTACCAAGGCTGTAACAGTTGAAGCAATAAAGGAAACTAAGGCAGCAAATCCCAATATTATGAATCCAAGAGCATGTTTAGGTCTTGTTAGCTGGTCATGTATTTGTTGTGAGACTTGAAAACCTGCATCAGCGTACCATGGCTCTGAAATATTAGCTGGCAATAAGAGAAAACGAGGCCTAATAAAGTAACAGCATTCCTTTCACTCTATTATATCTGGTGATACAGTTAGTTAAATTACTTCTATTACATGTTACAAAATATCTATCATCTTTTCTTTTAATTAAAAATAATTAAACGTAAATTAAAATGTAAGAAGATTGAACACAGTCCCATTAGCTATAACAAGAACCATCCTTACAGTTTTTGCTTACAAAATCTGGTAAAGGTTTGTCAGTGAAATATAAGAATTCTGAGGCAGCAATTACATTCCAAACATCTTTCTGAATGCCTCCTTTGCTGAAGGTCAAGATGTTGCTAAGAAATCTCGCAGGAGTTATGGATGTACCTTTGCACAACTGCCTTTTTTCAATTTTAGCAGACCAGTCCAAAATATACCCACTAATTTTAGACATCTTGTGTTGTATTGGAAAGTATTTATACTTTAAAGCTTTGTCCCAGGGTTTCATAAACTGACCTCTAGACCACTCACATATAATCAAATCAAGCTTTATTGAAGCACACCAGTGGCGGCTAACCAGAACATAAAGCCGTTCCCCTGATCAGCCCCAAACAATTGCAAGGGCACTCCTTATAAGCCTGAAAACCACAAAAGGGACGTTCAGGGGGTCTAGCCAATGCAAGCAAGCCAGGTTACAGAAGCGGGACGGTGCAGTCAAGCGGAGGGAGCCTAACCAATCACAGTTAGTTGCCGCAGTCTGGCTGGGCACAATCAGGAGCCACTTGTCAAAAGAAACTAACTTTATTTTTAGAACCACACACGCCAAACAAAACAGCCTCTCAGGAAAAATCCTCAGAGCCTCAACTGCCACCACTGGCTTTCCACAAGCCTCTCTCTCCCACACAAGCTTCTCTCCACCTCCCACAATCCTCCTGCTCTTGAGGCCAATTGGCTGGGTCACATGGGCGGAGCCAAAAAAGTCCCCCAATGAGCAGCTCCGTGGTCTGAAAGGGCAGGGAAACAACCCAATGAGCATCACCGCAGAGGAGCCAATCAGCTATATGTTGCTGGGGCCACTGTGAGCCAATCATCAGCCGGCAGCTGGAAGTTTGCTGGCAGCTGGAAGTTTGCTGGGGCCCCTTCGGCTGTGGCTCTCAACAGTTAGTTAGCCCAGTCACCCCAGTTACAGAAACAGAGCCCCAATACCCTAGTTACAGAAACAATACCCCATTAGGTAGTTCCATGTTCTTAAAGGTTTCTATAGCAAAAGGAAAAGAACGTATTGCCCCAGTCATGACTCTTTTATTTGGCATGGTTGTTTACAGGATGAAGTCATAAAACAAAATGGAGTCACATTTGCTTCTACTACCACAATACAACCAATCCACTTAGGAAAGGCGCCAATTTCTATCACAGAATGGTTAGGACAATGAGGTATTCATGGACATCCTGCTGAGATGACTGGTTTATTATGAGACAGTCTCATTTTAATAACTGATCTGATATAAGATTTTGAGTCTTCAGTAACAGTATAATTAGTTGGTGTAGGTCTCCCAATTGCTGAATTTTCCTCAAATGACACTCTCAGACAGCCATCATGTTTATCATGGGACCAGCGGGATGGTAATTGGTCACTATAGCCAGAATAATTAAATCCAGTAACATGGTTGGGAGTAATATGAGTAATTTAATATCTATAAATAGTCCCATCATATATGAGTCATTAGTAAATACTGGCATGGATTCTCTAGCCCATAGTGCTGGGTGTACTAGTGGTGGATCTGAAAAATATATCCAATAAGTTTATCCCTGATTCCCTTTTACCTGACAGCTCAACAGAGGTATTACTGCAACAAACACCATTGTTAGAGATTTAACTTTTTCTTGCTGTAGAATCATTTGTGCAGCCAGCAGCATCAATTTTTTCAGGTCCTTCCACCAAGGTAGCTTCCTCATTTGGTTTCTCAGGGCCATCATTCTTCTCTTCCTTTGAGATTTCTTCTTTTTTTAGGAAAGACTTCTCTGGGTCAATCTTCAGTCATTTGAAACTTGGTTCTATGTCTTCTATGCCTGATGACACGTTCAGGTACCCAAATAGAACAAAAAGCACCTTCTGAGAAAATACAAGCATGACCTCTGCCCCACATAATCACTGGATCTGGTTCTTTTTATTGATCAGTCTGTAAGTACTTCCAGCAAACTCATCCTACATGGCTTGTTGCTGTGGAAGGCATGTATCACTCAGCTGCAGTGTGAACTTCTGAATCACAATTTTTTAAAAATTTAAAATAAACAGAGCATAATTGAGGTTATTTGGGGGGGAGGAAGGAGTCCTAATCCTGTCTTCCCCTTTTAATTTTTGTAATTGTATCTTAATAGATAAATGAGCTTGTTCTACAATGGTTTGACCTTGAGGGTTATAAGGAACACCTGTTTTATGGTCAATACAAAACTCTTGGCAAAATTGTTTACAAGAAGAGCTTACATAATTCAGGGCATTATCAGTTTTAATGACATCCTAATACTGCAAAGCAGCTAAATAATGAGAAATAATATGTTGAGTATTTTCTTTTGCACAGGCTGTAGCAAACATAAATCTAGAATAGTATCTGCAATTACATGTACATAACATTGTTTACCAAATTGAGGAATGTGAGTTACATTCATTTTCCATAATTGATTTGGTTTTAATCCATGGGGATATCCCTAGATGGTAAAAATGGAGTGTGTATAACACACTGGGTGCAGTAATGTACAATGTAATGAACTTGTTCTCTAGTAGTATTA
The DNA here is from genome assembly GCF_001458135.2 of Marmota marmota marmota. Taxonomy (NCBI): domain Eukaryota; kingdom Metazoa; phylum Chordata; class Mammalia; order Rodentia; family Sciuridae; genus Marmota; species Marmota marmota. Next base: position 4,049,269 of record NW_026000016.1, on the reverse strand, counting down.
ATTCTTTTTATGTAAGCTAGAAGCATTTTAATGATGTAAAGAATGTGAAGCCTGAATACAGTCATACAAAGATTTTTGCTGACAAAAATGTTATCATTATCTGATGTTAGAGGCCCTGGAAGATTGGTGTGGGCCAGTATGTGGCCTATAAAATATTGGTGCTTTCACATTTGCATCATCATTTGTAGGGTATGAAACAAATTTAATAACTCTTGAGATGATGTATACCTAATAATTGTAGTATTAATATTTTTTGTAACTCCAACTGCATATAACCTGTCAGAATAAATATTGATGGGCTCATTTGTAAAATTACTTTAACCGCAAGTGAGAATTTGTAGTTCTGCTCATGGGCAGAAGCACATGAGGTTTGTATTACCTCTGTATGAGCATGACTATGAACATCTGCTTTAGCTTCAGCCATCAGTGAATGCTGTTAGTGTACCATTGATTGATTGTGCACTTACAAACCTTGGAAATATGAATGGTGTTACCAATGCAAATTGAATAATTTTATCATGAGGATAATGACTCTCTATCTGACCAGGAAAATTAGCAAAAGCTGCTTGACAAAAATTAGAAGTTTAAAAGAGCAAATCAGTCTGTTGAGCAGGAAATGAAATTATTATAATATTAGGTTCTGATACAATTAGCTGTAAAACTTTTGTTGTGCCCTTTATCACTAATTGAGCAACAAAATCATGAAAAGGAATTAGTGACTTTTGAGAAGAGTGGACTAAATGAATCCACTCAATAATTCCCAATGCTTATTATATTGCCTCAGTAGGAGCATAAGCAGTTGAAAATATCAACAAATATATAGGCTCTTGCAGATTAATTCTAGTAAGTTGATCATTTTTAATAGCAATTTTGATTTTTCTCACAGCCATTCTCACTTCCACTGTGAGATGATGAGAAGTTGGAGAAGGATCTCCCAGTAATATCTGGAATAAAGGACTTAAATTTGAAGTAGTTAGCTTTAAAGATGGCCTCAGCTAATTAATATCTCCTAAAAATTTTTGAAAATCATTAAAGGTGTGCATCTCCTTGTCACTTATTTGTAAGTTTTGAGGATGGATTGTGGGTCCAACAATCAAATGACCTATATATTGAAAAGGAGATGATTTTTGCAACTTTTGAATTGCCATGCACAAACCCATTGCTGTTAGTGAAGCCTCTAGCTGAGAGCAAAAAAAAAATTTAAGAATACATCAGAATTAGCATAAGATAAAAGTATATCATTCATAAAATTAATAATATATGCATTGGGGAATTTTTCCCTCATAGACATGATAGTCTTTTCCACAAAATTTTGATATAGAGTAGGACTATTATGCATTCCTTGAGGCAGCACTTTCCAGAAATAACTTTTAACTGGTTCTTTAAAATTAATTGCTGGGGCACTAAATGCAAACTTTTTACAGTCATCTGGGTGCAAAGGTATAGAGAAGAAAACAATCTTTTAGATCTATTACTATCAAATAATAATATAAAGGAATAGCTATAGGAGAAGAAAGCCCAGATTGTAATGCTCCCATGGGCTCTATCACCTTATTAACAGCTCTAAGGTCTTGTAATAATGTTCAATTACCAGATGTTTTTACTTAATTACAAAGATGGGTTTGTTCCAAGGGCTGAGCATAGGCTCTAAATGACCAGCTTGAAGCTGTTCTTTAACTAACATTTAATTAAAATATTCAAAAATATTTTAATTTTTTCCCCTGTTAGGGGACACTGACTAACCCATATTGGCTCTTCTATGAGCCAATTAATTTTTATACTGTTTTTTGGGTTGGGAAAAATGTCAGGGCCCCCACCAAAAATGTTGGTTGGGTGCATTAATTAAACTCTGTAGAGGGGATTGGGTCATAGGTAGGAACTCACCCTGTAAGTTTCCCTTAATTTCCCTAGGAGTAAATCCTTGATTAAGTTCTGCAATGACCTGATAGAATTTGAAGTGACTAATAATAATTCTAAGCTGCTTGATATATCTCTACCCCATAAATGTACCTGAAATGTGTTCAAAACATAAGGCTTAAAAATTCCAATATTATCACTTTGGTCTTCCAAGTGAAGATACTGTGCACTCTGGGAACATTGAGAGATCTACTCTATGCCTTCTAAATTGGCAGGTACAAAATGCAAAGGCCACCGTTTGGGCCAAAATCAGTGAGATAAAACAGATTTATCCCTGATGCATATATTATGCAAAATTTTTTTGATTGATTTTAAGTTCCAGTCAGGGGTGCTCCTGCCAGATTAATTGAGCCCAGTACACTCGGTCTGGGGACCTGGAAGTTGAGGCCTTAAGCAGGATAATCATGGAATGGCAATGCAAAAGTACTAATTATGCCAGCGAGTCTTTTGTAGAGAGCCAAATGGCATTTTCTGATTTCACCATGATAGTTAGCTCATCTCTAAAATTTAAATCAATAACAACTGGCATTACTTGAATTATCTCTTTAAAATAATTTCATCCCAAAATTAGGCCTATCATACCTGGGCCCACAGATTCCAGTAGAAACTCGCTGTGGTCCCATTTCAAATGTTAAGTTTATTACCATGGCTGGTCGTAAAAGTATTGTCTGGGTGGAGCTGGCTGGTAATAATGATGATCTGCCATAGTCAGCTGTGATGACCTCAATGCCTGTGACTCTGGCTCCTCCTTCTGCATATACTGCAGAGCCCCCATTGTTTATCTGGCCTGGAGTAGACCGGTATTTTGTTATTTGGTCCTGAAGGAGGCAGAAGTGAAGTCAGAAATGGGGGTGGGCTGCTGTCATATCAGTTCCCATCCCCCCTTGCCATGCAGCTTTCTGTCTGGTAACACCACTGGCACAAAGTGGGAAAGGTTTCTGCTCTGTTGCAAGGAGATTCACAGTCCTGCTCCAAATGCCCAGTCCTACCAGAATTAAAACACCACCTCCAAAAATGGCATCTTTGGGATTGAGGCACTAAGGTCCCTTTTTTAAAGCTTCAATGAGTATAAAGCCTTGTAAATGTGTGGGACCAACATCCACAAAAAGGCGAATAAATTCAGAAACTGTCCCTTTCTCCTGATGAGATCAGAGGATAATCCTGACAAACTTTATTGGCATTTTCTTTGCTAGTTGTTTATGAATTCCGAGGCATTTGAATCTCCAATTGACCTGTTAGCTGCCTGGTACATGTGTTCTATCAAATTGGAGAACTGTTCTTCTGATGCCTGTTTTACCTGGCTAAAATCTAACTTCACTTGATCCCAGGAAGATATCTGGAGACATGCTCTTTGGGCACATGCAGTAATCTGATCATAAATACCCAAATCATAATTTAATTTTTCCTCTAGGCAAATGCCCCCGTTCCCATTAGCATCTCCAAAGGGGCATCAAAGCCTTGCCTCCTATTCCTCTTATCCTGTTTGAAAGAGAGAGCATGTTTGGATGTGGGCTATTATTTTGAGAACCCTCTATGAGCAGAGGTATAAATACTTAACTAATTACACACAGCTTAACTTATTTAACATCATCTAGATACAGCATTCAGCCAATAAGGAATCCTCATCATCTTAATGGCTCACTGGCATTGCTTTACAAACCACTCCTCCTGGCAAAGTGCCAGGCGCCATCTTGACTTGATTTGCATCCCCAACATCTCCTCCCTTTTGTTTTATTAAACAACAAGTATGTGGCTTAGGGACCATGTCTGTTTTAGGTTGTCCAATACTACATATGGTCCTTTCCCGTCATTGGATGGTCTGACCTCAAATCGTCAGCCTCCTGTCTTAGGTTGGTACCATTGTAATTGGATCTTACCCGTCTTTGACTACCAGTCCAACACACTTAGCCATACTTGTGGATAACGACAATAGTGGTTTTTACACAAAAACCATAAACAACCTGCTACAAACAGAAGGAGGAGGATATAAAATGCCACGATATCAAGCCATTGATGGCTCCAAGTAAGAAGCCCTTGGAAAAATTGTACCACCGATGACACTGTCAGCAAAGATACCCTGGTACTATTACAATTTGTTGTATCAGTTCATAATGCATATAAGTGATACACAGTCCAGGTAAGTTCTGCAAGCAGCTTAAAGCAGATGAATCCATTAATATGTCTATTTCTTTTTGAAGTAAATATTGATGCAACAGTTTGTACAGTTTGTATGATAGCTGTCGCAGAAGCTGTAGTAGTAGCAGCAGAAACAGCAAAAGCTGTGATGATGGTAGCTGTAATTCTGAAGTCTCATTTGGTTTTTCAGTAATACAGGAAATTCTTCTATTTTTGTCTTAAGGTAGGAATTCTGGCAATAATGGCTGAAGAAAATTGTGCAAGCATTCCAGCAGGCACTAAGAAAACAATTTTCTGAACAATTTACGTTATCCTGAACAGAATTATTAGATATAATGAAAAGGAAAGGTGAAAGTAAATAAACAGATCTGTTAACCTCTTTTTTGTTCACTTTTTAAAACAATACCCAATTTAAATTAAACTGTTTAAATCACGTGAATAAAAGATATTTGGATCCATTTTTTTAAGAGTGCTCCTCATACATGACACATGGACATACGCACATACAGACACATAACACACAATACAAGTGTGCACACACAACACAATAGTAAAGGCCTTGTAGCTTTTCACAGGTGAAATCTCCATTGCAATGTTCAAAAACTTCACAGTTGATTAAAAAATAAAACTGATCAGAAAAACATTAACCTAGGTCTGTATGAGCTCAAAAAATAAAATAGAAAAATTCTTCTTGTAACTTGCTTATGGGTTTGAAGGTATTCCCACAAGTAAGCCTCAAGGTATTTTGCATTTGAAATAGGCCTTAATGGTGCTATTATTCATTAGCCTCCAGGTGTGGGAACCATTGTTGCAGATGTAAAGATAGCTAAACTGGAGTTCTGGATATCAGCTGTTATGGATTTTGAGCCAAATTATCTTCTTTTTGGTCTGTAGAAATCGCTTTAGTTAGTCTCTCTGGAATCCAAATTGGCTGCTGTTCTCCCTGTGGAAACACACAAACAGACCCCCAACTCCAGACAATCACTGGGTCAGGATCTTTCCATTTGTACAGTTAGAATATCCTTCCAAAGTACCTTGGGCTTATGTACATTTTTGGGACACATGTGCCTTTCCATAGCACTAAGCCCTGATGAATCCAAATTTTAAAAGTTTAGGGTAAAAAGCGTTATGTTAAGTTTATCTTTGGGGGATTTATATCCCTTCCCAATTCCTTCTTTTTATTTTAGTAATACATTTTAATAGTTTGATGTGCTCTTTCAACTATGCCTTGTCCCTGTGGATTATATGGGATTCCTGTCATGTGAGTAATGCCAAATGATGAGCAAAATTGTTTAAAAGAATCAGAAGTATAGCCAGGACCATTATCTGTTTTTAACTGTTTTGGAATGCCCACAATGGCAAAATTTTTTAAACAATGAGATATAATATCTTTAGTTTTTTCTCCAGTATGAAGGGAGCCCATTAAATATCCAGAAGAAGTATCAACTGTAACATGTAGATATTTTAATTTTCCAAATTCTGGCAAGTGTGTGATGTCCATCTGCCATATATGATTAGGTATCAGTCCTCTAGGATTGATTCCAAGATTAACTTGTGGTAAAAAGGTCACACAATTTTGACATTGTTTTATTGTATGTCTAGCTTGTTCCTTAGTTATTTTAAAATGCTTTTGCAAGGTATTAGCATTGACATGGAAGGATTTATGAAAATTTGTAGCTTCTTCTAATATAGAAAAAATGTGTATGTCATGTGTGGTTTTACCTGCTAAATCGTTGCCCAAACTAAGGGCTCCAGGCAATCCTGTATGTGCCCTGATATGTCCTATAAAAAATGGATCTTTTCTGTCCCATATTAAACTTTGTATAGCAGAAAACAAAGAGAAAACAGTAGAGGAAGGGGAAATCCTACCAGCATCTTCAAGGGAATTTATAGCATTATACAAACTGTCAGAAAATAAATTAAATATGGAATCTTTAAACATTACAAAAACTTGTAATACTGCATTAAGCTCTACCTTTTGAGCTGATTGTTCGGGTACTAAAAATGTAAAAGCTTGATCAGGGGTAATTACTGCTGCTGTAACATTATTTGACCCATCAGTGAATATATTTGGAGCATTCATGATAGGTGTTTTTCTTGTCATTTTTGGAAAAACTACAGGATGTGAGGACCAAAAAGGCAACAAAGGATTGGATGGTAAGTGGTGCCACAGTCTGGCTGGGCACAATTCATGAGCCACTTTTCAAGCAGAAACAAACTTTATTTTTAGAACACACACGCCACACCACACAAGCTTTTCAGGAATTTCCTCAGAGCCCAATTGCCACCACTGGCTTCCCACAAGCCTCTTAACCCCCCCACTCCTCCTGCTCTTGAGGCCGATTGGCTGGGTTGCGTGGGCAGAGCCAAAAGAAGTCCCCCAATGAGCAGCTCCGTGGTCTGAAAGGGCATGGAAACAGCCCAATGAGCATCACCACAGAGGAGCCAATCAGCTGGCAGCTGGAAGTTTGCTGGCAGCTGGAAGTTTCTGGGGCCTATTGCTGGGGACGCTGTGAGCCAATCATCAGCTGGCAGCTGGAAGTTTGCTGGCAGCTGGAAGTTTGCTGGGGCCCCTTCGGCTGTGGCTCTCAACATCTCCTCCTCTCTGTTTAAACAACAAGCATGTGGCTTAGGGACCGTGCCTGCCTTAGGTAGTCCAATACTACATATGGTCCTTACCCATCATCAGATAAGCTGACCTCAAGGCGTCAGTCTCCTGTCTTAGATTGGTACCATTGCAATTGGATCTTACCCATCATTGACTACTGGTCCAGCAAAGAGCCACACCTGTGGATAGGTCTTTGTACCAGTGGGAGGGGGGGGTGAGGTTCTTTGCCTCACCACTGTTGGCCCCCAAATTTTAGCTGAACGACCATCACAAGCAGAAGGGAGGAGGGTACACCAAGCCAATTGACGGCTTCTTTTGGAAAAATTGTACCACTGATGACACCATCAGCAAAAATACCCTGGTACTACCACAAGTCGCTGCACCAACAGATAGTTCACAATGCATACAAGTGATTTCACAATGCATACAAGTGATAAATAGTCCAGGCAAGCTCTGCAAGCAGTTCAGTGATAGCTATTGCAGAAGCTGTAGATTGGTTTTATCTTTGTCTTCACCGGCACTGGGATGAAGATAGGAATTCTGGCAATAATGGCTAAAGAAAAAATTATGTAACATTCCAGAAGGCTGTAAAAGAAAACAATTTTCTGAACAATTTACATTATCTAGAACAGAATTATTCAATATAATGAAAAGAAAGGTGAAAGTAAACAAACAGATCTGTTAACCTCCTTTTTTGTTCACATATTAAAACAATCCTCAACAGCTGTTTAACCAATTTAAATTAAGCCATTTAAATAAGGTGAATAAAATTTTTAAAAAAATTTTAGATCCATTTTTTGCATGAGCACTCATCATATATGATATATGGACATACGTGCATACAAACATACAACACAAAACACAAGTGTGCACACATAATATAATACATACAACACATAACATAATAGTAAAGGCCTTATAAAGTTTTACAGGTGAAATCTCCATTGCAATGTTTAAAAACTCCATAGTCAAAAATAGATCTGATCAGCAAAACATTAACCTAGGTCTGTATAAGCTCAAAAAAACAAAATAGAACTTCATGATGTGGGAAAGGGCAATAATAAAATAGATATTGAAAAAAGCATCCTGGTTCTATCACAGATGTAAGGATAGCCAAAATGGAGTTCTGGATATCAGCTGTTATGGATTTGAGCCAAATCATCTTCTTTTTGGTCTGTAGAAATTGCTTTAGTTAATCTCTCTGGAATCCAAATTGGCTGCTGTTCTCCCTGTGGAAACACACAAACAGACCTCTGACTCCAGACAATCACTGGGTCAGGACCTTAGTTAATCTCTCTGGAATCCAAATTGGCTGCTGTTCTCCCTGTGGAAACACACAAACTGACCCCCAACTCCAGACAATTACTGGTTCAGGACCTTTCCATTGTCCTGTTAGAATATCCTTCCAAAGTACCTTGGGCTTATGTACATTTTTTGGACACATATGCCTTTCCGCAGCACTAAGCCCTGATGAATCCAAATTTAAAAAGTTTAGAGTAAAACGGGTTATTTTATCTTTGGGGAATATATACCTCTTCCCAATTCCCTCTTTTTTATTTAATAAGTACATTTTAATAGTTTGATGAGCTCTTTCAACTATGCCTTGTCCCTGTGGATTGTATGGGATTCCTGTTATATGAGTAATGCCAAATGATGAGCAAAATTGTTTAAAAGAGGTAGAGGTATAACCAGGGGCATTATCTGTTTTTAACTGTTTTGGAACACACACAATGGCAAAATTTTGTAAGCAATGAGCAATAATAGCTTTAGTTTTTTCTCTGGCATGAAGGGAGCTCATCAAAAATCTGGAAGAAGTATCAACTGTAAAATACAAATATTTTAATTTTCCAAATTCTGGCAAGTGTGTGACGTCCATCTGCCAAATATTGTTAGGTATCAGTCCTCTAGGATTGACTCCAAGATTAACTTGTGGTAAAAATGTAACACAATTTATACATTGTTTTATTATTTGTCTTGGTTTTCCTTAGTTATTTCAAAATCGCTTTTGTAAAGTATTAGCATTGACATGGAACTTTTTATGAAAATTTATAGCTTCTTCTAGTGTAGAGAAAATATGTATGTCATGTGTAGTTTTATCTGCTAAATCATTGCCCAAACTAAGGGCTCCAGGCAATCCTGTATGTGCCCTGATATGTCCTATAAAGAATGGATCTTTTCTGTCCCAGATTAGACTTTGTATAGTGGAAAGCAAAGAGAAAACAGTAGAAGAAGGGGAAATCCTACCAGCATCTTCAAGAGATACTATAGCATTAACTACATACTGACTATCAGAAAATAAATTAAATACAGAATCTTTAAACATCACAAAAGCTTGTAAAACTGCATTAAGCTCTACCTTTTGAGCTGATTGTTTGGGTACTAAAAATGTAAAAGTTTGATCAGGGGTAACTACTGCTGCTGTACCATTATTTGACCCATCAGTGAATATATTTGGAGCATTCATGATAGGTGTTTTTCTTGTCATTTTTGGAAAAATTACAGGATGCAATGACCAAAAAGACAATAAAGGATTAGATGGTAAGTGGTTATCAAATGAAACATTAGATTTGCACATGATTATTGCCCAAGTATTTAACTCATTAGCTAACTCATCAATTTGATTCATAGTATATGGAGTAATAATTTTATTGGGAGAAATTCCAAACACTCCCTTTGCTGCTTTTATTCCTTTGAGTATTAATTGTCCTACAGCCTCAGGATACCTAGTAAGAATAGTGTTAGGAGAATAAGATAAATGTATCCATAATAATGGACCTTCTTGCCAAAATACTCCTGTAGGAATATTTTTTGTTGGTAGTACAATAAATAATAAAGGCAAACTTAAATCAATTCTATCCAAATGCATATTTTCCATATATGTTTCAATAATTTTTAATGCCTTTCTTGCTTCAGGCGTTAACATTCGGGGTGAATTTGGATCTGATGGACCTTTTAGGATATCAAATAAAGGTCCCAACTCTCCTGTTGGTATAACTAGATAAGGCCTTATCCAATTTATGTCTCCTAATAACTTTTGAAAGTCGTTAAGTGATTTGAGTTGATCTACTCGCATTTGAATTTTTGGTGGACAGACCATGGTTGAGGATAATAGAACTCCTAAATAATTAATTGGAAAATTTAATTGTACTTTATCTATTGCTATCTCTAGATTATAATTTTTAATAAGTTTGTAAGTGTGGCATAACATTCTAGCAATGTGTTTTTATCTTTGTGTGCTAATAATACATTGTCCATATAGTGAAATATTTGTAGTTCAGGATTTTGATTTCTAAGTGGCTGGATTGCTTTGTTAACATAAATTTGACACATAGTTGGGTTATCCATCCCTTGAGGGAGTACTTTCCATTCATATCTCTGATCAGGACCTTCATGATTCAGTGCAGAGACATTAAATGCAAAACGTGGACTATCCTCAGGATGCATTAGAATTGAAAAAAACATCTTTAATATCTATAACTAAAACATGCCAGGTTTTTGGCAAAGCAGACAATTGAGGAATCCCCAATTGAGCAGGTACCATGATAACCATCTCATTATTAATAGCTCTTTAATCTTGCAATAATCTCAATTTACCAGATTTATTTTTTGATGACAAAAATGGGAGTATTATGGGGAGATACAGAAGGTTGTATATGTCCCTCCGCTAATTGTTGTTTGACCAGGTCATGGGCTGCTTGTATCTTTTCTTTAGTCAGGGGCCACTGAGGAACCCATACTGGCCTTTCTGATTTCCAAGTAATTTTTATTGTCTCAGTGACCCCTCCTGAAAACCCAATCCATGTCTATCTGTTTTTTCATGTATTTGTATTGGTGCCACTATACCTTGTCCTTGTTCTCCTAATTCTTTTTCTTTCCTAAAACCTTGTCTAGCAATAGTAGTGGGTGCATTTGAATTGATGTTATTTGTTAATGTTAATCCTAATTGATCTAGAACATCTCATCCTCATAAATTTTTAGGAAGATGATCCAATACATATGGCTGTATAGTTCCTTCACATCCTTCAGGATCCTTCAAATCAAATACCATCACACTTCTATGGGGATTAGTCACCACTCCTCGGCCTCGAAGCATTTGAGTGGCTTGTTGTAATGGCCAATGTTTTGGCCATTCTTGATGAGAGATGATGCTAAGGTGTGCACCTGTATCCAGTAGTCCATTAAATTCATATCCTTGAATATTAATTTTAGCATGGCCTGAGAATCTAAATTTAAAGAAAGCATAGCCCAATCTATACCTGTGGAGCCTAATCCCCTGGAACCTCTTTCTACAGTAAGACTGGAAAATTTATCATATAGGCTGGGTATTATTAATAACTGTGCAATTCTGTCTCCTGGTGAAATTACTGGTATACCCCTTGGAGAACTGGCTATAATTTTTATTTCACCTTTAAAATTGGGATCAATTACCCCAGGACTTATCATAAGTCCTTTTAGAGTAGAAGAACTGCATCCTAATAATAAGCCTACTGTTCCTTGGGGAAGAGGTCCTTTTACCCCTTTAAGAATGATTTGAACTCCCATTTCTGGAGTTAGTACTGCTCTGGCAGAGGCACAGATGTCCAACCTTGTGCTCCCTCTGGTTTGTCTAATGAGGGATCTAATGGATAATGTGTCCTGGGCACTACCCTGATGGTGTTGCTGGGTTCCTCCAATGCCCCATATATTTGTGGTCGTGGGCCCCGGAGCATTGGGCCCCCCGTCCATTTTTTGGCAATGGAGTCCAATGTTTTCCTCCACGATATCATGGGTAAACACCTGGTCCTTGTCCATTTCTTGACAACAGAGCACCCTCTACAATAGTTTGAGAACGGCACTCATAAGCCCAATGTCTCCCTCTATTGCATCGTGGACAAATACCCGGTATTCTACCCCTTTGATACCCAGTTTTGTTAAATCCTCCTCCTATGGGGCAATTCCTTTTAAAATGTCCTGTTTGTCCACAATTGCAGCATGTTTTTGGCCTGGCACCTAAAACCTGTTGTACTGCAGCTGCCAAGACTTACCCCTGTTCATTAATGTTTCCACATAATTTAATATATGTGTTTAAATCTCCGTGTTTCCATGGTCTAATGGCCTCCCTACATCATCTATTGGCTTGTTCGTAGGCTAGCTATTTCACCAATGGCATCACTTGTTCTGCATCCCCAAGGACTCTGGTAGCTGTTTGTATAAGCCTATCTATAAATTCAGCATAAGGTTCATTGGTTCCTTGTATTACCTTAGATAATTGACCTTGTAAATCTCCATGTCCTTGTAAAGTTTTCCATGTCCTAACCGCAGCTGAAGTGATTTGTGAGTATATGGCTGGATCATATCCACTTTGTTGCTGCTGACCCTCATAAGGTCCCTCTCCTAGCAACATATCTAGATTTCTCTGAGGATAACCAGCTGCTGCATTTTGCCTAGCCATCTCCATACAAAATTCCTGATTGGCAACCTTCCACAGAAAATATTGTCCTCCATTTAGTACAGCTTTGCACATGCTAGCCCAATCTGCTGGCATCATATTCAAATTCAAATTGACTCAACCATACTTACAGTGAAAGGGGCATCAAATTCAAATGGACTCAACCATACTTACAGTGAAAGGAGCTTGAGGACCATAGGTTGTTACAGCCTCTTTCAACTGCTTCACAGTTTTGAAATCTAAACCATGGTGAATTCGCTGCCCTCCCTCATTCTGAAATACAGGGCATGCTAATCTTTGTGGTCTGTCTCAGGATCCCATCTATCATCCACGGGGGTTGAGGGCCACTCAGCATATGTTGTCTCCATAGGTGGAGCTGTTGGTGGAATACTTACACCCTCTGGTGATAGAATGGGGTTAGTAGCAACCTCCCATTGTAACTTCTCCCCTGATAGCCCTTCCTCCTATAAACTTTCTTCCCTTGTCTGACTAACTTGAGAGACTTCCTCTTTTACTTGATATAAGATGTCTTCTCCTTGACTAAGCAAACAGGATCGTACCAACATCCATAATGGTAATGTGCCAACTGGCAGAGTTCCTGAGCTTTCCTTTTCTATCTTTTTTAAATCTTCACCATGATGGTTCCATTGTGATATATTTAACAACTCCTCTTTCATGAACCATGGGCTACACCTTTGTATCATCTTAACATATGCCCTAACTGTTCTTGATTTTACTGAGATGTCTCCATCCTTTAGCAATTTACTTAACGCCCTTTTGGTTTGGTTCTTACTAATTTTTAATCCCATATTTCCATGAAAAAGATACCTCTCACTAAGATAATGCAAAACAAAACCGAGACAAAATGGAACAAAAATTTATTGTATCAATTGTTCTATCTTGATATGTGCATCCGTGGTCTATCTCTATCTCTTCCTCAGGGACAAACAACTTTTCTCCCATCCTATTTATTTCTAGGGACAGGTAGCTTGAAACAAAAATGAAACAAAATGATAGAAGATTACACTGTTTTTTGAAATGGTCACCCATCTTCTCGCCCTGTCAGGAGCGACTAGCTTACCTTGTTGCTTATTCTCAGGTGTGGAGGTTCCCCATACAGGCCACCATATGCCGTAGTCTGGCTGGGCTAAATAACCGGGAGGTGACAAGCAACTTGAAGGTTGAAATAACTACTTTATTGTGAGTGAACTCAGCAGGAACTGAGCGAGAACTCAAAGTAGTGGGCACCCGAGGTAGCAGGAGCCGCTTCTCTGCCGGACAGCAGAGGTATATATACTTAACTAATTACACACAGCTTAACTTATTTAACATCATCTAGATACAGCAGTCAGCCAATAAGAAATCCTCATCATCTTAATGACTCCTTGTCGTTGCTTCACAAACCACTCCTCCTGGCAAAATGCCAGGCACCATCTTGACATGATTTGCATCCCCAACAAATGTCAAAGTCATTACAAGATGTAGTGATATTCAAAGCTTCTCTGATCCAGGATGGAAGACATGAATAATTCAGAGCGGCTCCCCACAAGTAGCCCTAAGCAAAAGAATTTCTCATCACATACAGGAACACACTGCATTTGGGAGCATTGTAGAAGTTCAGGAAAGTAAGAAATTACTGGAATTTATGCCCCAATTTTTCTGAAGGATTTGATTATACTGGGCAAGATTGATTTTGTCAGCAGTTCCACTTGGTCCCCAAATTTGGTTCTTCTAGGTTCAAGGATTTTCTTTTAGAGACACTTTTAATTTTTAGGTTTCACTATATTTTGACCTATTGGAATAAATAAAATTGGAAGTATAAACAAACCATGGTTTGTGCTAGCTGCTTGAAACAAAACACAATTGATTAGTTCTTGGGTGAACTCTCTGTTTTCATCTTGGTTGAAGTACCTTGAGCAGAGGCATTTCTCAGGCCATGCAGAAAAACATTTCATTGAGAGCATTGGAGCAGCTTGCAGAAAAGTATGAATTTAATGGAATTTCTTCCCAAAGATTTCCAATGGATTTTGTTGATTCTGGAAGGACTGATCCCATGAGTCCCCCTTAATCTTCATTGAATGGGATTTTCCCCAGAATTTTTTGTGTCCCAATAAAAGTCCACTCCCTGGCATGTTCTCTCTCTCTTGCTGGCCTCTTCAGTAAACCTCACTACTCTAATAGGTAGCTTGAGGCTGTGGGTATGGGAAGCTGTCCTGGAGCTGGTTCAAAGGAAATTAGAGTCTGTCTCTTTAACTCAAACTCCCTTTTGGATTTCTCACATAGCCAAACCTTCACTTATGAAGCCTGTGCTGGTCCTGGGCTAAATTTGGCACCCTGAATATGAGGCACGTGAGTTAAATCCTCTAGGTTGAGTGGGGAAGTGCATGATATAGAAATTTAGTGGATCATGACAAATTTGAAAGGTCACGGAGGTACCAGACAGTTTTTGGAGCTAGGGACGTTAAAGATTAATAATGAGAAATTCAACTTCTACTGATAAGAACATGTATTTGATCATTTTAGAGACAGTAATTAATCAAAAGGGAAAGCAGGTCAGAAGGACCCAATTATTACAATTTTTAAAGATGGTTGCTGAATTCTGTCCTTGGTTTTGTGACCAAGATTTACCAGATTTACATACTTGGGACAAATTAGGAAGGAAGTTACATGAAGCCTGTCTTTCTGATGAATTGCCTGGCAGTGTTATCAAGAATACTCAAAAGGTTTGGAATGCCTTAGAGACTTGTCTTTTTGATTACATGGGTCAAAGTCCTTGGCCCCCTGAAGATCTATTGAAAGGTATTCAGAGAATGATCAAATCTGTACAAATGGAAGAATTTTCTGAGGCTAAAGGAATCTCTCTTCCTCCACCAAGGTTGAGAGCAAAATCAAATTCCATTCAAATTAACCATTAGGTGGAAAACTTTGGAGCCAAACCCAAAACAAAAAATTTAACTCTACCCAAACCAGACCAGATTAGTCAGGAGGAAAACCATAGAGAGGAAGCCTCTGGAGGGGTAGATAATCCCACTCGGAGAGAGGAAAGTAAAGAAGAAATTCATAAAGAAGTAGAGAGTTCTCCTCCTTGAGGATTTGGAAAACAAAGCCCAGATGGTGGTGAGGAAGGACACACAGATGAGTCTCAGACAGAGGGAGAAGACTCAGACAATGAAGTCCAGGAATTACCTGGGAATTTTAACAGACTCGGCCTAGCAGGACCTCCTCTGGCCATTCAAATTCAGTCACTTCCTGTTAGGAGGACAAATTTTAACAGATACTCTAAACTGGAGATGACCTTTCTCAGACCATTACAATGTGGATTTAGAAAGGCTCAGGAAGCCGGGGAAGACATTAGTGGATTTCAGCTTTTTCCAATTTTTCAACAGGTTAAAGATCAAGACCAGCATGTTCTTGTTCATGTGGTAATTCCATTTAAAACTATTAAATAGTTTAAAAATGCTTGTGATGTTTACGGTCCTAATTCACCATTTGTACAAAGCTTGCTGGAGACAATTTGTCATCAACTGCTTCCTCAAAGTGACTGGATCTATTGCTCTCTCCTGTTTGAGCAGAGGGAATTTTTTACTTTGGTGGTCATACTGGACCAATTACTGTTCTGAGCAAGCAGAGAGAATTTGAAGGCAAACCCCTGTGGACATGTTTTTGGGGACAAGTGAATTTGTGGATTTGGAAAGACAGTTAAATTACGAATTTGCAGTGTACAATCAGATTACTGCCTGCGCTAAGCATGTGTGGCACCAAATTAACTCCCAGACCAATCTAGTTTAGTTCTGACTAAGGTTAAACAGGATGATAGTGAACTTTAATCTGATTTTGTCACTTGACTTTATCCAACTGCAAATAGATCAATTGGAGAGCCAGGTGCTTGTAAATTTATTGTTGAATAGCTAGCATTTGAAAAAGCAAATAAATTTTGTCAGGATGTTCTCAGACATCATAGGAAAAAATGAATGGTTTCAGGATTCATTCGCTTGTGTTCTGATGTTGATCCAGCTCATTTACAAACTTTTAACCTTGCTGTAGCTTTGAAACAAACGTTTCAACCATAGGAACCAGTACACTGACCCCGTGGGCAATGCTTTAATGTCGCCCCCCGTGACAAGGGTATGTGGGAGACCAGCCTGTCAACTCCGAAGCACCAGCTGTTGGAACCGCCCTCCAACAGAGGTAGTGAAGTGCACTAGACCAGCTAGTGTCTCCTGGGCTGAGCAAGAGGGTAAGTATTGCAACCCAGCCCACCACCTAACCTGGACCACACAATCACACCAGGTCGGGAGATGAGTCAACTGTGAAGGTGCAATAATCTCAACTTTATTGTGTCAGGGACAAGGTTATATAGTGATAGGAGGGACTAAGAAGAGACAGTAGCAAGAACCAATAAGGAGCAGTTATGTCACTATCACTAAGGGGCCTAGGCAGATTTCAGATTAAACCATTAGGTGGGGCTAAGGTCAAAAGCCTGTGCCTGGGCTAAAAGCCCGTGAACGCCAATCCAGCCAGGTCACATATATGGAAATGCTAACCCATGAGGCCGCCTCAGCCAATACCCAATAATGGCCGTGGTTCCAAGGGAGGTAAAAGGTCCCAACACTTTAATTGTGGGAGAAATGGTCATTTTGCGCTTGACTGTGACGCCCAACATTATAGACCCAGAGCTCTCCCTGTTTCACATAATCACCACTATAGAACTCGAGACCATGTGGCAAGGGAGGAGATTGACCAAGGACCAGTCTCTGTCTTGGCCTTCACTTCTGCCTAGTATGGAGTCAAAAAAACTTCTGGTGGGCCTTTCCCTGGGCTGAAAAAACAGAAGTGGAACGGAGGTTGCATGGCCTGACGTCACCATGGCCGGCCATGGGGAGTTGCCATTTCTACCGGCGTGAGTCACCCAGACAATATTTTTGCAACCATCAATGGTAGTTGATCTAATTCTGAGATGAGACCACAACAGATACCTACTGGGGTTTTCGGGCCACTCCCTAAAAAAAATATAGTGTTAATGTTGGGACATAACAATTTAAAAGAGGCAATTGAGGTGATACCTGGAGTGGTGGACTCTTATTTTAGGGGTGAGATAACAGTTACTCTAAAATCAAATTATGCCATCCAGCTTTCTACCAAAAATAAAATATCTCAATTAATTCTTTTACCCTGTGATTCCACTGAATGTCCAGATGAAACCACAGCTCCCAGACCACCATACAGAGTGTACTGGTCTCAATTAGTGCAGCAAGAGCAACCCCTACTGGAACTTAAAATTAATCATAAAAAATTGGGGGGCATGATTGACACTGGAGCGGACAGTTCAGTCCTGTCTCACCATTTTTGGCCTAAGAACTGGCCTTTACATATAGCACCAGCTAATTTACAAGGAGCAAGTCTCACAGTGTCCAATATCTTCACTGGGAGGACCAAGATGGAAATAATGGAGTTTTTAAACCCTATGTATTAGAATCTTTTCCAGTAAATCTATGGGGAAGAGATGTATTAAGCAAATTAGGATTATTATTGATAACTCCAAATTCTATGAGAGCATTTGAGGAATTTAATCAAGGGTTTCTTCCTGGAGATAATGAAAGAAATTATCAGGATAAATATCTGCTTACAAACCAGTCTCCTTAACAGAGATTAATAAATACTCCAGACCAAAATTTTTACTAGGGGCCTTGAGTGTCTTCCTGATCCAGAAGACAGCATTAAAAATCACCTGGCTCACAGAAGAGCCTATATGGATTTCTCACTGGCCCATCTCAGGGGAGAAACTTAAGATAATTCATATGTTGGTTGAGAAACAACTTCAGGCTGATCATATAGAATCAACACTTAGTCCTTGGAACACCTGCATTTTTGTTATTAAGAAAAAATCAGGTAATTGGAGGTTGCTACAGGATCTAAGGGCAGTAAGTCATGCAAATCAGCCTATGGGACCATTGCAGCCTGGACTTCCTTCTCGTACAGCAATTCCTTTAAATGATAGCTTAATGGTGATAGATTTAAAAGATAGTTTTTTCTCAATAAAATTACATCCTGAGAATTGTGAGAAATTTGCTTTCAGTGTCCCAGCAATTAATTTTAAAGAACCAGTTAGGAGATATTGCTGGAAGGTTTTGCCTCAGGGAATGCGTTATAGTCCAACTTTATGTCAAAAATTTGTAGGTCAAGCAATAACTCCTATAAGAAATAACTTTCCTGATGCATATATTATTTATTTCATGGATGACATATTATTAGCTCATGCTAATTCAGAAGTACTTTCAGAAACTTTTACTCAGAGGCTTCACTTACAGCAATGTGTTTGTGCAATGTTCCTCAAAAGGTACAAAAAATGCCTCCCTTTCAGTATTTGGGCCATGAAATTGAAGGACGTACAATTTGTCCTCAAAATCTACAGATAAGAGTTAAGGAGTTACCCTTAATGATTTTCAAAAACTATTAGGAGATATTAATTGGCTGAGGCCATCCTTAAAACTAACTACTTCTGATTTAAGTCCTTTATTCCATATATTACTAAAGAGAACCTTCTCCAACTTCTCCTCATCAAGTCAACTGACAATAGAGGCTAGAGCAGCTTTTTTTAAAAAAAGGTTGAAATTTCAATTAAAAATGCAGAGCTTACTAGAATTAATCCTCAAGAGCTGGTATATTTATTAATATTTCCAACTGCTCATGCCCCCACAGGAGCTATAGGGCAAAGATTGGAGTTATTGAGTGGATTCATTTAGCCCCCTCTCCCCAAAAGACATTAATTCTTTTTCATGACTCTATTGCTCAACTAGTAATAAAAGGTAGAATGAGAGTTTTACAACTAGTTGGATCAGAACCTGATATTATAATCATTCCATTTTCTGTTCAACAGAATAATTGGCTTTTTCAAGCTTCTAGTTTATGGAAAGTAGCTTTGCTGATTTTCCTGGTCAGATAGAAAGTCATTATCCTCGTGATAAAATTAGTCAATTTGCATTAATAACGCCATTTATTTTTTCAAAGATTGTATGTGCCCAGACCATAGGTGGAGCCCTAACAGTGTTCACTGATGGTTCAAGCTCAGGTAAAGGAGGTTTTTATAGCCATGTTCACACAGAGGTAATACAAACCTCATATGCTTTTGCCCAAAGAGCAGGGCTACAAGCTCTCATTTGTGCCTTAGATTAATTTGCAAATGAGCCTGTTAATATTTATTCTGAAAGCTTATATGCAGTCAGAGTTACCAAAAATATTGAAACTTGAGTTGTTAGATATACATAACCACAGGAACTATTTAAATTATTTCATAATCTACACAAGGCAGGGCAAATGCAGAAATACCCATGTTTCATAGGACACATACGAGCTCATACTAACCTTCCAGGACCTTTAATTTCAGGTAATGATAAAATTGAAAAATTGGTAGCTGTTTGTCAACAAATGTCTCCATATGAATGTGCACAAGCTTCACATTCTTTACATCATCAAAATGCTTCTAGTTTATGTAAAAATTTTAATATTACCAGAGAACAAGCTCATCAAATTATAAGTCACTGCCCTAAGTGTGTTATACACACTCCATCTCTGCCATCAGGGATAAATCCCCATGGATTAAGACCAAATCAATTATGGCAAATGGATGTAACTTATATTCCTCAGTTTAGTAAGTAGTGTTATGTAATGTAATAGTTGATACACATTCCAGATTCATTTTTGCCACTGCACATACAAAGGAAAATAATCAACATGTAATTTCTCATTGCCTAGAAGCCTTTGCAGTGTTAGGATGCCCTTTACAGATTAAAACAGATAATGCACCAGCTGATTTAAGCTCTTCTTTTCAACAATTTTGCCAAGAGTTTCGAATTGACCATAAAACAGGAATTCCTTATGACCCCCAAGGTAAAGCCATTGTGGAATGAGCTCATTTATCTATTAAGCTGCAATTACAAAAATTAAAAGGGGGGATAGGTTTATGACTCCCCAAAATAACCTCAATTATGCCTTGTTTGTTTTAAATGTTTTAAATTGTGACACAGAAGGTCACACTGCAGCTGAAAGACATATGTCTTCCACAGCAAAAGGGCCCTTTAGGCCAAGTTTTGTGGAAAGACTTACAAACTAGTCAATGAAAAGGCCCAGATCCAGTGATTATGTTGGGCAGAGGTCATGCTAGTATTTTTCCAGAAGGTGCTTTCCATCCTATTTGGGTGCCTGAATGCACAATCGGACATGGAGGAGATAGAACCAAGATTCAAGCAACACAAATGGTGCTAGCTGCTCGAAACTTCACTCAGTTACCTTTAGGGCCAGTCTGTGTGTTTTTTTCCCCTGTTGATGTATCCCTAAGTAGAAGCCGTTCTCAGCAAGGACAAGAACATTTTAGCAGCTTGCAGAAAAGTACAAATTTGCTGGATTCTCTGCCCAAAATTTTTCTGCAGATTTTGTGATACTGGGCAGGATGGATTTTCAACAGTTGCACCTTGTTCTGAAAGTTTGGCCCTCCTAAATTCAAGTGTTCACTGGCAGGGATGCTTTAAATTTTCAGGTTTCTGTTCACTTTGGCATTTAGGGATGAAGGAAATTGGAACTGGAAATGAAACATGGTTTGTGCCAGCAGCTTAAAACTTCACATAATCAGTTCCTTCTCAGGGCACACTCTCTGTTTCATTCTCTGTTGAAGTACCCCTAAGCAAAAGCATTTCTTAGCACAAGCAGGAAAACTTTCTTTTGGGAGCATTTCAGCAGCTTGCAGGAAAGTACAAATTACTGGAGTCTCTGCCCAAAGTTTTCCTTCAGATTTTGTTGATACTGGGAAGCATAGATCCTCTCACGTTTACCACCTTGCTTCCCATGTTTTGTACACCTTGGTTCAAGAGGTCATTGGCAGGAACACTTTGAATTTTTAGGGTTCACTTCATGCTGCCTTATAGGGATGAATGCAATTGGAACTGGAAATCCAAAACGGTTTGTACCAGCTTCTTGAAGCATCCCAGACTCATTTAATTCTCAGTGAGTACTCCTTACATTGTACCCTGTTGAAATAACCCTAAGTAGAAGCATATCTCATCACGTGCAGGAACATTTTATTTTGAGATTGTTTTAGCAGCTTGCAGGAATATTCGGATTTAATGGGATGTCTGCCTTAATTTTTTCTGAGGATTTCATTCATACTTGGAAGGATAGATCCATTCACCTATCCTATCTGGCTCCTCAAGTTTGGTCCTCCTAAGTTCAAAAGTTGGCTGGAAGGAGTGCTTTGAATTTTTAAGTTTTATTGCATTTTGCTTTATAGAGGTGAAGGCAATTTGAACTGGAAATCAACCATGATTTGTGCCAGCTGCATGAATCTTCACACACTCAGTTAGTTCTCAGGGCACCATCCCTGTATTGTTCCCTGTTTAATTAGCCCTAAGCAAAAGTGTTTATCAGCACATGCAAGAACACCTTTTTTGGAATTGTTTTAAGAGCTTGCATGGAAGTATGAATACTGAAATATCTGCCATAATGTTCCCTGTGGATTTCCTTGATACAAGGAAGCATAGATCCTGTCACCTGTCTCAACTTGCTACCAAAGTGTGCTTCTTCTAGGTTCAATGAGTCACTGGCCTGAACCCTTTGAATTTTCAGGTTTAACTTTGTTTTTCCCTCTAGGGATGAATGCAATTGGAACTGGAAACAAAACATGCTTTGTGTTAGCTGCTTGAAACTTCACACATTCAGGTGGTTCTCTGGGTGCACTCCTTGATTTATTCCCTGTTGAAATAGCCTCATTTCTCACCACGTGCAGGAAACTTTCTTTTGAATGTATTTTAGCAGCTTGTAGGAAAGTATGAATTTAATAGAATCTCTGTCCAGATTTTTCCTGCAGATTTTGCTGATACTGGGTAGGATTCATCAGCTCACCAGTCCCACCTGGGTTCCCATGCTTAAATCTCCTAGGTTCAAGGAGTCACTGGCAGGAACACTTTTAATTTTTAGAATTCACTTTTTTTGCCTGATAGGAATGAATGCAATAAAAACTAAAAATCAAGTGCCAGCTACTTGAAACTTTACTCACTCAGTTAATTCTCAGTATGCACTCCTTATATTGGACCCTGTTGAAATAGCCCTAAGCAGAAGCATTTCACCGCATGTGCAAGAACACGTACTTTTGTGATCATTTTAGCAGCTTGCCGAAAAATACAAAGTTAATGAAATGTCTTTCCAATTTTTTTCTGTGGATTTTTTTGATACTGGGCAAAACATATCCTTTCACCAGTCCCACCAGGCTCCCCAAGTTTGGAACTACTAGGTTCAAATAGTCACTGGCAAGAATGATTTGAATTTTTAGGGTTCACTTCATGTTGCCCTATAGGGATGAATGCAATTGGAACTGGGAATCAAACATGGTTTGTATCAGCTGTTTGAAATTTCACACACTCAGTAAATTATCAGTGTGCACTTCTTGGTTTGTACCCTTTTGAAATAGACCTAAGCAGAATCTTTTCTCAGCATGTGCAAGAACACCTTCTTTTGAGATTCTTTTAGCAGCTTGCAGGAAAGTACAAAATTTAATAGAATGTCTCCCAAATTTCTCCTGTGGATTTTGTTGATAATAGGCAGGATAGATCCTTTCACCAGTCCCACTTGGATCCCCAAGATTTGTCCACCTATTTTCAAGGGGTCGCTGGTCTGAATGCAATGAATTTGGGGGTTTCACTTTGTTTTGCAGTATAGGAATGAATGCGGGTGGAACTGGAAACCAAACATGGTTTGTGTTAGCTAGTTGAAATTTGACATATTCAGTTGGATCTCAGGGCACGCTCCCTGATTTTTTACCTGCTGAAATAGCTTTAAGCATAAGCATTTCTCAGCATGTGGAGAAACACCTGTTTTTGTGAGTGCTTTAGCACCTTGCAGAAAAGTATGAATTTCTGCCTAAATTTTACCTGCAAATTTTCTTGTTACTCAGGAGAATTGATGTGTTCACCTGTCGAATCTTCTCACCAATTTTTGTCCTACTAGGACCAAATGATCAGTGGCAGGAATTATTTGAATTTTTAGGTTTTACTTCACTTTGCCCTATAAGGATGAATTCAATTGGAACTGTGCAATCATTCTGGTCTCTGGTGTGGTCAATTAGCCACTTGGCTACCTCAATTGTGGGGGTAAGAGACACGGAGTCAACATACAGATGCTGGGGGCTGGTGAGAAGTTGGCTGGTGAGAATGGCGGGCAATCAATGTCCAGCAGCCCATTTATTTTTTGAATGCATACAACTGTTATAGGGTTCAGATGGGTTGTGCCTGTCAATCATATATAAGCAAGATAATATCCATAAGCCAATCATCTTATGCCTAATGTAACCTCGCTATGAGGAAGCTCTAAATATTGCTATCATCTTGAAGGGTCTTTGTCCCTAGGAGAGGGGGCCTTCTGAGTCAGGGGTTTCATGTCCTGAAGCTCCTAATTATCAGTTTCCTGGACTAGTAGCTTGGCGATGCTAACCACAAGTGCTGAGGATGTGGTTTCACTAGGCTTGCTAGAGCAAAGCATCCCATCCTGCAGGCATTTCTGTCAGGCCTGAACAAGCATAGATTCTTCAAGCACTCTGAGCTGCTCACAGCTGCTAGCTGCAAACTAAATGTTATTCCAACATTTCCTCCATTTTTATTAAATTTTTTTCTGAAGGAGAATCATGATGAGAGAAGAAAGGAAAAGGGAAAAGCATAGAAAAAGAGGAAAGAACCAAGAAATAGAAAAGGGGAAACATCCAGACAAGGCTCTTTCCTGTAACCACAGTCACTGTTGACTAGGTCTCTGTCTGTCATTTGGGTCCTGATCTGAGCTGGGCATGGGAATCAAAGCATCCAAGGGGGAAGGAGACCTTTCTCTGAAAGGGTGAAGACAAGCCTTTGCACAGTTGGGGGGACTGAGGTTCTGTGCCTCACCTCTGTTGCCCCCCAAGTTTTCTCCTGATGGCTTCTCTATGGCTGTGCCTGTCTTAGGTTGTTCCTTGAGGAATCTTACCCATCTTTGACTAACCAGCCATCCTCTGGGGCCAAACAGGGTGATGCAGAGTGTGTCAGGTCTTGCCCCCGAGAGGGTTCTCTGTCTCCTTGAATAGATAATGCCCTTGTGGTCTCCACACCAGTATTTACCTTAAGATCAGAAAACTCAGGTTTCTTCTCCATGGAGGGCCCAGCTCACAGCACTGGGCTGTTCAGGAAGGAAGGAGAAAGGCCATAGATAAACATTAATATTGTGGCAGAGCTGAGAGACACAGATAGATGAAAAAGAGAGCAGTGCTAAGACTCAGGGCATGATCCCTCATAGAAAACTGGCCCTTAGTTGATACTACTTAGATCTAATCCATAGCCACCATCCATACAGATGTGGGAAAATCATTATTTTCCTTTTGACTTTCCTTACGTACATTAATTATTGTAGCTTGTTTTGTTACTACTTTGTTGAGCCTTTTTTGGAAGTATCTTAAAAGAACATATCCTAAAACAAGAAAAACTATGCCAATACCAGCAAGAATCCAATTAGCAGGGTCAATTAAAGCTGACAATTTATCCCATAGCAGCTGTAATATTGAGGAGTTAAGGATTAGCTCTGCTCTGGTTTCATTTAGGCTGAGAATCTGAACATGAAGCATCATAGTGAAATTTCTAAAAATCATATCCCAAAGTCCCTTAAGTTTATTTGCTAATTCAAACTGAGCTTCTGTTACATTTTTTTACTGAGACAGGGGTTTGACAACCATGCAGAATCTGAGAACTGCAGGGTACTCTAACATTCAATTGAAGCATATCAATTTTTTTTATCAATAAAGTCAATCTGTTGTTGTAACATTAAGATACCTCCTTGCAAGTAAAAGTTTAGTCACTCCTGGGTGGTCAGGGCTTTAGTGAAGTGATGCACTACCTGATTATTGGTTGCAGCATTTGCTGTGGACTGGGTCAAAATTACACCAGCTGCAGTAGCTGCTGTGACCACAGTGAGGAAGGCAGCTATAATGGCAGCAGTAATCCCCAAATCTCACTTAACTCTGGGAAGGGAAATATCTTTTGTAAAGTGAATCTCTTGAATGGAAGAGTCATCCTCTGTTGGGAACCATAACAGGGGGAGTGTTCTCATTAGCACTACTGTCTTAAGAGAGGAATTCCAGGAAATTGACTAATTCACATTGGAAAACATCACAATTAAGACGACCATTTTTTGTGATTTTGAGTGGAAGTTATAAAAAAGAAGGGTGGCTTAACATATACATGACCTCTAGTAGCACGAGTAGCTTAGGGTTTTTCAAAAAAGCTATTAAACCAAATGGCATTCATGGTGACAGTAGGACTAGTATCTATACATTTGTAAGCACCACATAACAATTGCTTGCCTAACTGCAAAAAGTCTCCTGACTTTCTTTTGTATTTTGAGCATTTGTTATCCAATCTGTATCATACTTAAATATTAATGTACTTGTTTCTATTTAAAATTCCATTCTCCATCCACCTTTTTTATAGGGTCTGGACCAACTAATAAACTCATTAGAAATGAAATAGATTCTGTAAAGGGAGAGACAGTCTCTCAAAGATATAGCTATTATACCTTCACTGATATCTTTAAATTTTTTCATGCACATAGCTGCAGAAAGAGTTGGGGCCAATAATGTGAGTCTTTAGCATGAGGGGGCATGGTCATGCCACTAGGCAGATCACTGACAGAGACTAATTTTGCTTCTCCTTCTAAGGAGATTGGCCAAAAACCTATAATGCCTCCTATTCCAGGCTCCCAAAGAGTATCATTGTGAAGGCAATTTGTAGACTGACATAACCTCTGTGCCCTAGACACATTCCTTAATATAGTAAAGACCCATGAATAATTAAGTGAGAGTAAAATATTCCAAGGGTGCCTTGCTATTGGGTCAGATATAACAGGGCATCATAAGGAAACATTAATAGCAAACAAGAATGGTAATACAGTATCATCCACACCAACAGGTAAAAGAATCCCAGAAGATGGAGCCCCAACCCCCAAGTATGTACTTGTGGGCTGAATGACAGATTGATGCACAACCGCATAAAGGGGTCCTTTTCTGCATTGATGTAAAATAAGGGGTAAAGTCCAATTAAAGTCCCAGCAATAACATAAGTTGTTTCCAATAGGTTGGGTGTGGTCATTCTGGTCAGGTGCAGGAGAGTGGTGAGAGCAGCAGTTGCAATTGTGGCTGTGAGGACTTCGAGCCTCATGATGATGTTGATCCAGGGGGCTCCTGCTGTCCTCCTGAGTTTTGTCCTTGGGATGCATTTTGCAAGATTTTAGAGAGAAGTATGTACAACATTCTGATCATGATTAGTTGAGCATGGATTGCTCTCATGTTTTTTTTAATTACAGTGGCATGAGTATTTTGCTCACTGAAGGGTTATTGCTTCTAGGTGGTGCTAGAGGCTTTCCACTAGAGGAAAACTGTCCCACAGACAGAGGCTTATGAGTGATAGCTGCCTGCAAAGCAATTTTTCTCTCATGGGCCATAATTTAAAGTGTGTCCATTTTGCTTAGACAGGCCAGCATAGAGCCTTGAGTTATCAGGCTGTTAGGCAGAGACCTTTCTTTCTCCTGTTGTGCATTTACCTGTGAGTTTCAGGTTATAGTTGCACACATAAGCAAGAAGAGAGTACCAGGGCTCTGGTCTCTGGCAGGTGACATGGTCTGGGCTTGATCTGATACGGTTTTGATATCACCCCAGGTTATCTTGTAAGCCCTCAAGTGGGAAGGTCATGATGATTTCTTCTTCTCCTTTTGGCTTGGTTTCTGAAGCCTGGCTGTCAATGGCTGGTCTGACATTTTTTGCTGGTACCCAAGAGATGTGAGAGGCATCCTCTGGAAAAACACAGGCGAAGCTTCTACCTTAGGTAATCAAAGGGTGTGGCCCTTTCCATGCATTGGTGAGTGTATCTTTCCAATGTACCAGAGGGACTGGAGCCAGGGAGGGAAAGGAGCTCCAGTGCTTGTATTCAGGGCTTATCCCATTTGAGTCAAAGGTAAGAAACTTGAGGGCAAAAAGAGCATGCATCAATACAAGATGAGGATCTGGGCATATATGAGCATTCTTTTGTTCCTGTAATGTTTCCTTAAGTGTCTGGTTAGTCCTTTACACTATACCTTGTCCTTGTGGGTTATAAGGAATGCCTGTTGTGTGAGTAATCTTCCAGGACACCAGGAAATTTTGAAACTCCTGTGATGTATATGCTTGTCCATTGTCTGTTTTTAGAGACCAAGTCACTCCAATATTAACATTGCTGCTTTCATTGCCTTTATCGCATTTGAAGCCTTCTCTCCTAACTGTGCCATAGCATATGTACATTTGGAGTAAGTGTCCATAATAACAAGGAATACTTGAGCTTACCAAAAGAGAAGATGTAAATGACATCCATTTGCCAAAGTTTATTAGTGGAGAGGCCTCGAGGGTTTACTCCCTGTGGTTACAGTGGTCCAAGCAGCACCAGAGTGGCACAATTCTTTCAACCCTGGACTAGATGCTTGCATTGTGTTATAGTAAAGTCAGGAAACAAGGCTATCAAATTATTTGCAGACATGTGAAACTTAGTGTGCAGGATACGGGCTTACTCCAGCAAGTCCAATGACACAGGAAAGCAGGAAATAAATGTGTCCTTCTCCCCCAGTATGGTGTCATTAGACCCGTTGGAGATGAGTTTGTTCACCAGAGAGTTGCCTGTAGCAATGAATCCAGGCAATCCAGTATGGGGTCTCACATGTGAGATGAACCATGGAGGTTTCCTGTTTTCTGTAAGATCCTTAAGAGTCTGGAGAGCTTGATCATTAGGCTTACCTGTGGGTCTAAAAGTTGCACAGGGAATTGCTTTTGCCACCTAGACAGAGAATTTACTGTCTGAAAAAAAAATATTGAAGAATGCCTGTATTTTTACCCTAAGTTCTCCCAGTTGCACTGAGCCTGAGTGGTGCTCCACATGGGAGATGTCCTGTTTATTGGGAATTTTCGGGATAACAACAAAGGTGTGTTTGTTTGCATTGGTAAATGCACATGGTGCTGAAGGTATGGGCTGAGATGCAGGGAATGTGTGTTTAGGAGTATTTGTAATCTCCAGAGTTTGGAGCAACTCATCAGGGGGGAAGTGATTGTCAATCTGTCCAGGGAAAACAGTAAAGTCTGAAATAGAGTATTATTCTGTAGGAGAGTTGAGACCTTCATGTGTGTTAAAGGTAACACCAAGGTGTTTGGCTCCATGTGAAAAATCTTGTTACAGTAATATCTCACTTTTAACCCCACAAGAATTATACTTTCTATCCTACTTGTGATTTTATGACATTCACTCCAGGCCAGATATACCCAATTTAGAGGTACCTGGGCTTGCCATATAATGCCAAGTGGTGCTCCAGAAGTCATTAGTATTATTCCTAACAGGGGTTTTGACTGGTCGTATCTATGGGTCTCTAACCTTGAGAGACTGTCATTGATTATTTGAACAGTTTCTCTGCTTGACAAGTGAGCTTTATCTTGAGGAAAGATCCTCCCCTTTTTTAACCAAGTCAAACAGAGGCCTGAATGCATCTGGAAGCAAACAAAGAAAAGGCTTGAGCCAATTAATTTGACCACATAACTGTTGCAACTCATTAAGTGAGTATTGGAGTCTAATAGTCAGAGTAGTTCTAAGGGGTTGTATTCTTGCAGCAACTTATATGGGGCAGAATGTTGCACTTTATCAGTGGCTATGTGAAGGTCCAAAGTGTCAAGGTTAGACATCAACTTCCTAAGGCAGACTTTCAATTTATCAGAATCTGCATGAGCAAGTGAAATGTAATTCATATAATGTATGACCAGGCAATGCTGTGTAAGAGACCTGGTCACATGAGAAACAAAGACCTGACATATTGGAGGGCTATTTTTCATCCCTTGTGGGAGGACTGTTCAGTGATATCTCCAGGCAGGTATCATGGTGTTAGATTCACACATCATAAATGAAAAAAACTGTCTGTCCTGATGTGCTATAGGTATGGAAAAGAAGCAATCCTTGAGATCTATCACTACAATAAAATAGTTGCTTGGGATGCTGGCTGGATGAGGAATACCTGATTAAAATAAACCTATCTTTTTCATATGTTTATTTATTGGCCTTAAATCTTGAAGTAACCCATATTTCCCATTTCTTGGGGATTACAAAAATAGGCATGTTGTGAGGGCTGTGGAGGATGGGATCTGGCTTAATAGGCAGTGGAACAGTTACCCTTAGAATTGGGGGAGCAGTGGTCTCTCCGACAGTCCTATTCATCATGTATCATAATTTCATCATAAAGGGCTTTATCATCAATTGTTATGACAGCATCCATCTCCTCCAAAATGTTTCTTTCCCATAAGGTGTTAGGGACTTCTGCAATCAAAGGATAAAAGGCACCTTTCTCTCCATTGGTGTCCTACCAGATAACAGGGAAAATGACTCTCCTGGTGGTTTGTAACCCACCAACACCCTGAATTGGGGGACCTTGTACTGTCTTCCACTTCATCTTGGATGCTGAGTTGTAATCTATTATAGAAACATCAGTCCCTGTGCCCACTATGCCCTTAACAGGGACATCATCAAGCCTAAGAGTTTTTCTGGGCTTGGTGTCCAAAATCAGTAGCATCCAGTGGATTTGAGGACGTTTCTTCCCTCCTTCTGGTGGGGCTGAGGGTTGCCCCAATGGGAGTGTAAAAGCCTGGTTCTGCAATCTTTTGCCCAGTGACAACCCTTTTTACATCTAGAACAAAGAGTCTTGGGATGCAGGGGGTCTGGGGGACTATCATTTTTGGGACAGAATCTTCTGGTGTGAACTGGTTGATTGCAGGCAAAGCAAATGAGATCAGACCTTTGCTGTGAAGGCTCATCATTTTTGTTAGCTGCTAGTGTGCAAATTGCAGCTGTCAATGCCTGGATGGGTCCCAAAGAGGGGGCTAATGCCTTTGTAGCAATGATCCATTTAGAGAGGGATTCACTGCATGGTGGGGAAAATTGCAGCCCTAGTTTCAGCATTGGCTCCTTCCCATGCCAATTGCTTCACCATCAAATCTTGGATGGGGCCAGGCTGGATATGCTTCCCAACTGCTTCAGTAACCTGGGACAAAAAGTCAGGAAACCATTCCTGGGGACTTTAGATCAGGTTTCTGAAGAGTTCATCATATTTTGGAGGTGTAATATTTTTAAGATTCTTCATGTCAATGTCTCTAACTTGGCCAAAGTAAATGAGATTGCCAATCTTTGTTTCTGCAGGCTCACATAGGCACCATGACCAAGAAACATATCTAAAGTGATGGCAATGCCATAGGAGAGATTATTCCTTGCCATTTTCTCTGCTTCCCCCTCGAAGAAAGCTTTCCATTGGAAAAATTGTGGGTGAGTTAAGCATGCCTTGAGAAGGTTCATCCATCATAAGAGATTTGTAATTGGCATGACCATTGTCTTAATATCTCTTCAAAGTAAGGAGAGTCAGGTCTGGACTCCTGAGAAGCCTTCCTCAGTAATGCCAGATCTGGTAAGTGAGTAGGTACCCAGGTCTACTTTCTTCACCAGAAGCAAAATTCACCAGAAAGGTGAGAAAAGTGTTTCATGGAGCATATGGGTGTTGACAAGGAGCAGAGGGCCTTACAGGTGGTACCTCCCCAGTGAAGGGGTGGTAAGGGGCTGAGGGTCTTACAGGGTGTGCCTCCTGAGCATAAGGGCATAAGTCTGCCAATGAATATTTAGGAGGAGGGTAGTCAGACAAGGGAGCAGAGAGAGCTGCAGGACACTGTGAAGCATCATTCTCATCCTCATTCAAATTATTGTCCTCATCTGAATCAGTGACACTTGAGGCAGAGGCCTGCAGAGTCATTCCTTTGTCCTCCAAAGAGTCAAAATGCTTTTAGATGACCTCTTCTGTGGAAGAGCCATAAAGGATGGCAATGATGGCAAGAAGGATCGGGATGAAAGAGGCAGGGGGAGTGTGTCCCTCATGGACCTCCTTTTTCCTTGCAGAGTATGACTCTCATTCAAATTTTTGGATCCCATATGTTTTCATGGCCAATCCAGGGTGCTAAAAGGACAGAGTCCTGCTAGAATTTATCAATTTCTTTATGTTTCACTTTGGGTCCACACTGAAAAAGTGGTGCTTTCACTGCAGCTAATTGTGGGATTCATTGAACACGGGGAAGGTTGCCCATGACTGATTGGTGGACCTATCAGAGGCCTACTAAAGTCTCTCAAGGACAAACAAAGACAACCAGCAACAAGGATCAAGAGACCAAAAACAGGGGCCCAACACACATGCAGTGGTGACAGATCAGACATGGAAGTCCCTAGGTAGGACAAAGAAGAGTGTGTTTAGGATCCAGTGTCTTGTGCTAAGTGGGGGACTTCCTTGACTTGTTAAATCAAGGCTGTAAGCCCACATGGTGTCTCCAGAGAAGAGTTCTCTTTAACAGAGAAAACTGAGGTTCCAAATTCTGGGAGAACCTGTCCTTTATGTGAATTCACTGGGTCAACTAGGGAGGAGGAGGAGGGGTCATAAGCTGATGCCAAGTCTTATGACGATGAGTGCCTCAACTCGGGGTACCAATGGTATGACAGGGACAAGGAAAGAAGGTAAATAAGAGGGTTTCTTGCTCACCTTCAAGGAATAGTCAGCACAGAGAACACAGACAGGGTCTACTACCTGAAATCAATGGGATGGCCAGTTTCGAGGTATGAGGGTGTGGGCAAACAGGTTGGGGTGCAAATTTGCAGTTGTTCTGGTCACTGATGTGGTCAATTAGTCCCTTGGCTACCTCAATCATGGGGGGTAGAGATGCAGAGTCAACACACAGACACTGGGGGCTGGTGAGAAGCTGGCTGGTGACAATGGCAGGCAGTTGACATTCAGCAGCCCATTTAATTTTGGAATGCATACAACTGTTATAGGGTTCAGATGGGGAATGCCTGTCAATCATACATAAACAAGATAATATCCATAAGCCAATCATCTTATGCCTAATAACCTCACTATGAGGAAGCTCTAAATATTGCTAACATCTGGAAGGGTCTTTGTCCCTAGGGGAGGGGCCCTTCTGAGTCAGGGGTTTTCATGCCTTGAAGCTCCTGACTATCGGTTTACTGGCCTAGTAGCTTGGCAATGTTAACCACAAGTGCTGAGGATGTGGTTTCACTAACAGGTCCCTAGAGCAGAGCACCTCATCCTGCAGCATTCCTGTCAGGCCTGAATGAGTGTAGATTCATCAAGCATTCTGAGCTGCTCACAGCTACTAGTTGAAAACTGAAAGTTATTCCAACAGAACTGAAAATCAAAACCGGTTGATGTAAGCTGTTCTAAATTTTACACACTCCATTGTCAAGGCACACTCATTGTTTTGTATCTTGTTGAAACAGCCCTAAGCAGAAGCATTTCTCGGCATGTGCAAGAAAACCTTCTTTAGGGAGCATTTCAGCAGCTTGCAGGAAAATACAAATGTACTGAGATGTATGCCAAAATTATTCATGCAGATTTTGTTGATACCATGAAGCATTGAAAGATTGATTCTTTCTCTGCTTTCACCTTGCTCCCCATTTTTGGTCCATCTTACATTCAAGGGGTTGTTTGCAAGAATGCTTTGAATTTTTAGGTTTCACTTCGTTTTGCCCTATAGGGATGAATGCAATTAGAACTGGAAATCAAACACGGTTTGTGCTTGAAACTTAACACACTCAGTTAATTCCCAGTGGGCACTCTTTACGTTGTACCCTGTTGAAATAGCCAGAAGCAGAAGCATTTCCCATCATTTACAGGAACACCTTATTTTGAGAGTGTTTTAGTAGCTTGTAGGAAAGTGCAAATTTAATGGAAGGTATGCTCAAATCTTTCTTGCAGATTTTATTGATACTGGGCAGTATAGACCCTTTCAAAGTACCATCTGGCTTCCCAAGTTTATTATCCCAAGGTTCAAAAACTTGCTGGAAAGCATGCCTTGAATTTTTAGGTGTTACTTCATTTTGCTCTATAGGGATTAATGGAATTTAAACTGGAAATCAAACATGATTCATGTCAGCTGCATGAACTTCACACAGTCAGTTAGTTCTCAGGTCACACTCCCTGTTTTGTTCCTTGTTTAAGTAGCCCTAAGCAGAACTGTTTATCAGCATGTGCAAGAACACCTTCTTTTGGGATTGTTTTAGCAGCTTGTAAGAAAGTACAAATTTATTGGAATCTCTGTACAAAATTTTTCTTGCAGATTTCATCAATATTGGGCAGGAAAGATGCTTTCACCAGTCCCACCTGGCTCCCCAAGTTTGTTCCTACTTTGCTCAAAAGGTAGATGACAGGAATGCTTTGAATTTTTAGGTTTCAATTCCTTTTTCCATATAGGGATGAATGCAAGTGGAACTGGACACAGTTTGTGTTAGCTGCTTGAAATTTCACACATTCAGTCGGTTCTCAGGGTGCACTCCCCTTTTTATTACATGTTGAATACCCTTAAGCATAAGCATTTCTCGGTACATGAGGGAACACCTGCTTTGGGGCGTGTTTTGGAGATTGCATGAAAGTGTGAATTTACAGAAATCTCTGCCAAATTTTTTTTTCTGTGGATTTTGTTATTACTGGGAAGTATTAATGTGTTCACCAGTGGAATCTGGTTCTCCAAGTTTGGTTATCCTAGGTTCAAGTGTTCACTTGCAGGGATGCTTTGAATTTTTATGTTTCTGTTTGCTTTGCCCTATAGAAATGAATGTAATTGCAACTGGAAATCAAGCATGGTTTCTGCTGGCTGCTTGAAACATCACACAGTGAGTTAGTTCACAGGGCACATTTTCTGTTTTGTTCCTGTTGAAGTTAACCTAAACAGAAGCATTTCTCAGCATGTGCAAAAACACCTTTTGGGGGAAGCATTTCAGCAGCTTGAAGAAATATACAAATTTTCTGAAATCTCTGCCCATATTTTTCCTTCGGATTTTGTTAATACTGGGAAGCATTGATCAATTATTAACTCCCACTTGCTCCTGATGTATGGTCCACCTAGGTTTAAGGGTTCATTGGCAGGAACACTTTGAATTATTAGGGTTCACTTCATGTTGCTCCAGAGGGATGAATGGAATTAGAACTGAAAATAAAACACAATTTTTGCCACCTGCTTGAAACTTCACACACTCTGTTAATACTCAGTGTGCACTCCTTAAATTGTACCCTATTGAAATAACCCTAAGCAGAAGCATTTCTCAGCACATGCAGGAAAAACTTCTCTTAAGATCATTTTAGCAGCTTGCAGGAAAGTACAAATTTAATTTAATGTTTGCCCAAATTTTTCTGCATATTTTGTTGATTCTGGGCAAGATAGATCCTTTCATCAGTCCCAACTGGCTTCCCAAATTTGTTACTCCCAGGTTCAAAAGTTTGTGGAAGGTACATTTTGAATTTTTAGGTTGTACTTTGTTTTGCCCTATAAAAATAAATGTCATTGGAATTGGAAATCAAACATGGTTTGTGCTACCTACTTGAACTTCACACACTCAGTTATTTCAAGGACACACTTCCTGTTTTGTTTCCTGTTAAAGTAGCCCTAAGCAGAAGCATTTCTCAGAAAGTGAAGGAAGTTCTTCTTTTGGGATTGTTTCAGCTCTTTGCATTAAAGTACAAATTTACTGGAATATCTGCTGAAATTCTTTGTGCAGATTTCCTTCACACAGGGCAGCATAGATTCTGTCACCTGTCCCACCTTGCTCCCCAAGTTTGGTCCACTTAAGTTCAAGGGGTCACTGGCTTGAACAATTTGGATTTTTAGGTTTCACTATTTTGCCCTCTAGGGATGAATGCAATTGGAACTGAAAACCAAACACTTTTTGTGTTAGCTCCTTGAAACATCACCCATTCAATTGGTTATCAGATCACACTCCCTGTTTCTTTGGTCCCTGTTGAAATTGTCTTAAGCATAAGATTTTTCAGCTCATGCAGAAACACCTTCTTTTGGAAGTGTTTTTTCAGATTGCAGGAAAATACAAAATAATGTAATATCTTCCCAATTTTTTTTCTGCAGACTGCATTGATACTGGGCAAAATGCCTCAAATCACTAGTCCCACCTGACTCCCCAAGTTTGGATCTCTTAGATTCAAGGGGTTGCTGGAAGGAACACTTTTAATTTTTAGTATTCACATCATTTTGCCATATATGAATAAATGCAAATAGAATGGAAACCAAATACAGTTTTTGTTACCTCTTTGAATCTTCACAAATTCAGTTAGTTGTCAAGGCATACTCCATGTTTTGTTCCCTGTTGTTGTTGCCCTAAGCAAAATCATTTTTCATCACATACAGAAACACCTTCTTTAGAGAGCATTTACCAGCTTGCATGAAAGTATCAATTTACTGGAATCTGCCTAAATTTTCTTGCAGAATTTGTTGATACTGTGCAGGACACATTTTTCACCAGTTTCACTTGGCTCCCAAAGTTTGGTTCTACTAGTTTCAAATGGTTGCTTGCAGAAACACTTTGAATTTTTCAGTTTCACTTCGTTATTCCCTATAGGAATGAATGCAATTGGAACTGGAAACACAACACGGTTTATGCTAGCTGCTTGAAACGTCACACAGTCACTTACTTCTAAGTGTGAATTCCCTGATTTGTTCCCTGTTGAAGTAGCCCTAAGCTGATGCATTTTTCAGCACCTACAGCAATACCTATTCTGTGCACTTTGACACCTGGCAGGAAACTCTGAATTAACTGAAATCTATGCCAAAAGTTGTTTTGAAGATTACATTGATTCTAGTCAGGATTGATAAGTTCCCCATTCCCATCCTGCTCCCCAAATTTTGTACTCCTAAGTTCAAGGTTTCGCTTGCAAGAACACTTTCAATTTTTAGATTTCACTTCGTTTTGCCCTTTAGGGATGAATGCAGTTAGAACTGGAAATGTAACACGT
Source organism: Marmota marmota marmota (assembly GCF_001458135.2). NCBI lineage: Eukaryota > Metazoa > Chordata > Mammalia > Rodentia > Sciuridae > Marmota > Marmota marmota. The sequence goes on along the minus strand of NW_026000016.1, from coordinate 4,013,279 downwards.
TTTGTGCTAGCTAAATGACACTTTATGCAGTCAGTTAGTTCTCAGTATGCACTCTCTCTTTTGTTCCCTGTTGAAGTAGCTTGAAGCAGAAGCATTTCTCAGCACATGAAGAAAAATCTTCTATTGGAAAGTTTTGGCACCTTGCAGAAAAGTCGAATTTACTGGAATCTCTGCCCAAATTCCTCTTGCAGATGTCGTTGCTGCTGGGAAGGATTGATCTGTTCACCAGTCCCATGTTGCTCCCCAAATTTGGTATTCCTATTTTCAAAGGTTTGCAGAAAGTAAGGCTTTAAATTTTCATGTTTCACTTTGTTGTGTCCTACAGGGATGAATGCATTTGCAACTTGAAATCCAACATGGTTTGTGGTAGCAGCTTGAAATTTCATGTACTCAGTTAGTTCTCAGTGTGCTCTCTTTGCTTTATTCCCTTTTGAGGTAGCCCTGAGCAGAAGCATTTCTCAGCACATTCAGGAAACCTTCTTTGGGGAGCTGTTCCACAATTTGCAAAAATGTCATAATTTACTGGAATCTTTACCCAAATTTTTTTCTGAACATTTTGTTGATAATGGGGAGTATTTAACCATACACTAGGCTAACCTTACCCCCCAAATTTGATCTTCCTGGGTTCAATGGTTTGCTTAGAGGAACACTTTGAATTTTCAAGTTTCACTTCATTTTTCCCTATAGGGATGAAGGCAATTGGAACTTGAAATCCAACACGGTTTGTGCTAGCTGCTTGAAACTCAACACACTGTTAAGTGTGCACTTCCAGCTTTATTCTCTGTTGAAGTGTACATAAGAAGAAGCATTTCTCAGTGCATGCAAGAACACCTTATTTTGGGAGCATTTTTCATCTTACAGGAAATTCTGAATTGACTGGAAACTCTACCCAAATTTCTCCTGTGGTATTTGTCGATACTGGGCAGATTTGATCTTTCACCAATCTCACCTTGCTTCACATGTTTGCTCCTTTTAGATTCAAGGGGTCCTGGAAGGAACACTGTCAATTTCCATGTTTCACTTCATTTACCTTATCAGTTGAATGCAACTGGAAGAGTAAATCTAAAATGGTGTAGGCTAGCTACTTGAAACATCAAATTCTCAGTTTTTTCCACAGTGTGCACTCCCTGCATTGTTACCCGTTGCAGAAACACTAAGTAGAAGCATTTATCAGAAGATGCATACCTTCATTTTTAAATGTTTTGGCAGCTTGCAGGAGCACCCAAATTTACTGGAATTTCTGCCCATTACTTTCTGCATATTTCATTGATGCTATGCATATTTTATTATCTCACCAGCCCCATATTGTTGCAAAAATTTTGTTTCCTAAATTCAAGTGTTCGCTGGTAGGAATGTTTTGAATTTTCAGGTTTCATTTAGTTTTGTCCTATAGGGATGAATGCAATTGGAATTGGATATTCAACATGCTTTGTGCTCCCTGCTTGCTACTTCACACACTCAATTAGTTCTCAGTTTGCATTCCCTACTTTGAAATCTGCTGAAGTAATTCTAAGCTGAAGCATTTCTTAGCATGTGCAGGAATACCTCCTATTCAATTTGTTTTGGCACATAGCAGTAAACTTTGTATTTACTGAAATATATGTTAAATTTTAATCTGTGGATTTCGTTAGTTTTTGGAAGTATTTATCCTTTCACTTGTCCCATCATGCTCCCAAAATTACATAACCTTAGGTTCAAGGATTGCTGCCACAAATGGATTGTATTTTAGGTTACACTTTATTCAGACCTATAAGGATGAATATAGTTAAAACTAGAAGCACAACACAATTTGTGACACCTGCTGGACACTTCACAAAGTCAGTTAGTTCTCAGTGTACACTCCCTACTTTGTTCCCTGTTGAAGTAGCCCTAAGAAGAAGCATTTCTCAGCAAGTGCAAGAACACCTTCTTTTGGGATCATTTTGGAAACTTGCAGGAGAGTTCAAAATTACAAGAATTTCTATGCAAATTTTTCCTGAAAATTTTATTGATATTGTGTCAGATTGATACTTTTAGCAGTCCTACCTTGGTCCCCAAATATGGTACTCCTAGGTTTAAAAGATTCCTGGAAAGAAGGCTTTGAATTTTCAGATTTCACTTCGTTTTGCACTATAGATATGGATGTAATTAGAAATGGATCTCAAAAAGTGTTTGTTCTAGGTTCTTGAAACTTTACAAACTCGGTTACTTCTTAATGTGCACTCCCTGCTTTGATCCCTGTTGATGTATCCCTAGGCAGAAGCATTTCTCAACATGAGATAGAACACCTTCTATTGGGTGTAATTTGTCACCTAGCAGGAAGGTGTGAATTTACTTGAATTTCTGCATAAAATTTTCCTGTAGATTTTGTTGATATTGGGCAAGATGATCATTCACCAGTCTTACATTGCCAAACAATATGTGGTCTTCCAAGGTTCAAGGATTCTCTGGCAGGAATGCTTTGAATTTTCTGGATTCATTTTTTACCCTACAAGGATGAATGCATTTTCAATCAGGAATCCAAAAAAAATGGTTTTTGTTAGCTGTTTGAAACATCACAGACACAGTTAGTTCCTAGTGTGCACTCCCAGCTTTGTCCCCTATCGAAGTATGCAATGTGAGTAGTAATAATTTCTTTTGAGAGTGTTTTGGCAGCTTGTATTAATGTTTGAACTGACTGGAAGTCTGACCAATTATTCAGCAGATTTTTTTAAACTGGGCTACGATTGATCCTTGCACCAGTCCCACCTTTTCCCTCAAATTTTGTTCTCCCTGGTTCAATAGTTTGCCTGAAACAAGGCATTGAATATTCAGGTTTTACTTCATTTTTTCCTGTAGAGATGAATGCATTTAGAACTGGAATATAAACAGTTTGTGATAGGTGCTTGAAACGTCACACACTCAGTTAATTTTCAGTGTGCACTCACTGCTCTGTTCCTGTTGAATTAGCATTAAGCAGAAGCATTTCCAACAGGTAAAAGAACACCTCCTTTTGGAAGAGATTAAGCAGCATGAAGAAAAGTCTGAATTTACTGAAAACAGTAAACAAATTAAACAAATTTTTTCTACAGATTTCATTGACATTAGATGGGATGAATCCATTTACCAATCTCATTTAGCTCCCTGCCCAAATTTAGTTTTCCTAGGTTCAGGGTTCCTTGCGAGGAACACTTTAAATTTTCAGGTTTCACTGTGTTTAGACCTATATGGATGAATGTAACTGGAATTAGAATCCAACAAAATTTGTGTGTGCTGCTTGAAACTACATAAACTCACTTAGTTTTCAGTGTGCACTCTGACTTTGTCCCTTGTTGCAGCATTCATCACATGCTATAACAACTTCTTTTGTGAGGATTTTGGTAGCTTGCATTAATGTTTGATTTGACTGGAATTATGACCAAGTTTTTCAATGGAGGTTTTGGATACTGGGCAAGATTCATCCTTGCACCAGTTCCACCTTGCCTTCCAAACTTGATTCTTTTATGTGCAAGAATTTGCTGAGGGGAAGACTTTGAATTTTCAGATTGCACTTAGTTTTGCACTATAGGGATGAAAGCAATTGTAAATGAAAATCAAACATGATTTGTGCTACTTGCTTGAGGCTGCACACAGTTATTTTTCAGTGTACATTCTGTGCTCTTTTCTGTGTTGAAAAAAGCTCTAAGCAGTTGCCTTTCTCAGCGAGTGCAAGAACACCTCCTTTTGCAGGAATATCTGAACTTACTGGAATTTCTGCCCCAATTTTGACTAAGGAGTTCATTGATAATGGGCAAGATGGACCCATTCAAGAGATTCATTAGCCCCCACAATTTTGTCACTCTAGGTTCAGGGGTTCACTGGCAGGAATGCTTTCAATTTGCAAGTTTCACTTCATTTTGAACTATAGTGATGAATGCAATTGACACTGGAAATCCAACATGTTTTGTGATAGTTTCTTCAAAGATGACACACTCAGTTAGTTCATAGTGTGCATTCTGTGCTCTGTTTCCTGTTGAAGTAGCCCTAACTAGAAGCATTTCTCAACACATGCAGAAACACCTTTTGCGGGGAGCGTTCCAGAACCTTGCAAGAAAGTCCCAATTTACTGAAATCTCTAGCCAAAGTTTTCTTAAGGATTTCATTGGTACTGGGAAGGATGGATTCTTTCACCATTCCTATCTTGCAGCCCACATTTGGTCTTCCTTGGTTCAAGGGTTTGCTGCCAAGTAGGCTTCAAATTTGAAGGTTTCACTTCAATTTTCCTTGTAGGAATCAATGCAATTGGAATTCGAAATCCAAAATGGTTGGTGCTAGTGATATGAAAGTTCACACAATCAGTTAGTCTTCAGTTTTCACTTCATGCTCTGTTCCCTGTTTAAGTAGCCCTAAGCAGAAGCATTTCTCAGCAAGTGCAGGAACACCTTCTATTTGGAGCATTTTGGAAACTTGCAGGAGAGTTCACATTTACTAGAATATCTGCTCAAATTTTTCCTGCGAATGTTGTTGATACTGGGCCACATTGATACTTCCTGCAATCTCACATTGGCCCCCAAATATGGTACTCCTAGGTTCAAGAATTTCCTGGAAAGAAGGCTTTGAATTTTCAGGTTTCACTTTGTTTAACACTATACTGATTAATGTAATTGGAAATATAAATGGAGCTGAGTTTGAGCAACGTTCTCTCAACTTCACAGACTCAGTTAGTTCTTAATGTCCACACACTGCTTTGATCCCTATTGATGTATTGCTAGGCAGAAGCATTTCTCAGCACATCTAAGAACACCTTCTGTTGGGTGGTATTTGGCCCTGGCAGGAAAGTGTGAATTTACTGGAATTTCTGCATGAACATTTCCCATAGATTTTGTTGATACTGGGCAAGTTGGTCATTCACCAGTCTTATCTTGCCCTTCAATATTTGATCTTCCTATGTTCATGTATCCTCTGGCAGGAATGCTTTTAATTTTAAGTTTCACTTCTTTTTGCCCTACAATGATGAATGTATTTTGAACTGAAAATCCAAAACATTTTAGGCTAACTGCTTAAAACTTCGAAGAATCAGTTCTCAGGGTGCACTCTGGCTTTGATTCTTATTGCAGTATTCAGCACATGCAGTAATACATGTTATGGGGAGCATTTTAGCAGCTAACATTAATGTTAAAATTTACTGGAATTCTGATTAAGGTTTTCAGTGGATGTTTTGGATACTGGGCAAGATTGAATATTGCACCAGTCTTACCTTGCCCTCCAAATTTCTGTCTTTTACGATCAAGGATTCGGTGAGAGAAATGCTTTGAATTTTCAGATTACACATAGTTTTGCCCAAAACGGATGAAAGCAATTGCAAACAAAAATCAAACATGGATTGTGCTACTTGATTGAGACTTCACAAACTCAGTTATCTTCTTATATCTGTTGAAGTAACTCTAAGCAGTTGTATTTCTCAGTGAGAGCAGGAACTCCTTCTTTGGGGAGCCTTTGAGCAGCTTCCAAATTTACTGGAATCTCTGACCAAATTTTTCCTGAGAAGTTCATTGATAATGAGCATGATGAATCCATTCATAAGTTTAATTAGCCCTGCAAATTTGGTCATTCTAATTTCATGGGTTTGCTGGCAGGGATGCTTTTAATTTGCAGGTTTCACTTCATTTTGACCTATAGTGATGAATGCAATTCAAAGTGGAAATCCAACCCGTTTTGTGCTACTTTCTCCAAATGTGACACCCACAGTTTATTCTCAGTGTCCATTCTATGCTATGTTCCCTGTTGAAGTAGCCCTAATCAGAAGCATTTCTCAACATGTGCAGGAACACTGTTTTGGGGGAGTGTTTCAGAACTTTGCAAGAAAGTCCCAATTTACTAGATTTCTACACAAAATTTTCTTATGCATTACATTGGTACTGGGAAGGATGGACATTTTTACCATTCCCATCTTGCATGCCAAATTTGGTATTCCTTGGTTCAAGGAGGCTTCAAATTTTAAGGTTTCACTGGGATTTTTCCTGTAGGAATCAATGCAATTGGAATTCAAAATCAAAAATGATTGGTGCTAGTGACTTGAAACTTCACACACTCAATTAGTCTTCAGGGTTCACTTCCTGCTCTGTTCCCTATTTATGTAGGCCTAAGAAGAAGCATTCCTCAGCAAGTGTAGGAACACCTTCAATTGGGAACATTTTGAAACCTTGCAAGAGAGTTCTTATTCACTGGAATATCTGCTCAAATTTTTCCTGCGAATGTTGTGGAACTGGGCCACATTGATACTTTCTGCAGTCTCACCTTGGCCCCTAAATATGGTTCCCCTAGGTTCAAGAGTTTCCTGGAAAGAAGGCATTGAATTTTCAGGTTTCACTTTGTTTTACACTATACCAATGAATGCAATTGGAAATGGAAATAGAACAGAGTTTGTGCAAGGTTTTCTCAACTACACAGACTAAGTTACTTCTAAGTGTGCACTCCCTGCTTTCATCCCTGTTGAAGTATCCCCAGGCAAAAGCTTTTCTCAGCACATGAAAGAACACCTTTGATTGGGTGGGATTTGGCCCTAGCAGGAAAGTGTGAATTTACTGGAATTTCTGCATGAATTTTTCCCCAGATTTTGTTGATACTGGGCAAGTTGGTCATTCACCAGTCTTACCTTGCCCTTCAATATTCGGTCTTCCCAGGTTCCAGGATTCTCTGGCAGGAATGCTTTGAATGTTCAGTTTCACTTCTTTTTGCCCTACAAGGATGAATGCATTTTGAACTGGAAATCCAGAGTGGTTTAGGCTAACTGCTTGAAACTTCAAAGACTTAGTTCTTGGTGTGCACTCTGGCTATGTTTCTTGTTGCGGTATTCATCACATGAAGTAATACCTTTTATCAGAGCATTTTAGCAGCTAGCATTAAGGTTCAAATTTACTGGAATTCTGACCATGTTTTTCAGTGAATGCTCTGGATACTGGGCAAGATTGATTCTTGCACCAGTCCCACCTTGCCCTCTTAATTGTTTCTTGTACGTTCAAGGATTTGCTGAGAGGAACGCTTTGTATTTTCAGATTGTCTTTAGTTTGGCTCTGTAGGAATGAAAGCAATTGCAAATGAAAATCAAACAGTTTGTGCTTCTTTCTTGAGACTTCACACACTGTTATTTTTCAATGTGCACTCCATGCTCTTTTCTCTGTTGTAGTAGCTCTAAGCAGTTGCATTTCTCAGCGAGTGCAAGAACACCTTTTGTAGGGAGACTTTGAGCAGCTTGCAGGAACTTGGGAATTTACTAAAATCTCTGCCCCAATTTTTCCTGAGAAGTTCATTGATCATGGGCAGGATGGAACCATTCACTACTTTTATTAGCCAACAAATTTGTTCACTGTAGGTTCAAAGTTTTGCTGGCAGTAACCCTTTCAAATTGCAGGTTTCACTTCATTTTGAACTATAGTGATGAATGCAATTGAAAGTGGCAATCCAACACACTTTGTGCTACTTTCTCCAATTGTGACACCCTAAGTTTGCTCTCAGTGTTCACTGTATGTTCTGTTTCCTGTTAAAATAGCCCTAATCAGAAGCATTTTGAAATATGTGCAGGAGCACCTTTTGGGGGGAGCACTTAAGAAACTTGCAAGAAAATCCCAATTTTCTGTAATCTCTAGACAAAGTTTTCTTATGTATTTCATTGATCCTGAAAAGGATGGATCTTTTCACCATTCCCATCTTGCACCCCCACATTTGGTCTTCCTCAGTTAAAGGGTTCGCTGGCAACAAGGCTTCAAGTTTTCATGTTTCTCTTCCATTTTCCCTTTGGGATCAATTCAATTGGAATTCAAAATGTGAAATGGTTGGTGCTAGTGACTTGAAGCTTCACACCCTCAGTTAGTCTTCAGGGTTCATTCCCTGCTCTGTTCCCTATTTATGTAGCCATAAGCAGAACCATTTCTCAGCAAGTGCAGGAACACCTTCTATTGGTAGTATTTTGGAACCTTGCAAGAGAGTTCTAATTCACTAGAATATCTGCTCAAATTTTTCCTGCGAATGTTGTGGATGCTGAGCCACATTGATACTTTCTGCAGTCTCACCTTAGTCCCCAAATATGGTCCTCCTAGGTTCAAGAGTTTCCTGGAAGGAAGCCTTTGAATTTCAGGTTTCACTTCGTTTTACACTATACCAATGAATGCAATTGGAAATGGAAATAGAACAGAGTTTGTGCAAGGTTCTCTCAACTTCACAGACTCAGTTAGTTCTTAATGTGCACTCCCTACTTTGATCCCTGTTGAAGTATCCCTAGGCAGAAGAACTTCTCAGCACATACAAGAACCCAATATTGGGTGGGATTTCGCCCTAGAAGAAAGTGTGAATTTACTGGAATTTCTGCATAAATTTTTCCCTAGATTTTGTGGATACAGGGCAAATTGGTCATTCACCAGTCTTACCTTTCCCTTCAATAATTGGTCTTCCTAGATTCAAGGATTCTACTGCAGGAATGCTTTGAATGTTCAGTTTCACTTCTTTTTGCCCTACAAGAATGAATGCATTTTGAACTGGAAATACAGAATGGTTTAGGCTAACTGCTTGAAACTTCAAAGACTCAGTTCTCAGTGTGTACTCTGGATTTGTCCCTTGTTGCAGTACTCAGCCCATGCAGTAACACCAGGTTGGGGGAGCATTTTGGCAGCTTGCATTAATGTTCAATGTGATGGAATTCTGACCAAGTTTTTCAGCGGATGTTTTGGATACTGGACAAGATTCATGCTTGCACCAGTCCCACATTGCCTTGCAAAATTGTTTCTTGCATGTTTAAGGATTTTCTGAGAGAAACGCTTTGAATTTTCAAATTGTGTTTAGTTTGGTTCTATAGGGATGAAAGCTATTGCAAACAAAAATCAAACATGTTTTGTGCTACTTGCTTGAGACTTCACACACTCAGTTATTTTTCAGTGTGCACTGTGTGCTCTTTTCTCTGTTGAAGTAGCTGTAAGCAGTTGCATTTCTCAGCAAGTGAAGGAACACCTTTTGTAGGGAGCCTTTGATCAGCTTGTAGAAACTTTCGATATTACTGCAATCTCTGCCTTAATTTTTCCTGAGGAGTTCATTGATCACAACAAAGATGGATCCATTCACAAGTTTCATTAGCCCCACAAATTTGGTCATTCCAGTTTCAAAGATTCACTGGCAGGGACGCTTTCAATTTGCAGGTTTCACTTCATTTTGAACTGTAGTGAAGAATACAATTGAAACTGGAAATCCAACATGTTTCGTGCTAGTTTCTTCAAAGGTGACACACTCAGTTAGTTCACTGTGTGCACTCTGTGCTCTGTTTCTTATTGAAGTAGCCCAAATCAGAAACATTTCTCAGAAGTGCAGGAACAGCTTTTTTTGAGGAGCATTCCAGAACCTTGCAAGAAAGACCCTATTTAATGGAATCTCTAGGCAAAGTTTTCTTATGGATTTCATCAGTACAGTGAAGGATGGATCTTTTCACCATTCCCATCTTGCACCCCACATTTGGTATTCCTAGGTTCAAGGATTCACTGGCAAGTAGGCTTCAAATTTTCAGGATTCACTTCGATTTTCCCTGTATGGATCAATGTTTTTGGAATTAGAAATCCAAAGCAGTTGGTGCTACTGACTTGAAACTCCACACACACAGTAGTCTTCTGTTCCCTATTTATGTAGCCCTAAGCAGAAGCATTTCTCAGCAAGTGCAGGAACACCTTCTATTGGGAGCATTTTGGAATCTTGTAGGAGAGTTCGAATTTACTGGAATATCTGCTCAAATTTTTCCTGCAAATGTTGTTGATGCTGGGCCAGAGATACTTTCTCCAGTCTCATCTAGGTCCCCAAATATGGTCCTTCTAGGTTCAAGATTTTCCTACAAAGAAGACTTTGAATTTTCTGGTTTCACTTTGTTTTACACTATACCAATGAATGCAATTGGAAATGGAAATTGAAGAGAGTTTGTGCAAGGTTTTCTAAACTTCCCAGACTCAGGTAGTTTTTAGTGTGCACTCCATGCTTTGATCCCTGTTGAAGTATCCCTATGCAGAATCATTTCTCAGCACATGCAAGAGCACCTTCTATTGGGTAGGATTTGGCCCTATCAGGAAATTGTGAATTTACTGCAATTTCTGCATAAATTTTTCCCATAGATTTTGTTGATATTGGGAAAGTTTGTCATTCACCAGTCTTACCTTGCCCTTCAATATTTGGTCTTCCTAAGTTCAAGGGTTCTCTGGCAGAAATGCTTCGAATTTTCAGTTTCACTTCTTTTTGCCCTGCAAGGACGAATACATTTTGAACTGGAGATCCAAAATGGTTTAGGCTAACTGCTTGAAACTTCAAAGACTCAGTTCTCAGTGTGCACTCTGGCTTTGTTTCTTGTTACAGTATTCAGCACATGCAGTAATATCTGTTATGGAGAGCATTTTAGCAGCTAGCATTTATCTTCAAGTTTACTGGATTTTTGAACAAGTTTTTCAGCAGATGTTTTGGATACTGGGCAAGATGGATTCTTGCACCAGTCTCACTTTGCCTTCCAAATTTGTCTCTTTTATGTTCAATGATTTGCTGAGAGGAATGCTTTAAATTTTCAGATTACAATTAGTTTTGCCCTATAGGAATGAAAGCTATTGCAAATGAAAATCAAACACAGTTTGTGCTACTTCTTGAGACTCCACACACTCAGTTATTTTTCATGGTGCACTCTATCCTCTATTCTCTGTTGAAGTAGCTTTAAGCAGTTGCATTTCTCAGCGAGTGAAGAAACACCTACTTTAGGGAGCCTATGAGCAACTTGCAGTAACTTTCAAATTTATTGGTATTTCTGCCCATTTTTTCCTGAGTAAGTTCATTAAAAATGTGCAGGATAGATCAATTCACAAGATTCCTTAGCCCTGCAAATTTGGTAATTCTATGTTCAGTGTTTCTTGGCAGGGATGCTTTCAATTTGCAGGTTTCACTTCATTTTGAACTTTAGTGATGAATGAAATTGAAACTGGAAATCCAACACTTTTTATGCTAGCTACTTCCAAAGTGACACACTCAATTAGTTCACAGTGTGCACTCTGTGCTCTGCTTACTCTTGAATTATCCCAAATCAAAAGCATTTCTCCACACGTACAGGAGCACCTTATGGGGAGAGTGTTCCAGAAGCTTGCAAGAAAGTCCCAATTTACTGGAATGTCCAGACAAAGTTTTCTTATGGATTTCATTGGTACTGGGAGGATGTATATTTTTAACATTCCCATCTTGCACCCCACATTTGGTCTTCCTTGGTTCAAGGGTTCACTGGCAAGTAGGCTTCAAATTTTGAGGTTTCACTTCAATTTTCCCTTAAGGGACAAATGCAATTGGAATTCAAAATCCAAAATGCTTGGTGCTAGGGAATTGAAACTTCACACACTCAGTCTTCAGGTTTCACTTCCTGCTCTGTTCCCTATTTATGTAGCCCTAAGCAGAACCATTTCTCAGCAAGTGCAGAAATACCTTCAATTGGGAGCATTTTGGAACCTTGCAAGAGAGTTCTAATTCACTGGAATATCTGCTCAAATTTTCCCTCAAATTTTGTTGATACTGGGCCAAGGTGATACTTTCTGCAGTCTCAACTTGGTCCCAAAATATGGTCCTCCTGGGTTCAAGAGTTTCCTGGAAAGAAGGCTTTGAATTTTCAGGTTTTGCTTTGTTTTACACTATACCAATGAATGCAATTGGAAATGGAAATAGAACAGAGTTTGTGCAAGGTTCTCTCAACTTCACAGACTCAGTTAGTTCTTAGTGTGTACTCCCTGCTTTCATCCCTGTTGAAGTATCCCCAGGCAGAAACTTTTCTCAGCACATGAAAGAACACCTTTGATTGGGTGGGATTTGGCCCTGGCAGAAAAGTGTGAATTTACTGGAATTTCTGCATGAATTTTTCCCCAGATTTTGTTGGTACTGGGCAAGTTGTTCATTCACCAGTCTTACCATGCCCTTCAACATTTGGTCTTCTAGGTTCAATGATTCTCTGGTAGGCACGCTTTGAATGTTCAGTTTCACTTATTTTTGCCCTACAAGGATGAATGCATTTCGAACTGGAAATCCAGAATGGTTTAGGCTAACTGCTTGAAACTTCAAAGACTCAGTTCTCAATGTGCACTCCGGCTTTGGCCCTTCTTGCAGTATTCAGGATATGCAGTAACACCTGTTTGGGCGAGCATTTTGGCAGCTTGCATTAATGTTCAAATTTACTGGAATTCTGACCATGTTTTTCAGTGGATGTTTTGGATCCTGGGAAAGATTGATTCTTGCACCAGTCCCACCTTGCCCTTTTAATTGTTTCTTGTATGTTCAAGGATTTGCTGAAAGAAATGCTTTGAATTTTCAGATTGTCTTTAGTTTGTCTCTATAGTGATGAAAGCAATTTTTTTAAAAAAATCAAACACTATTTGTGCTACTTGCTTGAGACTCCACACACTGTTATTTTTCACTGTGCACTCTGTGCTCTTTTCTCTGTTGAAGTAGCTCTAAGCAGTTGTATTTCTCAGCAAGTGCAGGAACACCTTTTGTAGGGAGCCTTTGAGCAGCTTGCAGGAACTTTTAAATTTCCTAAAATCTCCACCCCAATTTTTCCTGAGGAGTTCATTGATCATGGGCAGGATGGAACCATCCACGAGTTTTATTATCCTGCAAGTTTGGTCACTGTAGGTTCAAAGTTTCACTGGCAGGAACCCTTTCAATTTGCAGGTTTCACTTCATTTTGAACTATGGTGATGAATGCAATTGAAAGTGGCAATCCAACACATTTTGTGCTACTTTCTCCAATTGTGACACCCTAAGTTAGTTCTCAGTGTGCACTGTATGCTCTGTTTCCTGTTGAAGTAGCCCTAATCAGAAGCATTTTGAAACACGTGCAGGAGCACCTTTTGGGGGGAACACTCAAGAACCTTGCAAGAAAATCCCAATTTACTGAAATCTCTAGACAAAAATTTCTTATGTATTTCATTAATCCTGAAAAGGATGGATCTTTTCACCATTCCCATCTTGCACCCCACATTTGGTTTTCCTTGGTTCAAGGGTTTGCTGGCAAGTAGTCTTCAAATTTTCGTGTTTCACTTCCATTTTCCTTTTCGGGATCAATGCAATTGGAATTCGAAATCTGAAATGGTTGCTGCTAGTGACTTGAAACTTCACACACTCAGTTAATCAGGTTTCACTTCCTGCTCTGTACCCTGTTTAACTAGCCCTAAGAAGAAGCATTTCTCAGCAAGCGCAAGAACACCTTATATTGGGAGCATTTTGGAACCTTGCAAGAGAGTTCAAATTTACTGGAATATCTGCTCAATTTTTTCCTGCAAATGTTGTGGATCCTGGGCCAGGTTGATGTTTTCTGCAGTCTCACCTTGGTCCCCAAATATGGTCCTCCTAGGTTCAGAGTTTCATGAAATGAAGGCTTTGAAGTTTCAGGTTTCACTTTGTTTTATACTATATCAATGAATGTAATTGGAAATGGGAAACAAACAGAGTCTGTGCAAGGTTCTCCCCACTTCACAGACTCAGTTAGTCCTTTGTGTGCACTCCGTGCATTGATCCCTGTAGAAGTATCCCAAGACAGAAGCATTTCTCAGCACATGCAAGAACACCTTCAATTGACTGGGTTTTGGACCGAAGAGGATAGCGTGAATTTACTGGAATTTCTGCATGAATTTTTCCTGTAGATTTTGTTGATATGGGGCAAGCTGGTCATTCACCAGTCTTACCTTGCCCTTTAATATTTGATCTTCCAAGGTTCAAGGATTCTCCATCAGGGATGCTTTGAATTTCCAGTTTGCCCTACAAGGATGAATGCATTTTGAACTGGAAATCCAGAACAGTTTAGGCTAACTGCTTGAAACTTCAAAGACTCAGTTCTCAGTGTGCACTCTGGTTTTGTCCCTCATTGCAGTATTCAGCACATGGAGTAACACCTGTTTGGGGGAGCATTTTTGCAGCCTGCATTAATGTTTGAATTGACTGGAATTCTGACCAAGTTTTTAAGTGGATGTTTTGAATACTGGGCAAGATGGATTCTTGCACCAGTCCCACCTTGCCCTCCAAATTGTTTCTTTACATTCAAGGATTTGCTGAGAGGAATACTTTGAATATTCAGATTGCCTGTTGTTTTGCTCTGTAGGAATGAAAGCAATTGCAAAACAAAATCAAACATGGTTTGTCCTACTTGCTTGAGACTTCACACACTCAAATTATTTTACAGCATGCAATCTGTACTCTTTTCTTTGTTGAAGTAGCTCTAAACAGTTGCATTTCTCAGTGAGTGCAAGAACACCTTCTGTAGGGAGCTTTTGAGCAGCTTGCAGGAACTTCCAAATTTACTGGAATCTGTGGCCCAATTTTTCTTGAAGAGTTCATTGATCATGGGCAGGAAGGATCCATCCACAAGTTTCTTTATACCCACAAATTTATTTTTTTAGGTACAGGGTTTCAGTGGCAGGAACTCTTTCCATTTGCAGATTTCACTTCATTTTGACCTATAGTGATGGATGCATTTAAAAGTGGCAATCCAATTCATTTTGTGCTATTTTCTTTAAATGTGACACCCTCAGTTAGTTCTCAGTGTGCAGTCTGTGCTCTGTTTTTTGTTGAAGTAGCCATATCAGAAGTGTTTCTCAACATTCAGGAACATCTTTTGGGGGAAGCATTTCAGAACCTTGCAAGAAAATCCCAATTTACTGAAATCTCTAGCCAAAGTTTTCTTATGGATTTCATTGATCCTAAGAAAAATGGGTCTTTTCACCATTCCCACTTTCACCCCACATTTGATATTCCTCGTTTCAAGGGTTTGATGGCAAGTAGGCTTCAAATTTTAAGGTTTCACTTTGATTTTCCCTGTAGGGATCAATGCAATTATAATTCAAAATCAAAAATGGTTGGTGCTAGAGACTTTAAAGTTCACACACTCAGTTAGTCTTCAGGATTCACTTTCTGCTCTGTTCCTTTTTTAAGTACCCTAAGCAGAAGCATTTCTCAGCAAGTGCAGGAACACCTTCTATTGGGAGCATTTTGGAACCTTGAAGGAGAGTTCAAATTTGCTGGAATATCTGCTCAATTTTTTCTCAAATGTTGTTGACACTGGGCAAGATTTATACTTTCTGAAATCTCAACTTGGTCCCCAAATATGGTTCTCCTAGGTTCGAGAGATTACTGGAATGTAGGCTTTAAAGTTTCAGGTTTCACTTTGTTTTACACTACACTGATGAATGTAATTGGAAATGGAAATAAAACAGAGTTTGTGCAAGGTTCTCTCAACTTCTCAGGTTCTGTTCGTTCTTAGTGTCCACTCCCTGCATTGATCCCTATCGAAGTATCCCTAGGTAGAAGCATTTCTCAGAACATGAAAGAACACCCTCTATTGGGTGGGTTTCCTCCCTAACAGGAAAGTATTAATTTACTGGAATTTCTGCATAAATTTTTCGGTAGACTTTGTTGATACTGGGCAAGTTGGTCATTCACCAGTCTTACCTTGCTCTTCAATATTTGGTCTTCCTAGCTTCAAGGATCCTCTGACAGAAACATTATGAATTTTCAGTTTGAAAATTTGAATACATTTTGCACTGGAAATCCTGAATGGTTATGCTAACTGCTTGAAACTTCAAAGACTCAGTTCTCAGTGGGCACTCTGGCTTTGTCCCTTGTTGCGGTATTCAGCACATGCAGTAACACCTGTTTGGGGGAGCATTTTGGCAGCTTGCATTAATGTTCAAATTTACTGGAATTCTGACCATGTTTTTCAGTGGATGCTTTGGATACTGGGCAAGATTGATGCTTGCACCAGTCCCACCTTGCCCTCTAAATTGTTTCTTGTGCATTCAAGGATTTGCTGAGAGGAACGCTTTGAATTTTCTGATTGTCTTTAGTTTGGCTCTATAGGGATGAAAGCAATTGCAAAAAAAATCAAACATGGCTTATGCTACTTGCTTGAGACTTCACACACTCAGTTATTTTTCAGTGTGCACTCTGTGCTCTTTTCTTTGCTGAAGTAGCTCTAAGCAGTTGCTTTTCTCAGCGAGTGCAGGAACACCTTCTTTAGGGAGCCTGTGAGCAGCTTGAAGGAGCTTCCCAATTCACTGGAATCTGCCCCAATTTTTCCTGAGGAGTTCTTTGAAGTAGCTCTTAGCAGTTGCATTTCTCAATGAGTGCAGGAACACCTTTTTTGGGGAGACTTTGAGCAGCTTGCAGGAGCTTGGGAATTTACAGGAATCTGTGCCCCAGTTTTTCCTGAGGAGTTCATTGATCATAGGCAGGATGGATGCATTCATGAATTTCATTAGCCCACAAATTTGGTCACTGTAGGTTCAAAGGTTCGCTGGCAGGAACACTTTCAATTTGCAGGTTTCACTTCAATTTTGAACTATAGTGATGAATGCAATTGAAAGTGGCAAGCCAACACGTTTTTGTGCTAGTTTCTCCAAATGTGACACACTCAGTTAGTTCTCAGTGTGCATTCTGTGCTCTGATCCCTGTTTAATTAGCCCTAATCAGAAGCATTTCTCAACACATGCAGAAACATCTTTTGGGGGGAGCATTTCAGAACCTTGAAGAAAATATCAATTTACTGAACTCTCTAGACAAAGTTTTCTTATGGATTTCATTGATGTTAAGAAGGATGGATCTTTTCACCATTCTCACTGGCAACCCACATTTTGTCTTCCTGGGTTCAAGGGTTCGCTGACAAGTAGACTTCAAATTTTCAGGTTCCACTTCAATTTTCCCTGCAGGGATTAATGCAATTGGAATTCGAAATCCAAATGGTTGGTGCTAGTAACTTGAAAATTCCCATGCTCAGTTAGTCTTCAGGGTTCACTTCTTGCTCTGTTCCCTGTTTAAGTAGCCCTAAGTAGAAGCATTTCTTGGCAAGTGCAGGAACACCTTCTATTGGGAGTATTTTGGAACCTTGCAGGAGAGTTCAAATTTACTGGAATATCTGCTTAAATTTTTCCCAAAAATGTTGTTGATCCTGGGCCAGGTTGATACTTTCTGCAGTCTCGTCTTTGTCCCCAAATGTGGTCCTCCTAGGTTCAAGAGTTTCCTGGAAAGAAGTATTTGAATTTTCAGGTTTCACTTTGTTTTACACTATACCAATGAATGTCATTGGAAATAGAAATTGAACAGAGTTTGTGCAAGGTTCTCTCAACTTCAAAGACTCAGATAGTTCTTAGTGCGCACTTGCTGCTTTGATCTCTGTTGAAGTATCCCTCGGCAGAAGCCTTTCTTAGCACATGCATCAAAATAAACATGAAGATGAATGGAATAGAATAGAAAGCATAGAGATAAACCCACACACAGACAGTCATCTGAGCCCAACAAAGATACCAAAAACTTTATTTTATATTGGAGAAAATATAGCCTTTTTAATAAATGGTGCTGAGAAAACTGGTTATCCATTTGTAGAAGAATACAATCATCTTTTATCCTGCACAAAAATCTACTCAAAGTGGGTAAAAACCTAGAAATTGGGCCAGAAACTTTGCAACTGCTAGAAGAAAACACAGTCTTAACACTTCAACCTGCGGGCAGAGGCACTGACTTCCTTTACCAGACTCCTAAATCTCAAGAAATAAAACCAAGAATCAATAAATGAGATGGCACAGCAAAGGAAACAATTAAGAGCATGAATAGCAAGCCTGCTACTCATCCAACAGGGGACTAATATATAGAATATAGAAAGAACTTTAAAAATTTAACACCAAAAAAAATTATCAATAAATAGGTAAAAGTACCAAACAGAGATTTTGCAAAGGAAGAATTACAAATGGCCAACAAATATATAAAAAAATAAAGACCAACATCCTTAGCAATCAGGGACATACAAATCAAAACTACATTGAAGACTGAGGTTGTAGCTCAGTGGTAGAGTGCTTGCCTCGCACATGTGAGGCACTGGGTTCGATCCTCAGTACCACATAAAAATGAATAAACAAAATAAAGATATTGTGTCCGTGTATAACTAAAAAAGTATTAAAAATATAGTGATGAAAAACAAAATTATCAGAAATAATGTATTTTTTTTAAAAAACTACATTAAGATTTCATCTCACTCCAGTTAGAATGACAATCATCAAGATTAATAATAAATGCTGGTGTGGATGTGGAGAAAAAGATACACTCACATATTGTTGGTGGGACTACAAATTAATACAAGTTTGGAAGGCAGTATACAGATTCCTCAAATGAGAGGAAATAGGACCACCATCCCAGCTATACAACTTCTTGATATTTACCCAAAATAACTAAAATTAGTATACTAATAGCAATACAGGAACATCAAAATTTATCGCTGTGTGATTCGCAATCACCAAGTTATGAAAATAGTCCAGATGCTCATCAACAGAGGAATTGTATAAAGAGAATGTGGTATACAAACACAATGGAGTTTTACTCAGTCATAAAAAAAAGAATGAAATTAGGGGCTGGGATTGTGGCTCAGCAGTAGAGCGCTCGCTAGCATGTGCAAGGCCCTGGGTTCAATCCTCAGTGCCACATAAAAATAAATAAACAAAAAAAGGTATTGTGTCCAACTACAACTAAAACAAAATAAATATTTTTATATTTATTTTCTGATATACAGTAGAACTAAATAACTTCATGCTAAGTGAAATAAGCCAGACTCCGAAAGTCAATGGTCAAATGTTTTCACTCTTTTGTGGAAGCTAGATCAAAATAAGGCAAAAATTGATAATAATAAGGTGGGAGAGTGTCCCATCAAAATAGAAGGGAGATCAGTGGAATAGAAGAAGGAGTTAGGGGAGGAATGATTAATGGAAATCAATCAAATTTTGTATGTACATATATGATGTACCACAGTGAATTTCACCTTTCTATATATCTATAAATCACAAATAACATAACATATTTATTCATAAACAATAAATAAATAGAAGGAAGACTAGAATATTAGAGGAAGGGAAAAGGTGATGGAGGAGAGAATGAAGTATAGGGGACTGAATTGGAACTAACTATATTCCATGTATGTATGATTATGTCAAATGGGCTCCATTTCTATCTATAACTATAGTGCACTGATAAAACATAAAATCTCTTCTGGTTAAACCCCGTATCTTCTTCACACCTGTGCCTGTAGATGAAAATAATCCATACAAGCCTGTTGACTAACAAACCTCCTTAGAGCCCCTCAACACTGTCTAGCAATCCTACTCACTGCCCTGGCTTGTATATTCCCTTTTTGCTGAAGTTATTACTTCACAATATCCATCTTCAATTTTTTTCTCTCCTCAAATTGTTTCCTTTTACTGTCTGCCTCCTCCCAAAAACTTCACAAGCAGTGTCCTCAATTCACTATTGATTGAAAAAAAATGGAAACAGTAATAAATTCCTAAATTGTTCCACCTAAAAAAAATGTCCTACATTTTTTTGTTTCCACCTACAAACAAATGTCCATGAAACATATTGAGTTTATTCCCATCCTCAATAATGATTTGTCCTCAATTAGTCTTTTTCTTTGGTTCTATTCATCCTTTTATTTTCAGCTCAAATATGACTTTCTTAGGAAGGCCTTTTTTTTATTACCCAAAACTTTTTATTTTATTTATTTTTTTTTAATTTTTTATTGTTGGTTTTTCAAAACATTACATAGTTCTTGACATATTATATTTCACACTTTGATTCAAGTGGGTTATGAACTCCCATTTTTACCCCATATACAGATTGCAGAATTACATCAGTTACACATCCATTGATTTACATATTGCCATACTAGTGTCTGTTGTGTTCTGCTGCCTTTCCTATCCTCTACTATCCCCCCTCCCCTCCCCTCCCCTCTTCTCTCTCTACCCCCTCTACTATCATTCATTTCTCCCCCTTGTATTATTTTTCCCTTTCCCCTCACTTCCTCTTGTATGTACTTTTGTATAACCCTGAGGGTCTCCTTCCATTTCCATGCAAT
>NW_026000016.1:3944015-3992718 GCF_001458135.2 Marmota marmota marmota | reverse complement strand
TTTCACCTCTTTTGTTAGGTTGATTCCCAAGTATTTTATTTTTTTTGAAGATATTGTGAATGGAGTGGTTGTCCTCATTTCCATTTCAGAGGATTTGTCGCTGATATACAGGAATGCCTTTGATTTATGCGTGTTGATTTTATATCCTGAGGAAGGCCTTTTTTGACTGACCTTCATAGTTAAATCTTACCTCCTTACTCTGGTATTCTTCCATTAGAATGTAACCTACATGGGGACATAGACTTTGTTATTTTTACTAACTTATCCACAAATTCCACAATAATGGCTAGCACATAATAGGCAACCAGTAAATATTAGCTAAATAAGTAATGTTTATCTATTAATTCTAAAAATAGAGTTTTTATGTATCATGTTCACTTTCAAGTCTGAAAATGGCTACCTCTGTGCCTGATAGAGAGTTGATATTAAATTTATAGTGCTGAATAAATGAATAAATATGGTTCTTCAAAAAAGCACTTTTTAAAATACGGGAGAAAAAATAAGGATTAGGGAGAACTGAAAAGAATATAAAAATTCAAAATAAAATAAAGATCATATTGTATGCAGGCCAGGCTGCTGTGAGGGTGACAAATTGACTTGCCCCAGCTCACCTTGACACTGGCCCAAGGCACCTCAGTCCTGCCACATCTGAATGGTAGGATCCACCTGCTTGCCACCAGTGCTGGAACCTACCAGGTCTGCCACTTGGCCACTCCACTGCTCCACTGCTCCTTCTCCGGAGGTACCAAGAGACCTGGCTGTGAGGCTGCAGGAGCCATGTCAGTATTTCAGCACCTTGTAGGGATACAAAGATAGGCAACTTATAGACAGGCTAGAAATTATGTAGCTAAAGCATATAATGAAAGGTGATCATGGAAATATGCATAAAGTGCCATGGTAGACCAGGTGAAGAAGTAATCAGTTCTTGGACTGGGTCTGTAGCTCAATGGCAGAACGCTTGCCTTACACATGTGAGAAGATGGATATGATACTCAGCACCATATAAAAAATAAATAAATAAAATAAAAGTGTTTAAAAAAAGAAATAATTAACTCTAAAGTGATCAGAAAAAAAAATATACAAATCTGGACACTTATAATTATAAAGTGTGTCTAAAATGTGATTTTCTCTACAATGTTCAATCACACAAATACTCAAAGCAGTGTGTCTCTATATTATAAAACAATGGTCATACAGTGACAAAAAACACAGGCATTTTGGGAACAGAATACACCTAGTCAAATACCATTTAAAAGAACTCACAACAAGTAGGTTAAATGAAGCCATTTGAAATGATTTCTTCCAAATTATATGTTAAAGAAATTCTAACTACTGACTTTCTTCAATTTAGAAGTCTTCAATTTAGAAATTACACACTTCTAAATATCAGTTAGTGAACAACTAGTTGCTTAAATACTATAGTAAATTGCATTCTACATAACAATTGAATGTTCATATATTTTGTCTAGTCATTCAGCATTCATGGAATAAAAAACAATTATCTGGCCCATAAAATTAAAAACATAATTAATTTACTAATTATATGATCATGTAGGCCAAAGGATTATTTTAACATATATTTAATATACTTTGATATATGTATTTGCCATATTTTTGAAAAGCTACTTACAAAGCTACATTTTAAAAATGAAGACTCATCTTTTTAAATTTATTACATGTGGAGCTATTGGGCTTTTTCCCAAGATAGACAAAAAGACCATAAAACAACAAATAAAAGTATCTTATTACAGAATTCTAACATTCATCTTGACAACTATTATACTTGCATTCATAAACCTGCACTTAAATCTTTGGAAGAACCAAAGTGCCTTCCTACTTGTTCTAAAATGAAGCCAAGCTGATCCCCCATTGGGTTGTTTGTTTCCTCTGCTTGGAATGCTCTTTCTCCAGATATCCACAGTTTGCTCTTTCAACTCCTTCAAGTCTAATACCAGTTATCACCTTCTCAGTAAGTCTTACCCTGGCCATCCTATCTACAGTCTCAACCTGCCCTTCTCCTCTACCCTGTCCTGCCTCCCATCTCCTGGTCATCCTTATGCTGCTTTATTTTTTTATTTATTCTTAACACACAACATAACTTCCTGTTATTATGTTTTATTTACTATTTTTCTTCACTACTGGAATGTAGGCACCATGAATGGAGGAACTTTTGTCCAGTTTGTTCACTAAAATACCAAAGACTTTAAAACTATGCCTAATACAAAGTACATGCTCCAAAAAAAAATTTGTTGGATAGTGAATAGATCAATATAAAAAAGTAAATATGAAAATTTCAAATAGTTTTGACAATAAATTCCATAAAATATTTAAGAAAGAAATAATATAATCTTTTTCCCACTTTTTAAAACTTTAATTCCAGCCTTAATTTTCACAACACAGTTACAATGCATTTATAGTCAATCCAACACATATATACAGCCTGCCTTAAAAAATGTTACCTCCTAGACAGCTGTCAATCAAATTAAGTGTCATGTGTTAATGAGATTTTATTTTGATGAAAATATGTTTTCCCCAAACCATCATTATTAAGACTTTAGTTCTTAAATGCATGGAAATTGTAAATGCAATACTGTATTTTTAAAGAAAACATAATATTTCCAAATGAGTGATATCCAATACTATTATTTAAAATCAGACTAAATGACATCTAAATATCTAAACATATTTCCTAAAATTATATCAAGAAAATATCAGGGCAAAAAGCACTTAGTAAATACCTAGATTTTTGAGTCAAAAGAGTAATTTTATATTTTACTTTTTTAAATGATAATAATGGACCCAGCAATATATTAAAACCTGCATTTATGTAACACCATCATATAACTGTCTGCCACCTGGCTATCTGCAGGCCATTTTCCCTCCCACCAGGCCAAATTCGGAAATGACCCACCATCTGTGGCAGCTCAAATTTCAGGCCACTTTTGGTATGCTGCTTTTTTAAATGACATTTTACTATGAACTATTGTTAATGCAAAGGCATCTATATTTTAACACACTGTTTTGAAGAAAATAAATTCTCACCTACTTAAGGAAAATGTCTTTAAAAATAAAAATAATAAGGAAACATATTTCATTAACCTCCAAAATACACAGAAACAATATCACCTCTCTGGAATTGTGCAGGCAACATTTATAACTCTTTATCGAGATTTTAAAAACATAGGTATGGTACGCGGTTTCTACATTCTTTGGGGGATTTATTTTAAACTACTATAGCCAGTCCACTTTCTTTTTTTTTTTTTTTTTTTGCATTTATACATCCTGCTTAATTATTGTGTTTAAAATGTTTCCAGTATACCAATAAATTTTTCTACATAGAAAACATAGTAACAAACATAATACTGCTATAATATGATTTTTTTTACTTTAAATGTTCATACCCTCTATTTATTTGTTTGTTTGTTTGTTTATTTATTTATTTATTTATTTATTTATTTATTTGTTGTAGATTGACACAATCCCTTTATTTATGTATATATTTATTTATTTATTTATGGTGCTGAGGATCAAACCCTGTGCCTCATACATTCTAGGCAGACACTCTACCACTGAGTCACAACCCCAGCCTTATAATATGATTTTTATGATTAAGGTTTTTAAAGAATTACTTTTAAAAGTACTATCAGGAGCAACAAATTTCAATAGAAAATGCAAAGAAAGAGCAACACAATAATGCAAAGACTAACTCAAGAATACATTAATGAATTATTTTATTGATTGCTATCCATTTTAGATGTTGTGATTAACCTTTTTCTTATGAGGTAGAATGCTAAATAAATAAATAAAGTCACATAATTGTCACCATTAAGAGTTAGAGTCTGTAAACAAGTCTGGATGGCGCCTGGCAAAATGCCAGAGGGAGTGGTTTGTGAAGTAAGGCCAGGGAGCCATTAAGTGTGGAGATTTCTTATTGATTGACTGATGTATCTAGTTTATGTTAATTAAGATAAGCTGTGTGGAATGTATAAATACCTCTGTTGTCCTACAATAAAGGGCTCCCACTCCTGCTGTATCAATGTACACAAGTTGTTCGTCACCACCCACACCCCCCCACCCCCGTTAGTTTGCTGCAGCCGGACTGCGGCAATTAAGAGAGTTCTGACTAATGCAAGCACAACTATATGAACTTAAGAAATAAAAGAATCAGCTGGGAACAGTGGTGCACACCTGCAATTCTAGCAGCTTCAGAGGCTGAGGAAAGAGGATTGCAAGTTCAAAGCCAGCCTCAGTAACTCTGTGAGGCCCTAAAGAATTTATCCCTAAGCAACTTAGGGAGACCCTATCTCAAAATAAAAAATTTTAAGAAGGGCTGTTGGGGCTGGTGTTGGGGCTCAGCGGTAAGGAGGCCTTGTGTTCAATCCTCAGCACCACATAAATTTATAAACAAACAAAATAAAGGTATTGTGTACAAATAAAAAATAAATATTAAAAAAAAGGAAGGGCAGGGGATGTGGCACAGTGGTTAACAGCTCCTGGATTCAATCTCTGGTACCTAAATAAATAAATAAAAGAATCACATAATTACTCATGATCCAGAGAGTGATCAATAATTTTCAAATCCTTTTGCTCTAATTC
Source organism: Marmota marmota marmota (assembly GCF_001458135.2). Classification (NCBI taxonomy): domain Eukaryota; kingdom Metazoa; phylum Chordata; class Mammalia; order Rodentia; family Sciuridae; genus Marmota; species Marmota marmota. The sequence goes on along the minus strand of NW_026000016.1, from coordinate 3,988,122 downwards.
TGCTCACTAAACCTTTCAACATTTCTAACCCTAATGCTGAGATACGGACAAAGTGAAATTATCTTATCAAAATTGTTCCAAAAGCTATGTTTACATTTTTCTAAGTTCTATTCCAATATTCCAATATTAGAATTGACAAAATTAACCAATTTTAAGTTTATCCTCTCTGAATTTTCTTACCTATAGGGTAAATTAGCTGAAGTAAGATAATCCCTAAATGTTTTGTGGTTTTAGATAATGGTGAAGATACCAATAATAATCAAATAAAACAAATAAAAGCACAATGAAAAAGCATGACATATACCTATTTAGAATAGTAATATTATTTCCTAAAGGAAAAAAATCCTATTTTGTAGTACTGATAGAGAGAAATTAATTCCAAATCTAATATTGAAAAAATCAGTGCCTCTTGGTTTATCACAATCTCCAGTGGGTTAAATGGGTGAGGGACAAACAGGGTTCATAAAAATTATTTTTAAGTAACACTGTATAATTCATAAAATGAATATTGGAATTATGTATGGTTTGGGGTTCAATAAGAACAATTTCTGGATTCTAAAGAGTACAACAAAGTAATGCTAGTTTGTTATACAAGCCTAGAACTAAATGTTTTTATTGTTCATACTTCTTAACAATAGCAATAATAATATAAAGTTGTCACCATACAAGCTCTAACTCCTAATTAAAGCAATATTATTTTTTTAAAAGACCTAAATATTCATCTACAATTTATTTGAGTTTATAAAACCTCATATAAGGTCCCATGCAGGTCAATAAAAGGTAAAAGATTTCAAAAGGAAATTGTATGTAATATAACTTTAAAAGAAGGAGTTTTAGCCAGGTGCAATGACACGCACCTATAATCCCAGTGGGTCAGGAGGCTGAGTGAGACTGGAGGATCAGGAGTTCAAAGCTACTCCCAGCAATAGAGAGTCACTAAGCACCTCTTTGAGACCCTATCTCTAAATAAAGCACAAAATAAGGCTGGGGATATGGCTCAGTGGTTGAGTGCCCCTGAGTTCAATCCCCCCCCCCAAATGAAGGAATTTTAATCTGAAAATATCATTAAATGTTATCAATAGGGATAAAATTGTATTTTAACCTTGTGAAGTTTTCGATCTCCTTTCTCGGTTGGATTCTCTATTTCAGAGTAGGGATAAAATCCAGGAAATGGTGTGAGAGGATTAATCTTCGGCCTACAAGACCCAGAGAATGCACCCATCAAGCTACTCATACTTCGTAGGGAAGAAATGACTTGCGGAGGAAGGCTTGGGTCACTCAGAAGATCTGACACCATATTGCAAGCCTCATTTAGCAATGAAAGATCAACTCCATTTCCACCTCCGGAATTCTGGTAATGAGGCTTACACCACTGCTTCAAGTCCCAATCCCAGCGAATCATCTATTCTCTTGAAATACAAGGCAACGAAGGTCTCCTGAACATTTTGCCACTGCCATAGTGACCGGCTGCCATTTCTCCTAGCGACGCGCATCTGGACCTCCTCCCTGGTCTGATCATGGGCACTTTTTCTTCAGTGGTACTGGACAACCAGGGATGATGAGCGGCTTCCCCGAGGTGAAATAAGTGATCCAACCCAGGGCCAGCAGGCATCCGACGGCCCGGACCAGGCAGGAGAGCAGCGGCCTGAAGGCAGAGGGCAGCGCCCAGAGGCTGGCAAAGGAGATCCACGAGACCAAGCTGGCGAAGGGCAGCACCAGGATGCTGTGCCCGAGCCGCACCGGGTGAGCAAGCGTCAGCAGCCACATGCAGCTCAGCACCAACAACCTGCCGCCGCCGGGGGCGTGTGCGGGGCAGCAGCCGCTTCCCCCCGAGGCCAAGACCACCACTGCCACACCAAGAAGTCCCCAGGTAGCAGCAGGCGGGCAGCGCCAGTTGCCACCAGGAGCCGCCGCTCCGGCCAGGGCCAGGCCCCGCTAGGTCCGCGTCAGAAAGCAGGCCAGGAAGAAGAAGGCACAGGCGACGCTGAAGAGAGGGCTGAGGCTGTGCGAGCACACACTCAGCAGCGTCCGCAGCCTGGCGGACCCTGCAGCCCAACTCCCGGGCTCCACGCTAAGCAGCAGGGCGAAGACAAAGGCGGCCAGGGCGCCCAGCGAGAGGCACGCCTGGGAGAAGCGGGAGCCGTGCCGTGGCTGTGGGAGGTAAGCCAGCGGTGGCTCCACGTTGCAGAGGTGAAAGAAGAAGCCTCGCGGAGTGTCCTGCCGCAACGGGCCCACGCAGCTCTTCTCATAGTCGTTCCTCAGACTCTCAAGTGGCGAGCCGGCTCCGTCTGGCGACTGTGGGTACATCATGGCCTTGGCGTCTCCCTTGTCCCTCCTTATGGCCAAGACTGCAGGGAGCCTGGGCTCAGCGCACTCCGCTGGGACTGCAGCGGCCACTGGCGCTCCAGGACCCCTGTTTCCCGGTTCGGGGCGCGTCAGGGCAGCGCCCGCTGCTGCCACTCTGGGTCTCCGCCGCGCGGGCTGTTGTCGCTCAGCCAGGACACTCTGGCTGAGCAGAGGTGCATCAGGAGCTTCTCCCCGGACCCCTACAGCCGCCGCCTCCTTTTCCTTCGGGCACCTCTCGGGACTGGAGACTGGGTGTCACCTCCCAGCTCCTGCTGGCTGCAACAGTTACCTCACAGCCACAGCCTGGTCCACTGGGCGTGGAGCCCACTTTCTGTTTTTGTCTATAATGTTCCGTAAGGAAAGCTTCAACTCTCTCCTTGGTAAGTTTTATGAATTTAAATTCAAGTAAACTAACACTATAAAGGGTTCTAAAGTCACTCTGGGAAAATATTATACACGTACACAAAAAATATTATTCCATTACATCCATAGCGCATATTGCACAATTAAAAGTAGGTGTTGATAGAAATATTAAAATCAAATAAATCTAGTTCTACCTAAGATTATGCTTTGATAGTGGCTATCTTATACATTTTACAATAGTAAATGTTAATCCTATTTTTGGTTCCAATAGCACTAGATTCCTGAAAAAAGTTCACTAAGCTTGTTAGTTATGAGGTTAACACAAAGATTACTAAATAGAAGCTTCACTATTCATAAATAACGTTATATTCCAAATTGGGAAAAGATGACTAGATACAAGAGACATAGCCTAGCACAGAAAGTAAAGTGTGATGAACTAGATGTTGTAGACTACTCTGTGTGTACTCATGAGGGGGAAAAAAAAAAAAGCAGTCTTTGTGGTCTTTCTTTAAATACCCAAGTCTAGCCAGGTGTGAAAGCTCCGTGTCTATTTACATGACTGACATATGACAGTGGACATGTGAATGGAAGAGGGCACAACACTGTACCTAGAGAGGGCAGAGGACATCTAAGGGCCTCGAGGACCATCTAACTCAAGCCAGATATTCCCTAAGCCAGGTTTGTGGACTGTCATGCTAGAAGAAAGAATGATCTGCTCCTACCTTGCTCCTGCACGTAGTATGCCAAAAATAAATCAAGCTTCTTAACTGATACTGTGATATGATGTGGCTGGACACAAAGTGCTGGGTTTGTGCAATGTGGGGATTTCATGAGCTGCTCTCCATTAGTACTTTCCAAAGGGATGACTTTGAACAGGATCACCATGTCTGGAGCCAGATGCCAGACTTTGTCTGCCTGTCCCAGGATGTGGATTCTTCTAATCTTACCCTTTCTAGTCAGGGATTGGATAAAACACAGCATGGTGCTTCTTGCCAATCAAGGTGAGCACAGAGTCCTCCTGGTACTCCTGGCAAATATCTTTGAGTAGTTTGGCTGGGAGCCTGGATGCCCACTTCTGCTGATTTCAGGCGTTTCACTGAGAAGCTCATCTTTGTCTGCTCTTTCTTCATCCTTTGACATTTGCTTCTCATGCTTTTTAAAGCACTTGGGTTTTCCAACCTTCAGGTTGAACCAAGTATAGGCGATTGCGTGGATATGTGGAAGAAGTGCCTCGATGAATGAGTGAAATTCATCCTGAGACAGATTGAAGAATTCATCATGACTTCGCCTTCAAACACTCTTTCCCAGCGATGACCAAGAAAATCTTCGAGAAGGTAGAATTTCATCTATTCATTTTACAGTCATCTGAGCCCCGAGATGCGATTGATCAGGACCATACTCTGCGCTGGATTACCACGACTTCACAACAAACCCAGTCCTCCTTAAATAGGGAAAGATTCAAATTCGCGTGGCGTGCTACATTTCCCGGGGTGAAATCCAGTGTACACTTTTAACCCTTTGGCAGTCGGAGCGCGCTGGCCTTGCTCGCTGTGCCTATGCCTCCGGTGTCAGCTGCTTTTTGCCTGGGTTTCGGGATTCGTTTCCTGTTTTGCAGTTGTTGTTGCTGCTGTTGTTGGGGGGTTGGGGGTGAGCGAAAGTTCGGTGTGGGTTGGATTGGGGTGGTGGTTGATGATGAAATGCTTTTAAAAAAAAGGGCGGGGAGGGGGACGCAGGAGGGCGAGCGGCAGGGAAAAAGAGAATGTGTCACCGCATTGGGAAAGTTCAAGGTTACAGTCCTCGGAACACTGCCGCAGGAGTGGCGATCGCAGGATAAATTTTGCAGGGAGATGACCGTGTGTGCGCAAGGGGGACCGTGACTGAGTGAGGGGGGGCCCCCGTGAGCGTGTAAGCGGGGTGGCGGGGCGCGCCACGGGAGAGGGCCGGATGGGGGCGGGGTGGGTAGGGGAGAAAGGAGAGCCTGGGTTGAGGAGGAAGGCAAGAGAGCAGATTTCCTGGGCGGAAGAGTTAAGTGCCCCTTGGTTCCAGGCTGCAGCCGCCGCGGGCCCGCGCAGGGCCTTAAGTGCCTGCCTGCCCGCCCTGCCGCAAGCTTGACCCGGCCGAGCGAAGAGGCGGCGGCGGCAGCTGCTGCAGCTGTTGCCGCTGCTGGCACCGCCGTCGCCCACAGCCCAGGGGGATCAAAAGGATCTCCAGAAAAATCCCAAACATAAATCCTGCTCTCCCGCTTGGCTTCAAACTCCTCTCTTTTCTGCTCTGGGCTCTCTTTTTCCCCCTCCCTCTCTTGCTTCTATTGTTGCAAAACTTGAAAAATTCAAAAGGTGAAAAATTCACCGGTTCCACCCTCTGGACCCCTCTACAGCTAAAGAAATATTATAATCTTAATGCACTTTTTCAGGATGAGAGTAATAAAATATCCAAACTGAAATTTTCATTGGGTTTGACAGCAAATTTGAGCAGGCAGAAAAATCAATGAACTTAAAGACAAGTCATTTGATATTATATTCTTGGAAGCAAAAAGAAAAAGGAATGAAAAAAACCGAACAGAGAGCATAAAGGACTTATGAAACACCATCAAGCAGGTCACTAGATGCAGTATAAGCATTCAAGAAGAAGGAGGGACAGAGAAAGGAAGAAATATTGGCTAAAACCTTCACAAATTTAAGAAAAGGCATGGCCCTGTAAATCCAAGGGCTCAGTGAAGTGCATGTTAAACCCTAAGAAACTCATATATCAAGACACATTATTATCAAAGCGTCAAAAGACAAAGAGGAAATCCAAAAGTAGCAAAAGAAAAGAAACTCATTACATACAAAGGACTCCTAATAAGTTTATCAGTGGATTTCTCCAATAGTCAGAAGAAATCTTGCAAGCCAGAGACAATGGGACAATGTATTTGATGTGCTGGAAGAAAAACTGTCAACTGAGAATTCTGTACCTGGCAAAACTGTCTTTCAAAAATGAGGAAGAAATTAAAACATTGTCAGATATACAAAAGTGGAGGGAGTTCATGACCATTTTATCTTTCCTATAAGAAATTATAAAGGAAACCTGTTAGGTAGAAATATGAAAGGGTGCTAGGCAGTAACATGAAATAAAAATGTAAAGTTGTCCAGTAAAAGTAATAATTATATGGACAAATATAAAAATCAGCCTTTTTGTTATTTTAGTTTGTGACTTTTTAAAATTTTATTTTAGTTTGTGACTTTTTAAAATTTTGTATAGGATTTGAAACATAAAATGCATACATATACTTATAAATCTATGTTAATAAATACACAATATATAAAGATGTAATTTGTGACACCCATAACTTAAAGTTTGGGGGAAAAGCTAGAAAATGGAAGTGTTATGTGTAATTAAGTTAGTACCAGTTTAAAATGATTTTCTGCAAGTTTAGGATGTTATATTTAACCTCCATGATAATAGCAAAGGAAATATCTATAAAATACACACACACACACACACACATACACACACAAATGAAACCCAAACATGTCACTGCAAAAACACTAAACATAAAAGATGATGGAGCTGGAAGAAAAGAGTGATAAAAAAGCTATAATAGATACAGAAAACATTTTTTAAAGGCAATAGTAAGTCCTTTCCTATCAATATTTCAATTGTAAATGGATTAAATTCTCCAAATAAAGTCAGAGATTGGCAGAATGGGAAAAATCTTGATCCAACTATATGCTGTCTACAAGAGACATATTCTAGATTAAAGGACAAGAATAGGTTGAAAGAGAAAAGACAGAAAAAGATACTCCATATAAATAACAACAAAAATGGAATAGGGATAGCTATACTAATATCGGACAAAATAGACTGTAATCCAAAAACTATTAATAAGATACAAAGGACATCATATGATTAAATTGTGAATTTGCCAAAAGATATAACAATTGTAAACATATATGCATCAAACATTAGTGCTCCAACATATATAAACATTAACTAAACTAAAAGGAGAAATTGACTGTTCTGCAATAACATCCAAACAAACAAACAAACAGAATATACATTTTTCTCAATTGCATAAGGAACATTCTTTAGGACAAACCATATGTGAGGCTGCAAAACATGCCCTAAAACTTTTTTTTTTTAAGACTGAAAATATGGAAAGTATCTTTTCTGATCAAAATGGAGTGCAACTAGGAGTTGACATTAGAAATACTGGAAATCTACAAAAATGTTGAAATTAAATAGTATATGATAAAACAAACAATAAGTCATAGGGAAAAAAATCAGAGAAATTAGAAAATGTATTGAGGCAATGAAAATACAACATAGAAAAACTTACAGGATGAGGAGAAAACAGTTTTGAGAGAAACTTGTAACTATCAACAGTAAATTTTTGAAAGGAGGAAAAATAGCAAATCAGTAATAGCTTTACAACTTAAGGAATTGTAAGAAAAGAAACATAAGCCCAAAGGCAGCAAAAGGAAAAAAATAAAGATGAACGTGGAAATAAATAAAATATAGAACAAGAAAGAAAGGAGAAATCAATAACCAAGAGTAAATTCTTGAAAAAGATAAATTTAAAAAATTATTAACAAGTCTTTAGGTAAATTTACTGAGAGAAATATAGAAGACATAAATAACTAAACCTGGAAATACAAAGAAGAAATTATTACTGATTTCAGAGAAATAAGAAAGATCACAAGAGAGTATTATAAACAATCATACACCAAAAATTGGATAAACTAGATGAAATGGACAAATACATAGAAATGCAAAAACTAACAAGACTGAAACATGAAGAAGCAGAAAGGTCTGAGTAGACCTAAAACAGTAAGGACATGAATCAGAAAATCTCTCAAAAACAACAACAACAACAACAAAAACCTTCTAGACTAGATCACTTCACTGGTGAATTACTGCCAGGTGTTTAAATAATTAACACCAATCTTTCACAAATACTTTCAAAATTTTTAACAATAGAGAACATTTACTAACTCATTTGTGAAGCCTGCATTACCATTACCATGACACCAAAGCCAAATACATACACATAAAAAAAAGAAAAAGAAAGAAGAAAGAAAAGGAAGAAAACTGCAAACCAATATCTCAATGGACACTGATGCAAAAATCCTCAATGAAACAGTAGGAACCTGATTTTTAAGAGCATAGTGAAATTACCATATGCCATAGGTGATATGCTCCTGATATACAAGGATCGTTCAACATATGAAAATCAACCAATGGAAAACATCATATTAACAGAATGAAGAAAAAAATCACATGGTCATTTAAATTGATACAATAAAAAAAAAGAATTAAATTGAATCATTTGCTGGTAGATGGATGGAACAGAGAATATCACGCTAAGTGAAATAAGCCAGACTCAGAAAGCCAAGGGTCAAATGTATTTTCTCCTATATGCAGAAGCTAAAGAGATATAAGGAACTAAAAAAAAGGGGAGAGAGGAGATCTCATGAAAACAAAAGGGAGAACGCTAGAATAAAGGTAGGGAATCCAGGCGGAGGAAGGACGGATGGAAAAGGGGAGGAACTGTAGAATAAAATTGATCAAACTATGCTATAGGCATGTGTGAATGTATCAAAATAAATTCCATTTTATGTATGTCTATACTGCAACAATTGAAAATAATAAATTAATGGAAGAAATATCAATAGAAGAGAGGAAGGGGTTGGTGGAGGGAGGAGGGAAAGGAAAGGGAAATGCTAGGAATTGAAATGGAGTAAATTATGTTGTATACATGTACGGATGTCAAAATGAACCTATTATTACATACAACTAATATTTTAAAAATTGATACAGAAAAAGCATTTGGCAAAGTTCAGTGCTGTCTCAAAATAAATAAAAAAAAAAACACTTTACAGACTACACACAGATGAAACTTACCTCAACATAATAAAGGCATATGTGAAAAGCCCATAACTTTCATCATACTCGGTGAAAATACTGAAGACGTCTCCCCTGATAGGAGGAGGACGACAACGATGCCCACTTTCACTTCTGCTTAATATATTACTGGACACAGCAATCAGGCAAAATAAATAAATAAATAAAAGAAATAAAAGGCTGAAAAGAAGTAAAATTACCATGGTTTGTGCACAACTTTTTTTATATGTAGAAAACCCTGAGGCGCGCATACACATACACACACACACACACACACACACACACACCACGCGCGCCTGCATGTCCGAGCTATTCAATCCCCAGCAGCAAAATGTGGGAGGAAAAAAAAAATTGTCAGAATGAATAGAGCAAAGTTTCAGGAAATAAAACCAGCATGCAAAAATCAGTCGCATTGGTTCCCTGCCTGGCCTCCGCCTCCGCCCCCGCCTTGGCCTCCACTTCCCTCTGCTGGGCGATGGCCGCAATTGCCCCTCCCTGGTTGGGTTAGCCGCTGCAGAGGCGCTGTGGCCACCGCCCAGCGCGGGAGACGGGATCCGAAAGAAATAAACCAGAATGAGTTATGTAGAAGAGCCTGATGAAATCAGGAAAGATGAGTGGATGGAAAAGCTCAACAACTGACACATCCAGCGGGCGGACATGAATCGCCTCATCATTAACTACTTGGTCACAGATGGCTTTAAGGAAGCAGCAGAGAACTGTCGCCTAGAATCTGGGATTGAACCCAGTGTGGATCCGGATACTCTTGATGAGAGAATCAGGATTCAGGAGTTGATTCCGGAGGCCACCGCATTGATTAACAGTCCCTGTCCGGAGCTCTTGGACACAAACCGGTAACAGCAACAGCACGTAATTGAGCTGATCCGCCAGCGACAGATCTAGGCTCCCTAGAGGAGAGAGCAGGGGGCAAGGAGAGCAGTGTGCCTTAGGGAGATGGAGCGCATGCTGACCCTGCTGGCCTTCTATAGCCCTGAGGAGGAGTCAAGCTTCGGAGAACTCCTTCAAAAGCAAAAGGTTTGGAGTGAGGTTAAACAAGCTTTTCTAGATTATGAAAATCGCAGGTCAACACCCAAGATGGCAAAATTACAGAAACTGTTATTTTGGGCTCAGAATGTGCTGGGCCAGAAGAAAATAAAATATCCCAAAATTATAGACCTTAGCAAAGGTGTGATCCAGGAGCCCAAGGAGAGCCTTGCAAGCCAACCCCGCACTGTCCCACGCACCGAACCCACCTTCCTTCCACGGAAACCAAAGACTTCCACTGCAGCAGGAACATTTTTCCCCTCTTGTAGATTTCTTTGTTTGTTTGTTTGTTTGTTTGACTCAGCATCTTTCTTAAAAGGAAAATGGCCCTTTTAAATGCTGGAAGCTCCACGGTGAAGGGCACCTTCTGGGAAGGCTGTCTGTCCCTGCACTTGGTGTGTCCTGAGGACCTCCACACCTTGGGTCACAGTCTGGGAGCTCCTGTGTCTGGCTGCCATAGGGGCTGGGTTCCTAGGGCTGCTGTTATAACCAGGCCTCCCTGGAGGGACAAAAAAAGCACCCATCACTTACTTTCTGCTGGCTTGTAGGCAGACAATCCCTTTGTTAATTTTCCTAAGTCTTCCTTCAACTTCCAGTTTTTCCTCACACCATGTTTTTCATTTGTTTTCGTTTTGTTTTTTTCTTCTCTAGGAAAAAAAAAAAACATATAAATTTATAAATCCTAAAAAAAAAAATCAGTTGCATTTCATACACTAACAATGAACAATCTAAAAAGAAACAAGAAATTAAGAAAATGATTCTATTTATAGTAACAACAAAGAGAATAAAATACTTGGGTATAAACTAAATTGAGGATGTGAGAGACTTATACACTGAAAACTGTAAAAGATTATTGAAATTAAAGAACACACAAATAAATGGAAAAACATCACATGTTCATAAATTGAAGGATTTAATACTGGTAAGATTTCAATATTGCCCAAAGTGATCTACAAATTCAATGCAATTGCTATCAAAACCTCAAACATTTTTTATTAGTTAGTTATAGTTATACATAATATGGGGATCCATATTGTTATAATTATATGAGACTGGAATATAATTTTCTCCAATTCCATCCCCCATACTTCCCCTTGCCCTCCCCTCCTACCATCCCCATTCATTACCCTTTACTGGCCTTTAACTTATTTACAGTTCTTTTTAAATTAATGATTTATAGATTACACATAAGGGTGAAATTCACTGTGGTGTATTCACATATACACATAGCATAGTTTGGTCAATTCCATTCCACCATTCCTCCCTATTCCCATCCCTCCTCCCTCCACTCCAGTGCCTTCCTGTACTCCCTCCCTGCACTCTACTGATCTCTTTTCTATTTTCATGGGATTCCCCTTCCCTCTTTTTTTTTTCCTTATTTTGGTCTAGCTTCTGCATATGAGAGAAAATATTTAACCCTTGATTTACTGAATTGGAATTATTTTAAGTTCCATCCATTTTCCAGCAAATGCCATAATTTCTTTTTTCTTAATGGCTGAGTAAAATTCCATTGTGTATATGCTACATTTTCTGTATCCATTGCCCTGTCAATGGGCACCTGGGCTGTTTCCATAACTCGGCTACTATGAGTTGTGTTGCTGTAAACATTGATGTGGCTGTATCAATATAGTATGCTGATTTAACTCTTATCATAAATACTCAGGATTGGGATAGCTGGGTTACATGTGGAAAATAGTATGGTTTTCCTTAAACAATTGAACAGAACTATCTATCATATGACCCAGCAATTCTGTTTCTCCAAAATACCTCTAAAGAATTAAAAACATGAGCTCAAACAGATGCTTGTACCTCCATGTTTACAGCAGTGAAATGAGATACGTGTCCACTGATGGATAAAGAGATAAACAAAATGTGTTATATCTGTATAGTGAAATATTCTTCAACCTTAAAAAGGAAAGAAATTTCAATGCATACTACAACATGTATGAGCCTATGAAAAATGCTAAGTGAAATAATCCAGTAACAAAAGAGAAATGAGGTGTCTAGAATAGTCAAATGCAAAGATAGAAAGTAGAATTGTAGGGGGAAGGGGAATGGAATTATTGTTGTATGGGTTCAATGAACTTAATTATCAGTGAATTGCACACAAAAATGGCTAGAAGGATATGTTTTATTCAGTATTTGTTTTACCAAAACAAAAAATTACCCAGAATACAATACAGGGGGACAAGACAATAGAAAATATGAAAAGCCAAGTTAAAAGATATGGAGAGAATTAAATGACTAGCTTGCTCACAGAATAATTCATGATTATTTGTGACCTGAATCTTTGAGGATGACATCTCGAAACTATATTCTCCATACTTGTTGCCCTACTGGCTTCAGAAACTAGAGGATAGGAGAAAGGGAGATGCCAGGATATTTCTCCTCTCTCTTCTCTGAGTTTTGTGGCAGTGTCTCCATCAATGACTGTGTTTCCTCTATCATACCTCTTCTTATAGAACAGAAACATAGTGTTTTTAGATACCCTACACTTCTAAGTTCTGGTAAAGGTATTTTCTCCTTGTATCCCTATAGTCTTAGGAAAGCCAATAGTTTTTTGCTATTTAGAAATAGCAAAAAAAACTTTAGAAAGTTTAACTTGTCTCATTATCTCCTATTTGGCTTTTAGATGCACCAAAACATTTGTAACTAGTTCCCTGTATTGAATTCCTTTTGTCAAATTGCCTGGCTTTAACTCTCTTTTCCTGACTGCTTAAGTCAAGCACACATCTCATCTAAGTTTGAGAGGAGAGAGAATAGAGAATGGAAAAAAAAAGCTATCAGTGATGGCTGAGTTTTCCCAAATAAGTTCAAGGTGTAAAAACTCAAATTTAGGAAACTCAAATAGTATTATTAAAAGGAAATCCCGGGGCGGGGGGGGGGGTACCATCAGAATGAAACACGAGGAAGAGGAGCTCTTAACACCAACTCACCAATGGAAAACAAAAAGAAATTAGTAGCCATAGGTGATTTATGAGAGATCCACATAAAACCTACAGACAAAGAAATATTGGAAATAAAATAATGGCACCATAGAAATACTAGTGAAACAAAGTGGTGTGTCTCAATTAATATTGGACAAGATATGTTTTAAGACAGAAATATTTATTAGCAGTAAAAAGGGTCATTATATGTAATGAAGACTTAATCCACCAAAAAATGTAAAAGTCCAAAACTGTTGCAAAATACATAAGATATATAAAATTAAAAATGAAAGAAAAGGTAAAATGGAGAAATTCAGTTTTATTGGAAATGTTTAGTGTACTTCCTCTGTGGTGTCATTCAGGTGGTGGCATGGATACTGCAGGCCAAGTTTGTTGTGATAATCAGGAGCAGAAAGTAGGCAGAAAGATCTGAAAAACCTGCAGTTTGGCCAGAAAATTGGGAGAAAAACTGGGACTAAGAAGGTGTGGTTGTTAAAAGGAATATAGTTGTTAAAGTGAATATACACTAAAAAATTGCTAATTACTTCACCCAGAAACAATTGGAAAGATGGCTTGAGGGCATCTCATGCTTAAGGGGTAAAAGTAAAAATTTCATTGAGAAGACACCATAGGGGAACCTGGCTTACACAGGGGGGACCTAGGAAGTTGTTATGCCTTGCTTAGCCATCCATGCACTCAAAGACTGTTGCAGCCATGGTCCCAGGAGGCTTGACTACTGCTTCAGATGGTGACAGACCTTGGTGTCAATCATGTGGTACTGGTTCTGTAGTAATGTAGGATGCTGGAATTAGGGGGTCATGGAGGCTTTCACTGAGATTTCAAAGACCTTAGAGGCCAAGCAAAGTACAGCAAAGACAGAGTTTTATGGGCCACCCCTGCAAGGGCAATGTGTGAAGATGTGAGAAGGAAAACAAAGCTGCAGTAGAGACTCCCAAGATTAAGAGATGCCAGTAACATGGAACATCTGCCTAGGAAAGTTGAGAAAATCCAGCAGACACAAGCCAAGTGAGAGGCCATGTGGGCTGCAACCAGCAAAGCCATAAGGGAAGAGCTACGTAAGCCATTTGGAGAGAACATGTGCTCCAGATGCAGGACTGGAGCTACAGGACTTGAACTAGTGATCCTCCGATCTCAGGAGTTTATCATTTCAGAGAAATTTTCTCCATCTTTAAAAAGTAGCATTATAGAAAATTTGAAAATTGAAAGAAACCTTTTAAATCATTAGATCAATATTTTAAGTGCTAGTATAAAAGTAGGAGTAAATGTTATAGCTGTAAAATGGAATAATAATGCATGACCAGGGTTGGAGTTGTGGCTCAGCAGTAGAGCACTCGCCTAGCATGTGCAAGGGCCTGAGTTTGTTCCCCAGCACCACATAAAAATAAACAAATAAAATAAAGTTATTGTGCTCAATTACAACTAAGAAATAAATATTTTAAAAAAATAATGCATGACCAAGCAAATTTTTAGAGTTGATATAAGTATCACCTAAGTTTTATGAGGAAATGTTTTGTAAATTGTAATACAGGATCATTTACCTCCACATTTTAAAGGATGAAAGTTGGCTTATAGTTTGGACCACCTAATTAACTGTTTAATTTAGTAAGGGATATTTCCAGAGTTAAACAAAAAATACAAATGCAGATGTCTGAAGGAACAAGGGAGGTTCACACATGAATGAAACAGGTCTTGATGAAATAATTCAGGGAGTGGCAGCCTTGTGGCAAAGTGGAGGGTGTATGCCCCATTAAAAGTGGGCAACCCATTCTAGGTTTTTCAAGAAAAGCTTGGACTCTGGGAATTTATGCAAATTTCACTGATTTGAAAATGTTGATAAGTAAACCGATTCCCACGTAAACATGTTTTAAGTTCAAATTCAGCTTTTAAACTAAGCAATTTATGGACCTTCAAATATTTTAGATTTAATAGATAAAACATATTTTTCAAAGAATGTAAGCACCAAAATATTATGCTGAAAAGACCGTTGAAAAAAGGAAGTGCAGGATGATATTACATTTTGCAATGTGACCAAAATCTCTTCCAATAGATACATGTACTAAGGACATATTAAAGGTCATCAAATTGAATCTCTTACTTTGCATTTTTGTTCCCAAGAATAATAATAAAAAGGAACCAAGAAAGATGATAGTAATTTTTCACAAGCTAGACATCACATCAATATATTCATAAAGAATATACATTGAAAGCTTATACATTACTAAATCTTCTCATTTTAAAACAACTATCTTTAATAATGTATTAAAAATCGATATAGCATGAACAACATACACCCGCATACATCTGTCAAAACTTAGCACCTAAGCTCTGCCAAATCCAGAAAACACGTCAACTTTATCAACCTACCTTTAGCAAAGCTTGAAAATATAATGTTCAGATACCAAGACACAGAATACACATCTAAGGCTGCAGCTGGGGTCCTGGGCCTCTAACACACAAAAACCACAAAAAAATACACCATTATAAGGATAAATATTCAGAATCTGAACTTAAACACTTGAGGCAAGAACAGCAAGACTGTAACTCATTCCTCAGGCTTAGCACTTTTACACAAGGAACACAAAGCTCCTAATTCGCCTAAAATAACTCTAAAGCCACTAGACTAATATGAGTTACAAAAATTCTTGAGAGTTTAGACTCCTGGACAATCACTAAACTACAGAAACCACAAGAAAAACCCATGAAGATACATTGGATTTTCACACACACACCCTTTTTTAAAGTTAGTCTCATTACAACAGCTATGTCAAGGTTTACAGGCCCATTTCCATCCTAACAATTAACAACTGCTTTAAAAAAATTCTCAAAGGGGGATTTTAGCAAGGTACTAATACAAAGCACTGGAGAAGAGAATAGGGAGCTGGTGAGCAAGCTGAGATGGGATCCTTTTCAGGCAAGATTTCTCTGTTTCTTTATAAGGATCGCACTTCTCTGCTTTCTCAGGAAAACTCCTTTATAGATGCTTTGGTGGGACAGGGACCTCAGCTCCTAGAGAAATCACCCTTCAATACAATTTGGGGACTCTGGATGAGCTGTAGGCGGCTGCGCATGCCACAGGACCTCACCAAGTGGACCAGGCCAGGGGAGCATTAGCTCTCCAGTTCACCCTCCAGTCCCGCTCAATTGCTCCCTCTTATTCTCTCCTTAAAGTCAGCTCTCATAGGCCCCTGTATCCTAAAATCATTCTTGGCGTCTATGTTAGCGGCTAGGCGGCCTCGTGCTCTCCCAGCCAGGATGCATGCCACACATCCCCAGAGGTTCAGCGCCACTTCCCTGCCACTGTCCCTCGCGGGTCACAGACACTGCCCCAACCCTTACCTGGGCATGAAGCTGGGCGCTCCTTAGTCCCTACTGCCCGCTGGCGGCAGGAGCTTCTTGGAGGTAGGCGGTGGGGTGGCCCTAAGGGCGGTTGCCTAAAGTAAGAAATTATACCCCATTTGATTCAAATGTATGAATTGTCAAGATCATTGTACTGTCATGTGTAACTAATAAAAAAATTATTAAAAAAAGAAAGAAAGAAAGAAAGAAAGAAAGAAAGAAAGAAAGAAAGAAAGAAAGAAAGAAAGAAAGAAAGAAAGAAAGAAAGAAAGAAAGAAAGAAAGAAAGAAAGAAAGAAAGAAAGAAAGAAAGAAAGAAAGAAAGAAAGAAAGAAATGGGACCTGGCCGCCTGGGCGGGACAGAGGTGGGCAGGAAGAGCAGATAGGAGTCACCTATACGAAAGGCACCTGGTAGGTCCCTGGACCACCGCCCTATCCCGTGGGGGTTCTGCTCTTCCCCGCGCAGCGCGTGCCACCACCTCTGGTTAACAGCCTCCAGCAGCGGCTACTCGCAGCACCTGGGCTGGATAACTAGGGCTTCGCCACCCCTCTGACTTGGCGTTGGAAGCGAAGGGAACCCTGCATCAACTCTGGAGAGCCCTGGTTTGCAGGATTGCCCTTAGACAAGGCAGATGCCTCAAGGAAAGTCTCTTCCCTGCTCTGAATAATGTCCACACCCCAAAGAACTTCTCCCAAATACGTGAGTGCTGGGACCACGAGGATGCAGTCTTCTGGCAGTTAAGCTCCTACCCTGGTAAAGAACCTTGACTTCATTCCTGAGAGAGCAAGTGGCAAATAAGATCGCCCCAGGCATCAGTTCACTTTGACAGCCCGCTAAGGTAGTTAGGGCTGTTAATCACCAACCCTCTCTGGCCTGCTGAAGTCCAGTGGGCTGGACAAACTGGGATACCCGGTGGGAGAGGGATGCAGGGATGAGGTCCAAGGGGCCAAATCCCTTGAAAAGCCTCAAGGAACATTTTGGGGTATGCATTTTTCCCTTCAAAAGGCAAAGATAACAATCAAAATGTTCTTTGATTTTGTTAGTAATCTAAATGGGTCTGTGGATTATATCAAAGGAGAATTATAAAGGAGACCAAAAGAGATCATCTAGCCAGAGTCTGCATCTGTCTTAAATGGGGCAGGGGAATATATATAGTTTCTTAGTGTTCATATAATTTATCAATACATAACATATATATACATTTTATATACATATAAAATTTCTCAATAATCCTGCATTTTCTTATTTTTCTCACATTTCTGCTACATTTTTCATTTTTAAAATCATTCCTGGCTATTTCATATTCTTTCTTACAATTGAGAATGAGATCAATTTTTTTCTATTGTATTTTGAGTATTGTTTGCCTATATTTAAACTGTTGCTTTACTGTGTATGTGCATATGGATGTGTGTATTATATAAATGGAATTATTTGCCTGGGTGTCAAAAAGACTTTTGGCATATTCACAACCCTTTCTTGTAAAATAACTTAAAATTTAGATACTGAACAGTGGATTTTTAATACAGAGTATATTAAATCAATGGCCTAATGTATAAACAGCTTCAAAATTGCAAATTGTTTTTTTAAAGATCACCACAAATATATTTTTAAACTTTTCTGTTTGAGATGTATCTGAGAAAAAATAAGAATTAACTAGAAAACAGCCATACACACAATAGTGTCCATACACACAATAAAGCAGCAGTCTTAACAGGCAAACAATAATCAAAATACAATTAGAAAAAATTGATTCAATTCACAATTGTCGAGACCCCTCGCCGGCAAGGGAAAACACGACACAGGATTCTTCTTTCAGCAGTTTATTCAGGCCTTGAGTCATGTATCATCTTCTAGCACCCGCCCCCGACACACCCAAGCACAGCTTAATAAAGCCCCCCGCATCCCAATCCCAAGCCGCCACGTGGATCTCTCTCATAGGGTGATAAGGGATTGCGCGCCAACTCTCCATAAAAGGAGTTGTTTATCACAGGCCACAGTGGAAGCCGGCGCCATCTTCTAATGGCGGCCACAGTCTATAAGAATGGCTTACCACACACAATGAAATAACCAAGAAAGATAAAAAAAAATTAAAATGTAGGAGAAACATAGGGAAAATAAGAACAATGCAAGACTGTTGAGAAATTATTTATAAGATTTTACTAATTGGAAAGATATAAGCTGCCTAAGTAAGAACACAAGATTTTAAATGTGCAAACTTCAAGCATACTATTCCTCTCTAATGAAAATATCTATAATGTAGATATCTCTACTAATAAGGAAACTGAAGCAAAGTAAAATGAATTCTCAAAGGTCATAATCTTTATAATGTATTTAAGATAATAAACCCCAATAAAGCTCTGTAAATGCTGATTACAGTTTGATCGTCAAAGAAGTACCAGAATGAAATTGTGCTGCTTCAAATAATCTAGACATCATTTACTAGTTTCCCAAGCACAGGAAGAATAGGATTAGGCTTTGCTGTGC
The DNA here is from genome assembly GCF_001458135.2 of Marmota marmota marmota. Lineage (NCBI taxonomy): Eukaryota > Metazoa > Chordata > Mammalia > Rodentia > Sciuridae > Marmota > Marmota marmota. The sequence goes on along the minus strand of NW_026000016.1, from coordinate 3,969,721 downwards.
TGGGGAAAAGCTTTTCTGGGACCTTTTTCTCCCTTCTTCTTCTGTACTGAATACACATCTCTTCTCTACTTAACCAAACTGTTATAATCTCTGTTATGATACACTTGTTAGTTCCTTTCCTAGGGAAAAGCATTTGCTAGAATGAGGATGGTTGAATATATTAGTCACTTTTAGTGAAATCCCATCTCTTCATTTCTTATTCATCATGTAATAAATATTTACAGAGTATTTTAGTGTTCCCTGCATTGAATTTGAGGTCCATCTTTGCCATACATGGCTGGAAAATGCATATTTGCCTTCTTGATATGAGCTGGTACTCCAAGGTGAAAATTATCAATATAAATGATACTCAAATAGTTGGGACCAACCACTAATCCTTTCTAAATCATCTAATTATTGTCTGGATTTTCAACTCCTTAGAACAGGTGGCCCAAGTGTTTTCTTGATCATTATTTTGAGCAATTTGCTCCGTTGCTTTCTTATTGTCTGTTTTCCAGGCCTACAAACCTGTAAACATTTATATCAAGGTTCAAGTACACCAAAACTATTTTTTAAATTATACTTATTGAGACTGAAGGAGTCCAAGAGTTGACTTACATAGTTATTTGTAAAATAATCTACAGTTAAAACCTCACTGGTGTTATCCACTTGATGTTTCTCTATGAATTTTGAACTTCTGTTATCCTTTGCCTTTATATTGTATAGGAAAGAGGAGCTGTCCAAATTTGTTCTGTAGTTTTGCATACACTTTCTGTAAAGTGTATATAAACAGTCTTATATAGCACTTGCAATATAGGCTTTTATAGGCCTTTTGTTCTTTGTGTTTAAGGAAGTAATAGAATGAGTAGAAAGGAAAATTATGTTTCATTTGTTGCATGGTGATTTTTATCAACTACTTATTTCTTACCTGAATCTAAAATTCACTTAATATCAGATACTTCCACTAAATCTCATAACTGGAAAATAATATTTCAAATAATCACTATCAGGATAAGAATGTTTGGTTTGGAATATTTTTTGAAGTAAAACTATAACACAAAGTTTCAGTTTTTTAAAAGAGAGAGTGAGAGAGAGAGAGAGAATTTTTTAATATTTATTTTTTAGTTTTCGGCAGACACCACATCTTTGTTTGTATGTGGTACTAAGGATCGAACCCAGGCCGCTCGCATGCCAGGCTAGCGCGCTACCGCTTGAGCCACATTCCCAGCCCCAAAAGTTTCATTTTAATTGCTATGTTTTCTAAGAAATTTATTAGAGCCAATCAATAATGATAAGTTTAACCAACAATAAAAAATTTAAAAAATAAATAAATAAAATAATAAGTTTAAATATACATGATTTAGGAACAGAGAGAAGGGATGAGAATTGAAAATATGCAGTAGTTTGTAAAACCTCTTTAGAAAGTAGGGGAAGGGATTTGATACCTTTCCTTCAAAATATTTACAGCTTACATGGCTCTTTTAAAATTTGAAATGTATTGTGAGGTTTTCTTATTCTCATTTGCTTTAAAGCCTTCCCTGTATTGTATCACAGTCTACATTTATAATTGTACATTTTCCTTAGTGGGACACATTGGATTGGAGGATGAAAGGTGTGATAGGAGCAAAGGGTATTTAAACATCATTGATTCCAATCCATGTTCCTTGGAGTAGGACATCTGGAGTTAATTCACTTGCCTGGGGCCATATATCAAGTCTGTAGCAGCCAGGGGTAGAACACTGTCTTTCTTTGTGTCTATGTTCTTGCCAGGATATTCTACTCACTGCATGTTTGATTTTAGGGTAAGTTTTAAGCTGCTGGGAACTCAGTTAGAAAGTTACCCATGGCACTATATAGATGGATACAGATTGTTCTAGTCTTTCTTTTTAAGCTTATATCCATGGACTCCCAACTCAATTTCCTTAGAAAACAAGGTCCAGACTGTTAAATATTCTTATGCTGATGGTATGGAATCCGATTGGTAAAATATCAGTTTGTAGAAAATTAATTAATAAAATAACTCATTTCTTATTTCACATGGATCAGAACCTTCGTGTGTGCCAGGAGATGTTATAAGTGTAGTGGATAGCAACAACCCAAGAAATGGCCCCAAATCCCTGCCCTTATGGAGACAGGGTTCTAGTTGTGAAGATGAAGTTAGGGTCTATGAGGAATAGAAAAGAAGTATATGAGATTACTACATTCAAGAGCTTAATGTCTGTCAAATTCAACAGCACAATGGAAAAATGTAATAGCTGCTGTTATTGTGACTTATAGATAACTGGTTTTTAAAACATTTTCTTATCTTTTCTCTTCTAATAATCCTGTGGAGAATTCCTGGTGGAACCAGGGCTCAAATGCAGTTGATTAGATTCTAAATCCTTTAATCTTTTTGGTATAGCATTTGTTTTTTTTTAATAAATGACAGAAGAATGCATTATAATTTTTATAACAAATATACAGCACGATTTTTCATATCTCTGTTTGTATATAAAGTATGTTGACACCAATTCGTATCTTCAAACATGTACTTTGGATAATGATGTCTCTTGATACAATTTCAAGACCCAGCTTCTCCTCTGAATTTAACACTGACTGGCTTGAACATAACACAACAATCTAGTTTCTTTATCTATAAAACAAAAACAGTAAGCCTAGCCCTAACTTGTTTTGTTTTGCAGGAGATTTTTGAAAATTCAATAAGTGGCTTTTATGAAACTAGTCTCTAAACCACTATATAAATGTGAAACATTGTTATACACCATAATTTTCTTGTTTTTTGTCCAGGGAAAACTGAAGATTTTTTTTTAGAACCAAGAAATAAAATAAAAACTTAAAGAATCTTCCCCCACCCCGCCGCCATTTTTTATAGCCTGTGAGTTGGAAATAGTTTTAGTGTTGTCAATAATCTGATCTTTTATGGGCTATTCTTTGTAAATCCTAAGAATACCTGTAAACCACAGTTAAAAAATATTCTCCTACATGTTCTAAAGATTTTCTAATTTTATAATCAACATTTAGTATTGTTTATTATGTATGACTTGGGGAGGGTTTTTTCAATTTCTGTGTTGCCCAGGTCAACTTTTGTAAATAGTCCATCCTTTTGTCACTGGTATAAAATGTCATAAATAAAGTTTGCAAATGTATAGGTTTGTTTCTGGGCTTGCTATTGTGTTCCATTAGTTTATTCTTTGTCCGTGTGCCGATGTGATATCTACGTGGGCATAAATCCTGGCTGCTCTCTTTACCATTTGTCTGGCCTTGGCTACTCAGCCTCAGTCATTGCTTAATAATGGTGTGCACTTCACCATACAGCTGTTGCCGAGCTATCCCTCAATACTGACCTTAAAGTTTTAGGACTTTCTTATCTTCTAAGTAATTCCCATGCCTCACTTGAGTTCACAGTGCTGCCTCTCTTGACCCTGGGGCATGGAAGATTTCTAAGCAGTTGTCAAATAGTCCTTGTTCTTCCTAGATGCCATCTATCCAGGACAGAAGGGTAAAAGTTTGTCTGAGTTCCCAAACCTATGTGGGATTTCTGTTATCCATGCTTGGCTGACCAGGTTCCTCATTTTCTCTATGAGAAAGAGTACTGAACACTTTAGCTAATGCCTTAGTTGAGGAAATATCACCAGGTAAAAGAAATTAGAGAAGTAAATCATTTTTAAATATAATTACAAGTATATTATAATGCTATAAAATTAATAACACATGTTCAGAGACCTTTAAAATTTTTAAACTATCATTCTACTACATCAGTCTACATTTACATAAAAATAGCCAATGTGATTAATTTTCCATCTATTCTCAAGAAATAGGAGTTTTTATATGTCTCACTTATGCTATTTATTAAGAACCAAGTTTTCAAGATATTTTATAAGGACCCCATCCCACTATTAGCTTACCAAATGGTAACTTGAACTCTTAAATGAGAGGTACATTTTTAACTATCAGCAAAAATGTTTTCATCTGAAAATACAAGTCCTCATTAATTATTCTATAAAATTTTCATTGATATAAATAGTTTATAATTAGGTTATGCTTATAGAGCACTTAGATTTTCTTTCAGGCAGAGAGTGTAACGATTTGACCTACAATAATTGCTGAGAATATCTTTATCAATTAAGACTTACTAAGAGTCTTTATCAGATGACACACATATGTTAGAGCACTAATCTCCAGGATACATAAAGAACTCAAAAAACTTAACACCAAAAAACCACTAACAACCCAATCAATAAATGGGCTAAGAAGCTGAACAGACACTTCTCAGAAGAAGATATACATTAAATCAACAAATATAGAAAAAAAATGTTCAACATCTCTAGTAATTAGAGAAATGCAACAAAACTATGCTAAGATTTCTTCTCACACCAGTAATAATGGCAGTTATCAAGAATACAGGCAACAATAAATATTGGTGAGGATGTGGGGAAAAGGTACACTTACACATTGCTGGTGGGACTGCAAATTGGTGCAACCAATCTGGAAAGCAGTATGGAGATTGCTTAGAAAACTTGGAATGGAACCACCATTTGACCCAACTATCCTACTTCTTGATCTATACCCAAGAGACTTAAAATAAGCTATAGTAATGCAGCCACATCAGCGTTCATAGCGGCTCAATTCACAGTAACTAAACTGTGGAAGCAACCTAGATGCCCTTCAATGGATGAATGGATAAAGAAACTGTGGTATATATACACAGAGTGGAATATTATTCAGCATTGAAAGAGAATAAAATTATGGCTTTTGCAGGTAAATGGATGGAGTTGGAGATATTATACTAAGCAAAGTAAGCCAATCCCAGAAAACGAAAGGCCAAATGTTCTCCCTGGTAAGTGGATGCTGATCCATAATGGGGAGAGGAGAGGCATGGGAAAAATGGAGAAACTTTAACTGGGCAAAGGGGAAGGAAGGTAGGGAGGGTATATGGGGGCAGGGAAGATGGTGTAATGAGATGGACATCATTACCCTAGGTACATGTATGACTGCACATATGGTGTGATGCTACATCGTGTACAACCATAGAAATGTACATTTGTGCTGCAGTTGTGTATAATGAATAAAAATGCATCCTGCTCTTATATATACCTAATTATAATGAATCAATTAGTTTAAAAAAAAAGACTACAGAGAGAGAGAGAGAGAGAGAGAGAGAGACTTCATTGTACCTGCCACCAGCTCTGAGTTGCAGTGCATCCTGTTACCAGCCTTGCAGGAACAGGTTACAGAACAGCGGCTGCAGCCCAGGGAGCTGCAGTACCAGTGGCAGATCAAGCCCATCCTATATTGTGGCTTCAGAAAGGAAGGCTGAATAGACACTGACACCCTGTCTTTCTTTTCTTTTCATGAAAGCATGCTATAGCCTGAGAGATGAATTCCTCTGCTGACAACCAAATGTGTATTCTGGAATGGTGTTTTGGAGGAATTGGTGTGATTTATCAAGGGATCCACAAAGCTAAGAACTATCTTCCAGGCAAGAAACATCTGGAATACCAATGCATCTCAAGCCTTTTGGGACGGCCTGGGATTCTCCACCAGAAAAGAAAGGGTCCTGGGCCCAGTTGGAGACATTTTTGGGCAGAACACAAAGATATGGATTCAGATTATTCTGATCAAGGAGTAGGCCAACTTCAAAAAGTGATCAACACCATCAAAACCAACCCTGAAGACAGAAGAATCATCATGTGTGTTTGGAAACCAAAAGATTTTCCTCTGATGGTGCTGCCTCCATGCCATGCCTTCTGCCAGTTCTACAGTGAATGGGGAGCTGTCCTGTTGGCTGTACCAAAGGTCAGGAGTCATGGGCTTGGGCGTGCCTTTCAACATCGAGTGCTATGCCCTGCTTACCTTACATGATTACACACATCACGGACCTGCAGTCAGATAACTTTATGCATTCTTTGGGAATGCACATTTTTACCTGAATCACATTGAGCCACTGAAAATTCAGCTTCTACAAGAACCAAGAGCTTTCCCAAAGCTCAAAATCCTTCAAAATGTTGAGAAAATTGACAACTTCAAACTTGAAGACTTTCAGATTGAAGAGTACAATCTACATCCAACTATTAAAGTGGAGATGGTTGTTTAGAGTGCTTTTAAAGGAGTTGGAAAGGTCTTGTCCCTGTAGGGGTTGGGCCTGATACCCAGGTGAAAGTTTTTTCCTAAAGAAAAAGGAACTAGGTCAAAAATCTGTTCATGACTTACCAATTATTCTTCATTAGCTTTTAAATATGTTACCATTGGCAGACATAACTGCTATTGTTTTAGTAATCATGTTTTGTTAACTGAGGGAGCATGAAAGTCCTGAGAGAAGAAAGTGGAAATTTATATACTTTTAGCAAAAATATATAGTATTTCAGTCTCTTGGCTTCATGAAGACTGGTGAATTTCATTAGTTGTATAAGCTATTCCCTTCAATTTTGAAGTAACCCATCATTAAGAATATAAGAGCTTATGAATGCTTATTTTATATGTTGATGTAGTAAAGATCTATCTGAAAAAAAGACTTATTAAATTGTATATAATAAAAAATATGCCCTATAGGAAAGAAAGTAGAACAAATCAGACATAACTTTCCTGTGTTCATATATGAATACACCACCAGGTTAACTCCACACCATGTTCAACCCCAAGAATGGGATCCTAACTAGATCCCATTAAGTTATAATCCATGTATGTATAATACATCAAAAATACATTTACTGTTCCATATATCTAAAAAAATCAATTAAAAAAGAAGGATTGCCTTACCAAAATTATATGCCCTGAGAAGGAGATATGTCCATGCCTTTTCCACATTGTTAACTAAAAACTATCTTCTGTTTCTCCCCAAAGACTTTGCAATATTTCTATTCTAAGGTATTATACATTTTTATTTATGCCCTCCTATAGAGAATTCTGTGAAATTATTGATGTAATTGATCTCAAGTTGATTTTATACAACAGACCCTTTATTTGCCAACTATAATTATACAATAATTTTTAATGCATAAAACTTGGAAAATTATTTCTTTCTGTGGATCTCAAATATTTACAAAGTACCCATTTACCCATTGCACAGTCTTAACCATGGTCAGAAGAAATCCCCCATGGGCAATAGATGTTTCTCTCAGTAGCATGTTTGAATCCTTATGATAATGATGTAGTTGGCAGGCCATAATAATAATTTAAGTGTACATATTCATGAGCACTTGTGTAGGTAAGTTCAGACCTTAAGCTGTCTCTCCTTTTCAGAGCAGTGGTTCTGGTATCAGTTCTGTTTTTACCTTTGCTGTGCTGTTTGAGTCTGCCTGATATGCCTCCAGTTCCCGAGGCCTTTTACCCCCTACTTCTCTGGCCAGAGACTTAGTTTTTCTCTTCCTTTCTCTGGGTTTTAAATATCACAATTGCTGCCACAGTAAAGCTGTTCCCCAATGGGAGTTGGACTAAGGCAGGGATGGGAGAGAGAAGAGGAGAAGCGAAACAACTCAAAGATTCCTTCCATGCCTACTAGTATGCAGGGACCCCTCTACCAGACCTGTGGTGAGAATAAAGGGGTCTCTCCTTGAGTTTTTATGGCATGTTTCTGTCATTTAATGCCATCTCAGATCAAAGCTGGAATACAAAGGACGGGAAAACAAAGAAGAAAAAACCCATTACAAATCGTTATTCAAGTTTAATTTTCAGTTCCCCAATAATTTCTTCCACTCCATCTTGGCTGACACCCGAAGTTTGGGATCTTTAAGAACGCAAATGAAGGCTAAACAAAGAATGAAGGTTTAACCAAGGCTCAGCTGAGTATGACTTGGAAAATCTGGGTTGCTCAGTTCTGCCGGGCTCCTGCACTCACTCTACGTACCTTGAGGTTGGAGGAGTTTGAGAGTTTTTATGGTGACACCAGTCTCTTCCTGCTCAGAGCATGAATAAAAGGTGAACACTCCTGAATGTTTTTATGTCTTATTTCTGGTGGAAATTGATTACATACAAATACATGGGCAATGACATTTTTATTGCAGGAATTTTCCAAGCATGCATGAAGCCCCGGGTTTGACCCCCCCCAGAATCTTTAAAAATAACAATTAAATAAATAATTTTTTTTAAAAAATCTTGTATGAACAGAGATGTACCCCTATTAAGAATATCCTTCAATTCTGAAATTTCATGATAAAATAATGTTGCCAATATGCAAAAATCAAAAATTTAAAGTCATTAGAGTCAACTTTACACAAAAGAAAAGTCAATCAACATGAATTTTAAAAATTTTGAATATGGGAAAGCAGGCAAATAAAAACTCCTCCCTAAATTCTTTTACAATGTCCCCTCTCATTGCGCCCACACTGGCCAAAAATGTTTTTATTACTGTAAGCTAAACTTCTGGCACCCTTGAGTGCAGCCTTCTGGAAACACAGCTACTAGTGCTCTGCTTAGGTAAGCTTTCCTTCTGTAAGAATTTTTAGAGCAGCTGTGTTTAAAATCTGTGTATCCTCCACAGCCAACTCATACTGATATGTTCCCCCAGGGTTCATGCAAATATACTATTTTATCAGATTTTTTTCTCATCTGTGCTCAACCAGGCTTATAAGGATACATAAAATACACAATTGGAAAATTAGACTATATTGAATAATAAAAGAAAAACAAGGTGAGGCAAAGTGATCAAGAAATTAGATAAAGATACATAAAATAATGACTAACCATCCTTCCATCAAAGGACTGTATAGTTAACTGTACACATTTATATTAATTGTGATAGCCCAGGTTATGCCATAGTAAGAACAATTACCAAAATGTCAGAAGCTTTTGACAATAATTTCTCTTTTAGGTTATAGATTTTTTTTTTCTGATTTCTGTGCTAATGGAGTACCTATTGGCATTCATGCCTGTCACTTTGACGGAGGAAAGAAACTTTGAAGTGCATTGCCCTTAAAGGCTTTGATAATGTTAAATCTACTGACCATCATTAGCCAGAACAAGCCTCATGACTTCACTCACAAGCAAGTTGGTAAGTCCAGGCTTCCCCCATTGAAAGAGCAGGGGTAGATATTGGTGGGCAGCCAGTTCCCACTGTAGCAATCTCAGGGCAGGAAAGGAAACCAGAACAGTTCTGATTCATATTTTCCTGAGATAAAAACAAATACAACAGCTCAAGAAAATTACAACTATTTTTATTCTACTTTCAGATAGGAATTTCTCCAGGATTCCTCATTAAGAGGACTGCATTTGTAATGCAGTCACAGAATTTTCTCAAAAGGTACTTGTATGAGTTTATGATATCACAACATCTTCAATTTGTTTAAACAGGCTCTGGAGGGCTTAAATATTTGTGGTTTATGTATCTATCTCTTTGCCAAATGCTCCACTCCGAGATGTATTTTAGCATTTTATGTTGAGTTATTGTGCTTAATTATTTGAAGGGCAGCAAGTGCTAGATTGGGTACTTTATGAGGGTTCTAGAAAGAAACTATTCTTTGCTGCGAGGTGAGAACTAATTTACCTTCCTAATACCTACCAACTTTGGGCCAGTTAAGATCCAAATATGGAAACGAAGGAACCAACAAGAGTCTTATCAGAAATCTATGCTATACTTCTGAGGTGAGCTGGGGGAGAACCCAGTGTTTGGATAAAGATCCTTTTCAGACAGTTCTGAATTGTTCTTCTTGTGCAGATAACTCATCCATTAATGGATCTCTCATAGTTGAGCAATTTTGTTTTTAGAAAAGTATTTCAAGATAAAGAGAGCAAGATTCCCTTCAATGCAGAAATTTTATAGCGAAATAAGGTACAGACAGGAATACTTCATTTTAAAAATAATTTTGCCAGCAATTTTATGAATAACCAATTTAAAAGCTAAGAATTTTCTTCTAAAATAAATTAATAATAATAATAAAAACTTTAATTGAACACTTGCTATGGCCAAACAATATTACAAGTAAGCTCTTAAATGCATTTTCATTTAATTTTCACAGCAGTGTTAGGTAAAAAAGAATTATTAATCCTAATCTTCTAGTGGGGTAAAATGAAGTCATATAATTAGTCTAAGGATAAACAAGGTACTAAGCTTGTGGAGCTGGGGGTTTAGAAAAGGCTGGCTAAATGTAGAACACTTAGCAACTCTATTTACAATATATATTTTAGTAAAATAACTCCAGCTTTTATGTATAGAGAGAATTTACTAGCAAGATCAGTTTGGGATAATGAAAGCATCAACTGTGTATAGAGAGGCGACTTGTCTTTCTGTCTTGGGTTCATTAAGCACATTCAAAAGAAAAAAGAAAAGCAGGAAGATTCAGCAGAAGCATATTTTCAATTTCAGGGAATTTAACTTCTGCCAAAGGCCATTCTCATCTGTCTCTTTGCAAATGAATATTAATATGTTTTATGTCTCCATAAAAGCATCAAAACATGGGGATTTATACTGTGCTCTACAATTTAGTTACGCTTTTTGTCGTGGAGTTAAAAGTTAAAGAAAAGCCCATGTAGTGCTGCAGACTTTGACCTGGATCTGATGGCTTAAACAGCTATATGTTCTGCACTTTTTTGAGGCAACTAGCTTAAGGTAGCTCAATTCCAACCCATTTTTATCCTAAGTAAAGAGGAAAATGCCAGACAAACTCAGGGTTGCTGGGTTTCCATCTTCAATGTTGTCTTAAGCAGTCAAAATTCCCTTTATCTGTAATGCTCAGGTTCTCCTACAAGAGATGTTGTAGAAGATCAGCCTCCTCTTGAAGGAGAAACATTTCTGATAATCTTTCCTGCTAGTATCTAGGTTTAGGTTTTTCAGGCTTTTGCAGATCTGCTATGTTAATTTATCACTCTTTTGTTTACTTTGTGATTTTAAAGTTTTTTTGGTTAGTGCGTTACTGCTCTCGTTTTCTTTGTCCTCTTGCATTCATATCATTGAAAATAATTTTATTGTCATTTAGGTGCAGTTTTTAGGAAGCACGGGGGAAAAATGAACTGAGCATGTCATATGAAGTGCAAATCCTTCTTTAGTTTTCTCACCTGTGAAACTGGGGAGTTGGAATTGACAATGTTTAAGGCAGTTCAATATTTATCCTTTTCTGCTGAGTTGGATCAAATCAAGATAACATATTCTCTCCTTCAAGCAGTTCAGCTAAATCCCATAGCAGGAGCAAACATGAGAGAATAAACATCCAGAGACCTCAAGTAAACCCAAAGCTCCTGAAGGCAGTCAAAGTCCTTAAGAAGGAAATATATTTTTCTATGTATAGCTTTAGGCAAGATATAGAGGGAAATTCCTGAGAAGGTCACACAGCAACTTAAATTTCCAATGTGGTATAGCTGGTCAAGAGCAAATTTTTTAATAGACTTGAAGGCCCTATGGAGTTGCCAAATGGAACAGAGAGAAGGGTTAAAGCAAAAGATTCAGTGACCCAAGCATTGATAGGAACAAAAACTGCCAATTATTGCTTCCAGCCCGAACCCCCAATTGGCCTCCTCGGAGGAGTAAGTATATCATTTTACACAATATGAATAAAGGAACTGTGAGAGGCGATGACCCCACGGCACAGAAAGAGACCTGATTATCCTGAGTTGAACTAATTTATCTGTGTTCTGTTTTCCCTAATTTATCCTGCCCATTCCTGCCTACTCTGATCAAGCTGATACCTGCTAAAACAAATACATTTCATGATCTACAAGTTCCTGCAGATTCAAGTACCTAATGTGTAGGCTTTATATGAATAGAATTATGCAGTACATTGTGTGTGACAGAGTATTTTTCACTCAACATTACCTTCTTGTGGTTTTCATCCTGTTTCCTTATATTCAAAATGTCCTTTATAACCACATATAATTGCTTTATATCCAGTTTGACAAACTTAGTCTTATTTTGAATGTTAAATCCATATAGTTAATGGAATTATTGTTATCTCTAGGTTTACATTATCATCTTATTCATGTTTTATGTGGTCCATCAGTTTATGCTTTCTTTTTATTTTTTTTTTTCTGTTTTTAGATTCTAAGAACTTTTTTGATGGATTGAGAAGTGTTTTATTGAGTGATGGAGTAGGTATATTTTTTTCTGCAGTTAAGCTATAGCAGTTCTTTCCCTCCCTCCTTTGATATAGGTGTGTAAAGATGATTTTTTGTGTGTGCACTTCCTTTGTCTCTCTAGGGACAGAATTGGTGACTTCCCTGGGGCCAAGATAACCCTATACCAATCTCCCCACTGGTCATCTATAATTGCCCCAGGCCACAGTGTCTTGGGCCTTACCCTGTTCAGGCTTTCAGAGAAACTTCTTTCCAGTCATCCCCTTGAGCAAGGGCATCAGGTTTGGGCAGGGCACTTGCCTTTGAACTTGGCAGATGTACTCCGGCAGGCAGTACTGTAGGCAGTCAAAGCTGACTGGATGAGAGACCTATCTTTTCTCCTGCTCCTCTTTCTGCAACATTTCTCCCTTCTTCCTCAAGATTTTTATGAAATGCTCCTTGACTTTATGGGTCTTAATCTGTACATCTACTAAGATCTACTCTCTGGAGAGAACTATGGGAAGGGTGAAGGCATCATGATCTGCACCCAAGGGTTGTTTTTGTACTGGATCTGAGGTATGCTAAAAAATGTAAGTTTTTTGGTGTCCTTATCCAGCTCTACATGCATGTTGTAATTCACCATCATGACCTGCATTACATTCTTGAAATCAAGTTAAGGTACTGCAGAGTGGGGGCAGATGGGGAACAGACTTTCATGGGCATGGTGGTGATGGCTGAGCAGTGAGGAGATCATGCTGAACTGGTCTGTTCACGATGTGGAAGACCCTTCCCCTCACTCCTTCCACCACCCCGTGAATGTTTCCACTCCCACTCCCAAAATATTATATATTCATTTATTTTCCTTTCTTTTCTCACATTAAGTACACATGTTTACTATTCTTCTAGTGTTTATCCTAGCAGGTACAGTGTACATCCTGATTTGTTTCAGTGTAAAAAGAATTAATTTTACCCCTTTTGAAATACTTTTAGAATCCCAGACCTCTTTTTTTCAACTTAACACCTTCATCCTTTCTGTGTATCATTGTTATCATGCATTTTAATTTCACATGCATTTTAAAACTCTACACACATTACAAGTAATGATTTGTATAGTTGGTATTCATTATACTTATCTTTTCCAACATCCATTTTTCCAGCTTTATTAAAAAATAACTGACAAATAAAATAATATATATTGAAAGATTGAAGCGTGGGGTTTTGATACACATTTATATTTTGAAATCATTATCAAAATCAAGACCACCATATCTATAACTCATGTAGTTACAGATATGGTTGATTGTGAGTTATATGAGTCCTTTACATACTTTGGATGCTAACTTTTTATTAAGTATATGTTTAGCAAATATTTTCTCCTATTTCAAAGGTTGTATTCATTTTATTGATTCCTTTGTTATGAAGAATCATTTTATTTTGATATGTTTCCATTTGTCTTTTTTTTGTTGTTCTTGTTGCCACTGCTTTTGGTATCAAATGCAAAAACTCATTATTAAGACCAATGTCAAGAATATTTTTCCTATATTTTCTCCCAGCAGTTGTATGGTTTCTAGTCTTATATATAAATATTTAATCCACTTTAGTTTTTGTTGATGATGTAATATCAGATACCACTTTCTTTTCTTTTGCCCATGGATATGTAGTTTCCCCAGCATCATTGATTGAAGAGATTATTCTTTTCTCATTATGAATTTTTGGCTTCTTTGTCAAAAATTAGTTGTCTGTCCGCAAGTGGGTTTATCTTTTCTTTCTGTTTTGTTCTATTGGTTTCCAAATCTATTTTCCATACTGTCTTATTATTTTTACAGCTTTGCCATATTATATGAAATAAGGTAGTATTTGCTTTAGCCATCCAGCATCTTTTGTGGTTCCATATGAAAGTTAGCATTATTTTTTTTATTTCCATGAAAAATATCATTGTAATTTTCATTGGGATAGCATTGACTCTATAGATTACTGAGAAGTATAGATATTTTAACATTAATTCTTCTGCTATATGAACATGGAATGTCTTCCCATTTTATTGTGTCATCAATTTCTTTCATCAATATTTTATATTTTTCAGCAAATATTTCTTTTTTCACATTTGCAATATTGTATTTTAGTGGAAAATTAAATACAAACTGTTTAAAAAATTAATAACTTTGCCTTAAAAAATAATTTCAAAAAAAATTGGATGACATCAACACATTTTAGGTATTGATGTTTCTTTCTAAGTCTTCTTCATGTAGATTCTCCTGTGGCATCTGTTTCTCCCATACAAGGTGCACAGGCCTATGCAAAGGAGAAGGAAGATATTAGTGCCTCATACAGGGGTTCTGTTCAGACTAACCAGGGGAAGCCCAGGGCCAAGTCAGGATGAAAGCAAAGGTGACCCTGTGGCAATTTCATATCAGATGAAGACCTGAACAGCCACACTGAAATATCTCATCCATTTGTGAACTTCAAGGGCCAGAAACACAAGCAAAAATTAATAGGGCTAACCTCATAAATATTCTATGCAATCATGAAGAGGAAGAAAACTAACCCCAATAGTTGATACATACCTAAGGATAAGGCTCTGAGCCACACTTTTCATCTTGAAATTTAAAATGTAATTTGATCATTTTCAGGCCTCATTCTATGTATAAAGTATCCATCAGAAAGTTCATAGTGATCCTTCGTCTGGGGCTGAATCAGTAAATACTGACTTAAAAACTGAAATAAAAGACAGTTCCGTAGGGTGCTGATGTCACTTACCTGCATGAGAATTCTGGTACAGGACTAAATAGGCTACAGAGAAACAGAGAACAATCTTTCAAAAAAAAAAAAACCTCTCACAAAAGTGTTCTGAAGAGGGGCTGGGATTGTGGCTCAGCGGTAGAGCACTCGCCTAGCATGTGCAACGCCCTGGGTTCTATCCTCAGCATTACATAAAAATAAAATAATAAAGATATTGTGTCCAACTACAACTAAAAAATAAATATTAAAAAAATGTGCTCTGAAGAGTATTTATAACCAACAAAGGATCCAACCAGAAGGAGAGGTAATACATGGCCTCTTGATACACTCAATGTGCTGACATTTTAGAGCTCAGAAGCTTAGCCTATGATAATTCTGCAAATAGTCTGTCTTCTCAGTCATATGGAACATGGGGGAGGGGTAAGGATTTCCTAGTTTTCATTCCATTTTCACACCAAAGTTGACTTTTCATCACTGAGATCCTCAGCATTCACCTTGGCAACGTAAACTTGATACTGTACATTGTCTTCTGGATTTTTTTCTTTGTTTTTTAGGATGCTGGCCTTCATAGCACAGATTTGTTTTGCTGGTCCTTAATCATCTGCTCCAGCTCAGCCATCTCGAATTTCAGGAACTCTGTGGCATAGTCTGTGATACTCTGCTCCTTCTGCAGGGCCTCTATGTGCTGTTTGTTCTCCCTGTGCCACAGCTGGAACTCATTCTGCATGGCATCCACATTTTCATGGATCCAGTCCCTGATCTTCCTCTGAGGAAGCACACTCTTACAGGGTCTGAATGAACATTCAATCTTCTTGATCTCCTTGGAAACAATATACTTCTCCTTCTTCCATGCCAACTCAAAGACAAAGGATTTCTCCTTCTCTCCAGATTTGGATGACTGCTGCACTTCCTCATAATCTTTCTTAGTCTCCAATTTTTTTTCACAAGTCCACCATGCTTCTCACTGTCCTCTAGCTCCATTGCTAGAATGTTTTCAATTTCTGACATTTCAGAGATCTGAGGAGCAGCCGCCACCACAAAATGATCATCATCTTCATTGTCTGAATTATGTTAACCTATAATCACATTTGAGATTACTTTATCATTCCCTGTCCTATCCCTCATTAAGGTCTCCATGCTCTCTCCTGCAATTTGACGGGGGAGGCGCTGGCCTTGCACTACTGGTCCAAGGTACTCTGACACTGGAGGATAGCTCCCTGAGGGCTTCTGGATTCTTGAACAACTCGGATTTATCTTGGCCAGTAGGTCCAGCCTCTCCTTCTGCATCGCTTACGAACACCTTCCACGGAATATTTGGATTATCGTTTTGATGTTTTTGATATCAATGACATGGACACTGTCATAGAAATCTCAGCCTCTGGAATCTTTAAAGGATCCATCTGACAACTTTTCAGACATCTCCTGAGCTTGCTTTCTCTCCAGCTTTTTCGGTTCTCTGTTCTCCCTGTTTAGGTCCCTGGAGTGCTCCCCATTTCTCACTCTCCACTGCTCCCAGTCTCTCAGACCCTCCTCTCCCTCTCCTCCAGGTCTGCATCTAGGTCCAGGTCCTTGTTGCGTCTGTCTGTCCCTCTCTTGCTCCTGCTTGGCCCTATTTCTGCTTTTTCTCCTTCTCCCCTTCCTTGTACTTGTCCCTCTCAGCACCTTTATGTCCGTGTCCGTCATTCTCCTTCACCTTTTCTTTCTCCCTTTCTTTCCCTCTTGACTTGCTTTCTTCTTTCAACTCTTCTTTCTGTTTTCCATCTCTGCTTGTACTTCTTTTACTTCAGAATTTCCTGTATCCTCTCTATCCTTGTGAGCCCTGGAATCTTCTTCCCTCGCATTCTAACTGTTCAACTGGTGAGACTTCGAGGTCCGAAGAGAAGGCCCTTTCTCTCACGTCCGGCCTCTCTCCACTGCATCCTCGCTGGAGAGCTTGTTGATGCTGCACTCTGTACTTACCTGACGCAGCTGATTTGTTCTTTCAGGGTGGTGCCCAATAACAGTTCAGTCCCGAAACCATCATGACCACATGTATGGTCTTCTGTAGGAAGTTGATTTTTGCATCTTTATCCTTGACATTGTCTGACTTCATCTCGACGTCTGTGTAGAGGCCCTTCAAGACCCAGTGGTCCTAATAACCTCTGTGACCATGTCCTGCAGGTCAAGGAACGGGGGCTTGTTCTGCAGCTTCTCTGACACTGGCGGTCTGCAGATCACCTTGCCCGGCGACTTCTGCTACATCACCACCACAAGGCTGCCCACCCATGGCCTCAGCCAGCCTAGTCAGGTGGAGGTGATGAACCAGGGTCCCATCCTACAGCCATGAAAGGGCTACACAGCCTTAGCAACTGACCCGCATGACGCCCTCCCCACCCGAAGCCCTGCCCCCTAAGTCAGATATTTCTTCAGTGGTGGAATTCTTTAAAAAAAATATTTTTTAGTTGTTGATAGGCCTTTATTTTATTTATTTGTATGTGGTGCTTAGAATCGAACCCAGTATCTCACGGATGCTAGGCGAGCATGCTACCACTGAGCCTTTAAAATTCTTTCCCAAACTAATACACTGTAGAAAGTATTTGCAATTTATATATGATGACAAGAAATTAACATAAAAGCTCATAATAGCCTTGTAGAAACATTAACAAGTAGAATACAACCACAAAAATAAAGAAATATCATCAGTAAACGTAAATATGTCCATTCCCAAAATTTCCAAAAGCAAATTTTTAAAAAGGATATGTGTGCCAATTTATAAAAAATGTATAATTTTTAAACATCTTCATCATATTGAATTACCTGTATACATAAAATTTGCATATTTCAAAAATATTTTCCTCTCATGAAATTTGCAAATTTCAAGAGACAGATGATATCCATCCTATACAGATGACATAGTATACTGATATAATGGTATCAGAAAACACTTTGGCCACATGATTGATCTAGTGTGGATATGCAACTGTTTCAATCATTAGGTAGAAAAATCAGTTATTACAAGGACCACTTTTTAATGTAGTTCAAACCTCATCAAGCATCTAAGTCTTCATTATTTCTCTCTGTAAAAGGGAATTAAGTCAGTCTAGCACAAAAACAACTTGAAGAGTAATCCCAACCTGTAGCTCTTGATTACAAATTATATGCACAACTTCTAAAAGCACATTTCTTTATCCTTCATTTAAAAAAATACAATTATCTAAGCAGCATTTTGTATTGTGTTCTACTGACCTCCCTCAATGTATATACATTTTGGAATTGTGTACTTGTAAACCCAGAAAGGAAATGAAAATGAAATATCAAACTACCAGAACAACAAAAGCAAAATTACCTTATAAATCTACTGAAGAGGAAAACATTGCTCCAGATGACTTGAGCTGTGCATGATTCTTTGTGCTGAGATCTAGACAAGTTTAAGCCATCATTCATGTGGCTTTCATGGTGCATAATAGCCTGTAAGAAAGCAGAAGTGATACCTTCATTCCCTGTGTTCCCTTCCCAAGCCAGTGTCAACATCATGTGCTCTGAAATCACTGAGAGTAACAGCAAACAGAATCAAAAGGCAGGTAGAGACATCCCAATGCTATTGTGTTCAGATTAAATAACACACACACAGCTCCCTGTACAAACTAGCTTTCAATATATTCAGTTATTGTTTTACAAAATGATTCAATAAATATTGAATGAAATAAAACAAATAGCAGGGAATTTCCACATATTTATATTCAACAAATGATCTCTGGCCTCAGCAAACTGTGAACAAGCATCAAACATTGCCTCCCACTACTGTATCATCATAGGCTTCACAGCAGTTCCCGAGAGGCTGACCAATCACCAAGCACTGAGCAATGCTTCCAAAGCCTTGAAGTTCAAAACCAAATATTTTTATTAGCTCTTCAAATAGGTTCTATGTTTTAAACTTTGTACAAAATGGTAACATTAGGAGAGGTTAGTGCATGAATCTGAAGTGCATGGTTCAATGAATGTTACAGAGGGAACATACATCTAACCAACACCCAATCAGGAAGAAAAACATCAGGGAAATTTAAAGTCCTGCTCCATGCCCTGAGCTCCCTCCTGCCCCATCTTCAAAGCACTCTCCACTTTCCAGACTCCACACCATGACTCAGTCACGCACTGTGAGTAGAATCACACAGCATGTGAGCCTGAGAGTTTGCCCTCCTGCAGGGACCCTTCCAACAACGTAGCACAGTACACTTAATCAAGCACAAGAACTGAAAACTGAAATTAATGATTACAACTAAAATTACATACTACCTAGAAAGCAAGTAAAGAGAAACTCCCAACACCAAACTGAATGAGATAAAGATAATTTGCAGTCAAAAGCAAGATTATAGCCAGGCATGATGGTGCACACCTGTAATCCCAGCTACTTGGGAGGTTGAGGCAGAAAGATGGCAAGGTGGAGGCCAACCTCAGCAACTTAGTGAGACCTGGTCTCAAAATGAAAAGAAAAAAAGAACTAGGTATGGAGCTTTTTGGTAGGGCACTTGCCTACGATGTGCAAGGTTTTGCATTTGATCACCAGCACCACACACACACACACACACACACACACACACAGACAAGATTATACCATTACATACCTTCATTAAGAAGGAATGACTAAAATTATAGAGCTCATTACTCATTTTAATACTTCAATAAAAAGAAGACTAGATAAAGTTAAAAAAATTGAAGTTAATGAATCTAAAAGGAGAACTAATGATCTAGAACTAAAGCACTAGAAAAGATGAATAAACACAAAATTTGATTCTCTGACAAGGTAATTTAACCTCTCTCTAACCAAGCTAAAAATAAAATAGAAAGCAAAATCAAAGATGAGAAATTTTTTAATAGATGAAAAAAGACCAAAGAAAAATGACATTTATAGGGCATGAAAATGGTATGAAACACAAATGTAATTACCAATGAATAAAAATAATTTAATTTTCCTTATGAATACATATTCAATAACTCTGAATAAAATGAATACATACAAATCTAGTAGCATTTCAATATAACAACACATTATGGTCAACTAGAGCTCATTTTATGAATGTAGGGATTTTTCAACAATTGAATATCTCTTAACTTATTATCAATGAAACAAGGACCTTAAAACATGATTTTACCTCCTTTAATTTATCAAATTCAGCAATTATTGCTAACTATTTAAAAGCTAAGTAAAATCAGAATAGCAAAAGACTACTTATATATAAAAATAACATCCATTGTCCTAAGGATGCAAAACTTGTGACTTCTATGAATCAGGAGTGAAAAGATCTCTCTGGCCAAAAAGGCAGGGGCTAATTTGGGAGGGAATGCTGGGCAACTATCCTGGACAACCTTAAGGAAAATGGATATGTCTCCCATGGAGGTATGTGTCTGGCACCAGTGCAACCATCTGTCAAAACTCTACAGCTAAGTAAGCTTTGATGTTGAAATTACAGAAAGTTTATCCCTACTAAATGCAAATAAGGAACAGCCAGAAGCTACTATGAAGAGGCAGGAATATGGAAGTGCCACAGAAACAAAATGAGCATTGTTGATGGTGAACAATGGATTGTGCATCATGCTATTTCTCTGTTATCTTGGTTGCCTTTGATGTATTTAAATTTATTCAAATTCATTATCTCACTGCCTCTTCTCAAACACCTTGGCTCTACATTCTGTTATGACTTGTTCAGTTAGTTAGTTAGATGCAGAATTGACATTAGAAGCATTGGCCTCTGTGAGGTTCTGAATTTTGTACTCCTTTGATGAACAATACCCTGTGTCAAATAAACTGTGCTATGTAGTGAAAAATATAGGTTGTAAAACAACAACAAAAAAAAACACAGACTAATCATCAAAGTTAAAATATGATACACGTAGAATTTGTATATGGAAAGACCCACGAATTAGTTCCACTTCAACTGGTTTCCGAAGACAACTCCGACTCAACTGTCCACCTCCTGAGCAAATGCCTGGGTCCTACTCACCGCCAGCCGTTGCCTGCAGGAGCTCAGGCTCTGCCCAGGATTGCCTCCATCCACCGGCAGACATCTGCAGGAGCTCAGAATCCGCACAGATTTGCCTCACTGACCTGCACGGGAGCCCAGACACAGGGTAACCCAGGGTCCATCCCTCCACCGGCTGACCCCCGCCAGAGGTCAGGCTCCTCCCAGGACCACATTTGCCCACCAGTAGACACACGCCAGAACTGAAGCCTGGCCCCCAGGTCCGCTCTGAGGACCTGCGGGGGAGCCAGGGCCCATGGTAGTCCTGGGTCTGTCCCACCACCAATAGACTCCCACCGGAGCTCAGATTCCACCCCATTCAGCCTTGCTGCTCCGGGGGTGGGGGTTGGGGGCAAGGAACAGGGTAGGCTCGGGACTCTTCCACCAGTGACACCCGACAGAGCTCAGGCCCAGCACAGATCCACCCCCCTGAACTGCTCAGGAGCCCTGGCATAGGTTACCCCCAGGCCCATGCCACCACCTGCAAATCTAGATGTCCATCAGAAGATGCATAGGTTTACAGATTGTGGCTGATCACACAATGGAGCCTTAAAGAAAGAAAGAAGGCCTGCAGTTCATGACAACACAAGGGAGTCATAGGGGGCCAAGAGAAGTGGGCCAGTTCCACAACAAACACTGCGGGACTCCACTCACATGAGGTCCATAAGATGGTCCAACTCATAGACACAGAGAGTAGAAGGGGGGTTGCCAGGAGTGGAGGATGGGGACCTGTCAATCACCAGGTCTAAAATTTCAGGGATATGGATGAAGCAGTTCTAGAGAGTTGTGCTTGTGGATATCCAGGCCGCACTGCTGAGACCTGGAACTTAGTGAAGGAGGCTGCTCCCCTCTTCAATATTCTTACCAAATTCTAACAAAAAATAAATAAATTGAAGTACAGTCACTTCCACAGAAGCCTTGGAATATTTTCTAAACAGAACCCAATATCTTCTTCAGAAATTAAATTAATAAGTGTATCCATGGGTGTTTAATATTTTCCCCAAATTTAACAAAGATGTTTGGTCATAAAAGTTTTTTTTTTGGACAAAAGTCATACTGTACATGATTTTAACTGGGATTTGCATCATCCTGGGCAAAGCTTTCAACAAAGAGAGGCCACCCATGCCTGATCATTCAGAGTGTGGGGACTACAGGGAGGGCAATGATTTGTTTGTGACCTTCCTGCCACACATACCATCAAGGTCATTGAGTTCCCAGCCTGGGGACCAAGGCATGTAACACACAGGAGCGTGATTTGCCCTGATTTGCTCAGGTGTCCATAAGCAGAGGTTTCTAGAATTTTCTGAAATGTTTTCTTGTTGCTCTGGAAGTTCAGTCTAGACCCACGTGGAGCTGGGATTGGTTACACACTGATCCACCCCATCCAGCAAAACATGCTGTGCCATCACTGTTGGCAGCCCAGGATACAGCAGGTCCTCAAGTGTGAATCTCCCCTGTGCAGTCACCATAAGCAATGGCAGTAGTTGTGCACGGCCTGACCACTTTGCATGTTTTTTTCTCCATGTTTGCAGTTTTGTGAAAGCAAGGATTGAGTTCAACTGATCTCAAATTCTAAGGGCCTAGAAAATTACCAGCCTGCAAGTATGGCTCAATAGCATTTTTGTTGATTTCTTCCTGAGCAGGACTTCAGGTCACTCTGAACAGAAGATACTGTAACATTGGGATGTGCTTGGCTGCAGTTATAGAACTCCTAACAAATGCTTTTAGGATTTAAAAGATATCTTCTTGTCCCATATGAACAAGACTCCTGAAGCCCTGAGGTCCTAGGGCTGGGGTGGCATCAGTGTGATATCCTGTGGATACAGGGTCTTTCTGCAACTTTCTCAGCACATCAGGTCCTCATCTCTTGCCTGCATCCTCACAGTCACAACATGGATGCCAAGCTCCCACTCTTCAGTTCCTAGAAGGGACAGTGAGTCTTCTTAACTCTGCTCAACATGTAGGCTTGTCTCAATAACTTCACCAATGGAGATCAATCACCTTCCCTACCTAAAAGTACCCCTCAGTCACCTGCCACCCTTTTACTGTCTAGCACAACTCCTGATTATGTCCTCCACAGCATGAATGTATCACAATGCAAAGTTACTCTTTTCAAAGTAAAAGAGATTACTAACCCAAAGGGATGCTCTGAAGATGAGTCTTCAGCCTGTGACCTTTTCATGGAGAGGTGGGGGATCAGAGAGGCCCTTGTGCTATGCCCTCACATGCAGAAAAGGAAGGCTGGTGGAAACAAGGCCAAACCCGGTCCACAAAGTGAAACTGTCCAGATGAACAAATTTAAAGACAGATCTGTGTTCCAGTTTTAGAAACCCTGGAGTTTGACCATGTTCAGCCCATATACCTATATATGGTGGTAATCAGCTAAAGCTGAGTAACAGATTCCTGCATCCTTGGCTCTCCGGTTTGCCACAGTCCCCACCCTGATCTATTACCCTGTGTGCTAGCTCACCCCTCTGCTCATTCATGTTCCTGGCCTGGCCCTGGAGGTGGCTGGGCTTATGTTCCTGCTTTGGTGTATAAAGAATGTTCTTCAAATTAATTTCCCTTCACTCTTGTGACCTGGACATAGTGAATAGATATGGTTTTCTGATGGGAGCTATGAGATTAGAGAGGTAGAGATGTGTCAAAGGTCAAGCAGGTCACTCCCCATCTGCAGGGGTCCTAAGCATGCACATGAGGTTCCTGCAATTGCAGGCTATTCCCACCATGTGGAAAGAGCCAGGAATCAGAGCCCAGGTGGGAGACAATCTGGCTGTGCAAAAGGGGCCCAGTGGAAAGGAGCAAGGGGCTACAGGGCAAGACCAGGGTCAAAGCCAACTTGTAACAACTCCAACAGTTCCCAACAGCTTCTGCTCCAGCTCCCAACACACTGATCCCTGTTTGTGGTGGTATGTGGGGCCCACAAAGGGACAGAAATAAGACACTTTAAAAGAGAGAGATAGAGACAGAGAGAAGTGTAAGAGGAAGACAGACTTAAAGGGAATAAAAAGAGGCTGAGGGAGGGAGGGAACAGAACTCCAGAGAATCAATCTAACAAAAGAAGTGAAAGATTTATACAATGAAAACTACAGAACCCTAAAGAGAGAAAGAGAAGAAGATCTTAGAAGATGGAAAAATATACCCTGTTCATGGATAGGCAGAACTAACATCATCAAAATGGCGATATTACCAAAAGTTCTCTATAGGTTTAATGCAATGCCAATCAAAATCCCAATGGCATTTCTTGTAGAAGTAAATAAAGCAATCATGAAATTCATCTGGAAAAATAGAAGACTCAGAATAGCAAAGAAATTCTAAGCAGGAAGAGTGAAAAAGGTGGTACAGCGATACCAGACTTCAAACTATACTACAGAGCAATAGTAACAAAAACAGCATGGTACTGGTACCAAAACAGGCGGGTGGACCAATGGTACAGAATAGAGGACACAGAGACCATGCCACAAAATTACAATTGTCTTATATTTGACAAAGGTGCTAAAAACATGCAATGGAGAAAGGATAGCATCTTCAACAAATGGTGCTGGGAAAACTGGAAATACATATGCAACAAAATGAATCTGAATCCCTTTCTCTGGGCATGCACTAAAGTTAACTCAAAATGGATCAAGGAGCTTGATATCAAAACAGAGACTCTGCGTCTGATAGAAGAAAAAGTTGGCTCTAATCTACATATGGTGGGGTCAGGCTCCAAATTCCTTAATAGGACACCTATAGCACAAGAGTTCAAAACAAGAATCAACAAATGGGACTTATTCAAACTAAAATGTTTTTTCTCAGCAAGAGAAACAATAAGAGAGGTAAATAGGGAACCTACATCCTGGGAACAAATTTTTACTCCTCAAACTTCAGGTAGAGCCCTAATATCCAGATAATACAAAGAACTCAAAAAATTAAACAATAAGAAAACAAACAACCCAATCAACAAATGGGCCAAGGACCTGAACAGACACTTCTCAGAGGACATACATTCAATCAACAAGTACACAAAAAAATGTTCACCATCTCTAGCAGTTAGAGAAATGCAAATTAAAACCACCCTAAGATACCATCTCACTCCAGTAAGAATGGCAGCCTTTATGAAGTCAAACAACAACAAGTGCTGGTGAGGATGTGGGGAAAAAGGTACACTTGTACATTGCTGGTGGGACTGCAAATTGGTGTGGCCAAAATGGAAAGCAGTATGGAGATTCCTCAGAAAGCTAGGAATGGAACTACCATTTGACCCAGCTATTCTCCTTCTCGGACTATTCCCCAAAGACCTTAAAAGAGCGTATTATAGGGATACAGCTACATCGATGTTCATAACAGCACAATTCACAATAGCTAGACTGTGGAACCAACCTAGATGCCCTTCAATAGATGAATGGATAAAAAAAAATGTGGCATTTATACACAATGGAGTATTACTCAGCACTAAAAAAATGACAAAATCATGGCATTTGCAGGGAAATGGATGGCATTAGAGCAGATTATGCTAAGTGAAGCTAGCCAATCCCTAAAAAACAAATGCCAAATGTTTTCTTTGATATAAGGAGGGCAACTCAGAACAGAGCAGGGACGGAGAGCATGAGAAGAAGATTACCATTAAACAGAGAGGAGAGATGGGAAGGAAAGGGAGAGAGAAGGGAAAATGCATGGAAATGGAAGGAGACCCTCATTGTTATACAAAATTACATATAAGAGGAAGTGAGGGGAAAGGGAAAAAACAAGAGAGAGAAATGAACTACAGTAGATGGGGTAGAGAGAGAAAATGGGAGGGGAGGGGAGTGAAGGGGGGATAGTAGGGGATAGAAAAGGCAGCAGAATACAACAGAGACTAGTACGGCAGTATGTATAAAAGTGGATGTGTAACTGATGTGATTCTTCAATCTGTATACAGGGTAAAAATGGGAGTTCATAACCAAATTGAATCAAATATATGAAATATGATATATCAAGAGCTTTGTAATGTTTTGAACAAAATATATATATATATATCTGTCTCTTATACACATC
>NW_026000016.1:3886559-3941599 GCF_001458135.2 Marmota marmota marmota | reverse complement strand
ATATATATATATATATATATATTATTTTGACATATTGAAAAGACAAAAAAATAAATTGTTTGGTAAAAAAAAATTATACTTAATTAGTACCTGTATTTTATAAGAAAAAAACTGTCATTGATTCCCAAATGTGGTTATTTATTTATTTCTGTGCTATTTATGCTATAAAGTAATGGATTTTAAATGTGTCTCTTTGCATATCCAGAGACTAGTTGAGCATTTATTGCCTAGTTAACTGATTTTAAAAAGTATCTAGGTTAGGTGGTAGGTTGTACTTTGTAATAAATTGGAAAAAAAATAAGCAAGCATTGTATGCTTTTCAATATATGCTTTGTTTTCTAGTCTTTGCTAATATAATAGGTAAAATGGCATTTTTGGTTTAATTTGCATTCTTTGATTGCTGGTAAAGCTGAACTTCTTTTTGTTCACTTGTTAGCTCTGTGGATTTTATCTACAGTTGCCAAATGTATGAAATAAAAATAGAGGATGCCCTATTAAATTTGAATTTCAGATAAACCACAAATAATATTTTTGTATATCTGAATTTTTAATTTAATGGGGCATACTGAATTTTCTTGTAATTCTCATTTTTTAACATATTTATTTTTAGTTTTCCATGACCTTTATTTTATTTATTTATGTGTTTCTGAGAATTGAACCCAGTGCCTCACACATGCACTCTACCAGTAAGCTACAAGCCCAGCCCATGGTAACACTCATTCTACTTTCTGATTTTTTTTCCAAATTTTCAGTTGAATTTCCTGTTTTTTACTGTTTTTGTAAGAGTATTTTGCATAAACTGAATATTAGTCCTTTGTCTTTTTTAGATGCTGCAAACATATGCTTCTGATGTTTTCTGTCTTTAACTTTATATTGTCCTTTGTTGAAAAACAAGTCCATAATTTCAACAGAATCAGTTTCATCAAAATTTCCCTTTGTTGCTTATACTTTTATTTTAGAAATCATTTACAGTTGCAAATATATTATTCTACCTTTTTTTCTTCATTGGTCTTATAGCTTCATTGTTCATATATATATATATATATATAGATTTTAATCTATTTGGTTTTATTTCATGTGAAGAGAGCACTGGTGGCTCCACTTAAAATGGCTAGATTCATAATGATTTGATTCAAGGATTTTTCATCTTGAAAGCAATACATATTTAGTATGACAGTATTTCAGATTTTGAATTTAATCTTTTGTTATGCTAGTTATATACAGTATGATATTTATTTTGGGTGGAAAAGAAATTAGATCCAGTGGTTAACTATCACTGAGCTACATTTCCAGCTCTTTTTATTTTGAGACAGGGTCTTGCTAAAATACCCAAGCTGACCTGGAACTTGCAGTCCTCCTGCCTCAGCTTTTTGAGGAGCTGAGATTACAGGCATGTGCCATTATTCCTGCAGGATATTCTTTTTTTGATGCTGAGCAACAGCAGGGACCTAAAGATCCCAGATCATGAAGCCACCAGATCATGAAGATAAATGACTGGTGCTCTAAAGTGTGCTGGGCTGCCAAGCTGTGATGTTTGGTAGGCCAGGTATATTAAACACATTCTTGAACTGTATTTTACATTATGATAGTTTTGAGATGTAACCCATTTAAATTGAGGAGCATCTTTATTAGGGATGAGGTTAGAGAGTTAATGGGGAGAACAGAAGTGGGAAGACTTGTAAACCATGGTGAGGACTTTGGGTTTTATGCAAAGTGGATTTTCAACAAAAGTGTCATAATCTAAAAAATGCTTTTAAAAATAAGCTTTCTAATGACTATTGAGGAAGAATTGTATGAGGGTATGGCAGAGACAAGCTAATTCTTCTCCATTATCTAGTTCCTTCTCCTTTAATTCTAGAATTAGATGCCCTGTGGTTTAGCTGGCAGCATGGCTACCAGTTAGACAATCTAGATTTCATCATCCTCTAATGTTAGTATTGGCTGTGTGCTTAGGTTTAGGCCAGTTATATATAAACAGCAGTGAAATATTCAGCTTCTAAATTGTCTTTTTAAAGGTGATTGTCCTGGATTTCATGTGCCCATCTTCTTTTCCTTTCCACTGACTGCAGTGTCAACTCCTTGAACTTATATGGAATCCCTGTCTTGAGGGTATCAGCCCTGGACGACCTTGTGGAGAAAACCAGTACTGCTTGTTCTCCCCGGCAGCCACCTGTGTAGCTCCATGTTGTTTCATGAAAAAGAATACATTATTTTTCTTCTTTGAGCCAGTGTATTTTGGTATCACTTCATTACAACTATTTAACCCATACCCTATAAAATGCCAAAATTGAGTACCTGAAGTGAGGTATTTTATAATAATAAAGTTTAAATGCATGATATATGCTAAATAATTGGCTGACCTACTTTTAAAAAAACATTATAAACTAAAAAACAGTGACTCTCAATTATACAGTGGTACAATATTTGGTGAAAGTGTCACCTCTGATAATTTTTATATGGCACAGTTTGCCACTGTGTTCCTGGCAGCTGGAACTGTTCCTGCACCCCCATTACCTACTGGGGCTTCCTGAGATCCCCCTTAGCCACTGGTTATGGGTTGGGTAGTGCTTTCCTGGGATAAACCATGTTTCCTGTACTCTTCAATGCTCTCATGCCCTATCATTTTTTTTGCATTACAATTTTAATACACATATATACCACAATTTTTCATAACTCTGTTTGTATATAAAGTATGTTGACACCCAATTCAAGTCTTCATCCATGTACTTTGGATAATGATGACCATCACATTCCATCATCCTTGCTAATCCCCTTCCCCCTCCTTTTCCCTCCCACCCCTCTTCCCTATCTAGAATTAATCTAATTCTCCCATGCTCTCCCTCCCTACCCCATTATGAGTCACTCCTCTTATATCAGAGAAAACATTCACATTTGTTTTGGGGGGATTGGCTGCCTTCACTTAACATTATCTTCTCCAATGCCATCCATTTGCCAGCAAATGCTATGATGTTTTTTTTGTTTTGTTTTGTTTTGTTTTAATGCTGAGTAATGTTCCATTGTGTATAAATGCCATATTTTTTAACCCATTAATCCACTGAAGGACATCTAGGTTGGCTCCACAGTTTAGCTATTGTGAATTGTGCTGCTATAAACTTTGATGTGGCTGTGTCCCTGTAATATGCTGTTTTTAAGCCCTTTGGGTATAGTCCGAGAAGAGGAATAGCTGGGTCAAATTGTAGTTCCATTCCCAGCTTTTCAAGGAATCTCCATACTGCTTTCCAAATTGGCTGCACCAATTTGCAGTCCTACCAGCAATGTATGAGTGTACCTTTTTCCCTACATGGTCACCAACAATTGTTGTTGTCTGTCTTCATAATAGCTGCATTCTGACTGGAGTGAGATGATATCTTAGAGTAGTTTTGATTTGCATTTCTCTGATTGCTAGAGATGATGAGCATATATTTGTTGATTGATTTTATATCCTATTCTGAGAAGTGTCTCTTCAGGTCCTTGGCTCATTTATTGATTGGGTTGTTTGTTTTTTTGTTGCTTAGCTTCTTGAGTTTTTATATACCCTAGAGATTAGTGCTCTATCTGATGTGTGAGGGGTAACAATTTGCTCCCAGGATGTAGGCTCTCTGTTCACCTCACAGATTGTTTCTTTTGCTGAGAAAAAAACTTTTTAGTTTGAATCCATCCCATTTATTTATTCTTGTTTTTTAATTCTTGTGCTATAGGAGTATTATTAAGGAAGTTGGGGCCTAATCCCACATGATAAAGATTAGGGCCTAGTTTTTCTTCTGTTAGACACAGAGTCTCTGGTTTAAAACCTATGTCCTTGATCCATTTTGAGTTAAGTTCTGTGTATGGTGAGAGACAGGGGTTTAAATTTATTTTGTTGCATTTGGATTTCCAGTTTCCCCAGCACCATTTGTTGAAGATGCTATCTTTTCTCCAATGCATGTTTTTGGCACCTTTGTCTAATATAAGATAATCATAATTTTGTGGGTTAGTCTTTGTGTCCTCTATTCTGTACCATTGGTCTACCTGTCTGTTTTGGTGCCAATACCATGCTGTTTTTCTTACTATTGCTCTGTAGTATAGTTTAAGTTCTGGTCTAGCGATACCACCTGCTTCACTCTTCCTGCTTAGAATTGCTTTAGCTATTGGGATTTTGATCAGAATTGTATTAAATCTGTATAGTACTTTTGGTAGTATGATCATTTTGATAATATTAATTCTTCCTATCCATGAGCAAGGTAGATCTTTCCAGCTTCTAAGGTCTTCTTTGATTTCTCTCTTTAGGGTTCTATAGTTTTCATTGTATAGATCTTTCACCTCTTTTGTTAAGTTGATTCCCAAGTATCTTATTTTTTTCAGATATTGTGGATGGGGTAGTATTTCTCGTTTCCTTCTCAGAGAATTTGTCACTGATATACAGAAATGCCTTTGATTTATGGGTGTTGATTTTATATCCTGCTACTTCGCTGAATTCATTTACTAGCTCTATAAGTTTTCTGGTGAGTTTTTGGGTCTTCTAGGTATAGAATCATATCATCAGCAAATAGTGCTAGTTTAAGGTCTTCTTTTCCTACACTTATTCCTTTAATTTCTTTCATCTGTCTAATTTCTCTGGCCAGTGTTTCAAGAACTGTGTTGAATAGAAGTGGTGAGAGAGAGCATCCCTGTCTTGTTCCAGATTTTAGAGGGAATGCCTTCAATTTTCCTCCATTTAGAATGATGTTGGCCTGAGGCGTAGATAGCCTTTACAATGTTGAGATATGTTCCTGTTATCCCTAGATTTTCTAGTGTTTTGAACATAAAGTGGTGGTGTATATTGTCAAATGCTTTTTCTGCGTCTATCGAGATCATCATTTGGTTCTTATCTTTAAGTTTATTGATGTGATGAATTACATTTATTGATTTCCATATGTTGAACCAACCTTGCATCCCTGGCATGAATCCCACTTGATTATGGTGCACAATCTTTTTGATATGTTTTTGGTATTCAATTTTCCAGGATTTTATTGAGGATTTTTGCATCTATGTTCATTAGAGATATTGATATGGAGTTTTCTTTCTTTGAAGTGTCTTTGTCTGGTTTTGAAATCAGGGTGATATTGGCCTCATAGAATAAATTTGGAAGTACTCCCTCTTTTTCTATTTCCTGAAATAGATTGAAAAGTATTGGTATTAGTTCTTCTTTAAAGGTCTTGTAGAACTCGGCTGTGTGTCCATCCAGTCCTGGGCTTTTCTTGGTTGGTTGTCTTGATGGCTTCTTCTATTTCCTCACTTGATATTGGTTTAAGTTATGTATATCTTCCTGACTCAATTTGGGCAGGTAATATGACTTAAGGAATTTATCGATGTCTTCACTGTCATCTACTTTATTAGAGTATAAGGTTTCAAAATAATTTCTAATTATCTTCTGTATTTCTGTAGTATCTGTTGTAATATTGCCTTTTTCAACATGTATGCTGGTAATTTGAGTTCTCTCTCTCCTTCTCTTTGTCAGCATGGGTAAGGATGTCAATTCATTTATTTTTTCAAAGAACAAACTTTTAGTTTTGTTTATTTTTCAATTGTTTCTTTTGTTTTAATTTCATTGATTTTAGCTCTGATTTTAATTATTTCTTGCCTTCTACTGCTTTTGCTACTGATTTGTTCTTCTTTTTCTAGGGCTTTGAGATGTAGTGTGAGGTCATTTGTTTGTTGTCTTTTCTTCTTTTAAGGAATGAACTCCATACAATGAATTTTTCTCTTAGTACTGCTTTCATAGTGTCCCAGAGATTTTAATATGTTGTGTCTGTGTTCTCATTTACCTTTAAAAATTTTTTAATTTCCTCCTTGATGTCTTCTATAACCCATTATTCATTCAGTAGCATATTGTTAATTCTCCATGTGATGAAGGAAATTTTTTTCCTTATTTTATCGTTGATTCCCAATTTCATTCCAATATGATGGGATAAAATGCATGGTAGAATCTCTACTCCTTTGTATTTGCTAAGAGTTGTCCTGTGGCATAATATATGGTCTATTTTTGAGAAGGATCCATGTTCTGCTGAGAAGAAAGTGTATCCACTTGATGCTGGTTGATATATTCTACATGTCAGTTAAGTCTAAGTTATTAATTATGTTATTGAGCTCTATAGTTTCTTTATTCTACTTTTGTTTGGAAGATCTGTCCAGTGGTGAGAGAGGTGTGTTAAAGTCACCCAAGATTATTGTGTTGTGGTCAATTTGACTCTTGAACTTGAGAAGAGTTTGTTTGATGAACATAATTACACCATTGTTTGTTGCATATATATTTATGATTGTTATGTGTTGTTGGTGTATGGCTCCCTTGAGCAGTATGTAATGTCCATCTTTATCCCTTTTGATTAACTTTGACTTGAAGTCTACTTTATTTGATATGAGTTTGGAGACCCCCGCTTGCTTCCGCAGTCCATGTGAATGGTATGATTTTTCCCAACCTTTCATCTTCAGTATGTGTATGTCTTTTCCTATCAAATGAGTCTCCTATATGCAGCATATTGTTGGATCTTTTAAAAATCCAATCTGCTTGCCTATGTCTTTTGATTGGTGAGTTTAAGCCATTAACATTTACTGTTACTTTTGAGACAGTTTGTATTTCCAGCCATATTTGTTTATTTTTGTTATTTAACTTGATTAGTTTTCCTCTTTGATTAGTTTTTCTTTTAGTGTACTACCTCCTTCTGCTGGTTTTCATTGTTCTTTTTTATTTTCTTTTCATGAAATATTTTGCCAAGGATTTACAGCCGGTTTTCTAGCTGTAAGTTCTTTTAACTTTTGTTTATTTTGGAAGGTTTTTATTTCATCTTCAAATCTGAAGCTTAGTTTTTCTGGATACAAGAATCTTGGTTGGAACCCATTATCTTTCAGAGTTTGAAATGTGTTGTTCCAGGATCTTCTAGCTATCAGGGTCTGTGTTGAAAAATCTGCCATTATCCTAATTGGTTTTCCCCTATATGTAATCTGATTGCTTTCTCTTGTGGCTTTTAAAATTCTCTCCTTATTCTGTATGTTGGGCATTTTCATTATAATGTGTCTTGGTGTGGATCTGTTGTGATTTTGCACATTTATTGTTCTGTAGGCTTCTTGGATTTGGATTCCCGTTTCACTCTTCATGTCTGGAAAGTTTTCTGATATTATTTCATTGAACAGATTGCTCATTCCTATGGTTTGGAGCTCTTTGCCTTCCTCTATCCCAATAAATCTTACATTTGGTCTTTTTATGCTATCCCATATTTCTTAGATGTTCTGCTTGTGGTTTCTTCTCATTTTTGCTGTACTGTCTATGTTCTTTTCAAGATGATATACTTTGTCTTTGTTATCTGATGACCTATCTTCTAAATTATCTACTCTGCTGGTGTTGCACTCTTTTGTGTTTTTAATTTGGTTTATTATTTCTTTCATTTCAAGGATTTCTGTTTTTTGTGTTTTTTTAATAACCTCTATCTCCCTATAGAGGTGATCTTTTGCTTCTTGGATTTGTTCATGTTGTTCATTGTCAAAGTGATCTTTCACTCTCTGTATTGTCTAATGTCTTCTTTGAGATTCCAAAACATTTGAATCATGTAAATCCTGAAATCTTTCTCTATCGTTTTTTTTTTTTCTGCTGTTTCTGTTAATTCTTCTAATGATGTGTTGTCTTGAATTATTTGTGGTAATTTCTTCCCTTGTCTTTTCATGTTGCTTGTGTTTCTTTCCTGCTCTGTGGGACTGGTGTGTTATTATTTTTACCCTGTAGATTTGTAGTGCTCTCATATAGTTCCAAGATCCCTCCTGTGTGGGGAAGGACAATGTTGATAGTTCCCAATATCAACAATATATCACCTATTAGTAAATTATTGTTATTAAGACATTTATGGTTAGTATCAATGTCTAGAAATGTTGTATCCAATTATTATTTAATATCAACAATATATCACATATTAGTAAATTATTGTTATTAAGACATTTATGGTTAGTATCAATGTCTAGAAACGTTGTATCCAATTATTATTTAAAATATAATCAGTAGTTTCAAATAGGTGTACAGTTTCTGGTGGCAGACAGAATTGGAGGTCAGGTGTATGACACTATGTTAAGGGGGAAAGATGTGAGGGTATGGGGTTAATATAACTTAGGAAATTTGGGGGAGAACTCTAATGAAGATGGTTAGTAGCAGGGGAATAGACAGGAGGTAATTTAGGGTAGACAAGTATGTGGGAGAACTGTAGAATGCATAAAAACAAACACATATATGTATATAGAAAATTTATAAGAAGTAAAAATTAGGAGGTTGAAAGAGGAAGAGAGGGAGGAAGAAAAATAAAAAGGAAAGAAAGAGGAAAAAGAGAAAGAAAAAACGGGGGTGGCTTATGCAATTTTTCTATATTATATTATTCTGGTCACTCAGTTCTTAAAGTTCTATTTCATGCAAAGTTCTGTTCAGTCGCAGATCCAGGCTGGTAGCCACACCCACCAAAAGATGGAGAGAAAGGTTTTCCAAGATGGAGTCCATCTGTTTCCTGCATTGGGGTGTCTGGTGAGGTGAGGGGAGCTGGGATGCCCTCCTGCTGTGGCTAGAATGCGGTCTGGTGACCTGCATGGGAGCAGATCATAGTCTGGAGTTCTCCCGCTCTGCAGAGGTGCTGATTTGATGTTTCTGCTCCACAACTTGAGTCACCATGTGCTCAAGCTGCAGGCTTTGAGACCAGAGTCTGGAGTCTTACCGGAACACAGAGGCTCTGAGTTCTTCTCGGTGTTCACAGCTCTAGTGGATTCTGTGAAAATCCGCTGTATGGGTTCCTGTTACATGCTCTGAGATGTTGTTTTATGTCAAGGTGAGACCTGTGGAAAAGCTGCCTGATAGC
This sequence comes from Marmota marmota marmota, assembly GCF_001458135.2. Lineage (NCBI taxonomy): Eukaryota > Metazoa > Chordata > Mammalia > Rodentia > Sciuridae > Marmota > Marmota marmota. The sequence goes on along the minus strand of NW_026000016.1, from coordinate 3,932,759 downwards.
TTTCTCGGATTCATGCACAGAACAGCCAAAAATGGTATTTCATCTATTCCACCATCTTGGATGTGCCCTGGTTGTATTATTTTTAATTGTCTCATAAAATTGTGGGTTTTTTCAAAGTTGCATTGTATGGTTGCTAAATTTGAAAACACTGAAAAATTTGAAAAAAAATATTTTTTTCAATAGCTGCTTTTTCCATGAATTATGATTTAAAAATTTTAGAATAGGCTCTCTAATTATAAATGCTAAGCTAACTGTTCATTTCAAAGCAAATTCTACCAAATTGAGATTTTTTTCTAAAATTTTTATTTTTAAAATATAATTTCATCTGTAAACATTCCAGCCCATTTTATCTCACAGATATTTTCTTATATACTCCATTTAGAATACTTTTAGTTAAAAAAAATTTAGAAGACAAAGTTTATCACATAAGTTGTGTATGTTTTATAGGTCTTGAGAATTTTACAAAATTTACATGCTGCTGATTTTTAGACATTCTTAGGTTCATTTAATTCTGCCATATATGATAAACCTGTCTTAAGTAAAAAAAAAATAGTCTCTTTTTAAACACTACATACTGAATTAAAAGATTTTTGTCTTAATTTGGGCTGCTATTATAAAATACCTTATATTGGATAACTGAAATAACAAGCATTTATTTCTCATATTTCTTGAGGCTGAGAGGTATTAAGACCAAAGTGCTGGCAGATTCATTGTCTGACAAGGGCCTGCTTCCTGGTTACAGAGCTGCTTTGATCTTATGTCTTTACATGGCCCTTTCTTCCTGTTTGCTTATGTCCTGAGAGGAAGGAAGGAAGAGACAGAGAAAGATCTTGTCACATCCTTTTATAAAGGCATTAATATCATCATGAGGCTCCCAACTACATGACCTAATCTAACCTTAATCACCTCCCAAATGCCACACCTTCAAATATCATCAACATAAAAATTTTTTGGGGGGGACACATTTTTAATCCATAGCTGTTACAGCTGACTTTGAATAAAATTAAACCAAGATTTAGAAAGTGGTTGAAAATCATCAATGATATTGATTTTGCCAAGTGGATCTTAAAAGATTCAAAGAACTCTAAGTCAGGTAAACAAAAAGAAGTCATGTACTACATGTACTACTATGTTGAAGTATTTTTAAATTTGACATCATCTTTGTCACAAAAATATTTTAATTTCCTTTCTTTTAATTTATTTATTTTTATTGGTACCTGGGATTGAACTTGGGCACTCAATCACTGAGCCACCTCCCCAGCCCTATTTTGTATTTTATTTAGAGACATGGTGTCACTGAGTTGCTTAGTGCCTTGAAGTTGCTGAGGCTGGCTTTGAACTCATGATTTCTCCTGTCTCATCCTCCTGAGCTGTTGGAATTACAGGCATGCTCTACTCCTCCCCTTTCTTTATTTGTGTCTAAATTCTCATAAAATTTGGTAGACTTTCATAGTTTCTATGGGTGGAAGTGTGGAATTGCTTCCAATGTTTTTGGTAGTGGTATATTAGAGTTTATATTGGCACAGTTGTGAATTATATGTGAACCACAAACCAAGTCCAAATTTATTTTTGTTTTATAATTGTTTTTATTTTAGTGAGAATGTTATTTTTCCTATGATGCTATCTATGCTTCACAAAAAATTGTAGCTGTATTATAACCACAAAAATAGAGTTGGCTCTTATTCACAGATTTTATTTTTGTGAATTTTTTCATTCTTGTAAATTTAATTATAACTTCAAAATCAATACACATGGAACTTTGTAGTCATTCAGTGGAATGAATGAGTAGAAACAACAGAATAGTGATAAAATTTGGATAGCTCAACACGCATGTTTTTAGCTGAACACTTATTTTCTACCTTCTCTCAGGTCTGATACTGTAAATAAGTGTCCTTTATGTGGATTATGCTGTGTTTGAGGGTTTTTGTTTTGTTGTTTTGGGCATTTGGGGGGGGGGTGCTTTTTGTTAGTAATTTTGCTATTTAAAATTTTAACTATCAAACATAGAATTGAAATGCTATGTAATGTTCCTATAGAAAAAATATATGTGTTAGAAATTTGCTGCCTTTTACTTTTGCACAGCCAGAATCCTTACAATATATTAAATATCTTGAAATAGAAACATACATAAAACAGGGTATATTTGATCAGTTGATGAAAATGTGACCAGAGACTGTCAGCTCTAACCTTGTATCTCCTAGGAGCAGTAGTTTGATATTCACTAATTTAAAATTTATGGGAGCATAAACATAAGTATTCTGAATAAATGAGAATCAACTGTAATTTTATCTTTATCTTTGAACTTTTTTATATTTATTTTTTAGTTATACTTGGACCCAATATCTTTAATTTATTTACTTTTATGTGGTGCTAAGGATTAAACCCAGGGCCTTGCATGTCCTAGGTGAGTGCTCTACCACTGAGTCACAACCCCAGCCCTATTGTTGAAATTTTTAACTGAATTGAAATAGCAATTACAGCAATATCAGGTGTTTCTTTTTTTTTCTTTTTTTTTTTATTGGTTGTTCAAAACATTACAAAGCTCATGACATATTATCTTTCATACATTTGATTCAAGTGGGTTATGAACTCCCATTTTTGCCCCAAATACAAGTTGCAGAATCACATCGGTTACACATCCACATTTTTACATAATACCATATTAATGACTGTTGTATTCTGCTACCTTTCCTATCCCCTACTATCCCCCCTCCCCTTCCCTCTCATCTTCCCTCTCTACCCCATCTGCTGTTGTTTAATTCTCTCCCTTGTTTTTTTTCCCCTTTCCCCTCACAAACTCTTATATGTAATTTTGTGTAACAATGAGGGTCTCCTTCCATTTCCATACAGTTTCCCTTCTCTCTCCCTTTCTCTCCCCCCACTCGTCTCTGTTTAATGTTAATCTTTTCCTCATGCTCTTCTTCCCTGTTCTGTTCTTAGTTGCTCTCTTTATATCAAAGAAGACATTTGGCATATTTTCCATCTGAAATGCTAAACCAAGTATTTCTTTAGTTGCTGTTAATTGATAATGGAAGCTAGACAGCATAAACCTTAGGAATATGCTTAGGCATGAAGAAAGACTTCATAGCAAAACCTATTGGCATGTTCACTCTCTTAATGATTGAATTGTTTTTCAATTTATTAATACTCCATTCTTTATGGTTTAATTAAGGACATTCTGCCCATATAGATGAAAAAACTAAGTACATCAAAATATTGATTTTAAGGGCTGGGGTTGTGGCTCAGTAGTAGCACATTTGCATGGCATGCATGAGGCAGTGGGTTTGATTCTAACACCACACAAATAAATAAAATAAAGGTCCATAAACAACTAAAAATATTTTTTTAAATATTGATTTTAATAAAATACAAGATATAAAATAAAATGTATAAAAACAGAAGTCTAGAAATATGATTGCATGCCAATTTTAATATAAGTTTTATAATTGGTAATAGTTTAAATTGTATTGTATAAGAAAGCTAACACGTGTTTTGAAAGCCTGAATCCTTGAAGCAGATGGTCTTCTATCTGAGCTGCTAAGAACTTTTATCTAGAAAATCAGCTCTCCCTCCAAGCCTGCCCACAGCCATCTGAAAACCTGCTTGTCTTCAGGTTCTGGGTGTATGCAGTTACAGACATTGGAGATTACCAGGGACAATATCAGGTGTTTCATGTTGTACAAGATGAACATTCAAAGCTTTACTTTGAGTTCACTAATTAGATGGAGCAATCAAGCCATTATTGGAATTGACTTTTTCTATTTGACACAGAGAAAGCTGAAATAATTACTCTGTGAATTTCTTCTGTTAATGGAACCAACAAAATTACATATATTACTTTACCTTAACTATGTAAAACAATTTTGAATCAGAACTGAGACTTTTTTAAAATGACATTTGATCTAGATGAAAAGTCATGCTTTATAGAATAACATATAAAAGACTTTTTCTACCTGATTTTGTTCCATTGGTGTTTGAGAAAGTCATAAGCAGGGGCAGCAGCATTGAGTATTTCTTCTGGGTAGTCTCTTTGAGAGTCAGGTATCAGTTATGGTACTTATAAAAGTTAGGATACTGCTAGGTGTCTTTCCAATGTAACATGTTAAATTGATGACTGGCTTCACTGCCTGTGCATCTCATACATGACTCTATGAGCTCATGCCAGAGCCTGAATAAAAATTACAAATGTGCCTCAGCTTGTTTCAATGGTCCAATAAAAAAATCACTGGAGACTGAAAAATCTAGGATACATGATAAATTGGTTAGGGCACTGAAACAGTGGATATAAATTGGGATTGTTTAGGGAAAACTGATACACATGGACAGTTTACCAAATGTGTCCTTTCAAAAATATAACACCAAATTCTTGATTACTGTTTTCACATCAAAGGCTATGCCCCTAATATGATTTACTTGTCTGTGACTATTTAGTAATTTCCACAGCTTTATGCACTCAGAAAAGAATGTGAAGTACTCTTCATAGTCCGTTTTATTCATTGTGTCATTTATTTTATTTCTGGAACATTTTCTATTCATCTAAAAACTTTTATGAAATTTGTATGCATTTACTTTTTTGGGGAAGTTGATACTGGGGATTGAATTCTGTGGCACTCGACCACTGAACCACATCCCAAGCCCTATTTTGTATTTTATTTAGAGACAAAAAAGCACCTTGCTTTTGCTGAGGCTGGCTTTTAACACTTGATCCTCCTGCCCCAGCCTCCTGAGCTTCTGGGATTGCCACCACAGCCAGCTGCATTCTTTCACTTTTAAACTAAAGATAATAATAGTAATAAAACATGCATTATTTTCCCTGAAATTAGTTCTTTTGTTATCTTAATACAAATACACAGTAATTAAAAATGAAAGTTGAAAATGAAAGCAATTTTTAAATATATTTGAAAACTGGATTATCTATTACTTTATATCTTATTTTAGAATTAATTGAAAGAATACTCTATATCTTGTGACAATAAGAACTTTGAGAAATAGGTAAGTAACAAGCTCTTTTGAAGAGCTATTTCTGGAATATTAAGTCATTTGTTCTTGGCAAATAGGCAATGGGTCATACCTTAGTGACTGACTTTAGTTTCTTTTAAATAATACATTAGAAATATCATGTCTACATGATTTTTCATGTAACTTTTCTTTAATACCCAATAATCATATTTTCCAGGGAATTTCAGGTTTATTTTCTATAATAACCATAAGAAGGACATCATTAATAATACATAGGAGTATAGCATGTACCAAAAGTTATTACGTTAAAAAAATATATTAAGTGCAATGAGATACCTTGGATTGTTTCTAGAAACTGAAAAAAAATGTTAATGGAAAAACAGATAAAATCTAGTTTAGTTCAAAATAATAAATCAATTTTAATTTCTTAAATTTGACTACTGTTGCAATAATTTTATAAGATATGAACTTTAGGGGCAACTGGGTGAAGGGTGTACAGAAACTCTACTGTGCTTATAAATGTATTTTGTAAATCTAAATTATTCCAAAATAAGCTTAAGGTATAAAAGCCAACATTTGTTGATTTGAGAATCAACAAATGGAAGTAGGTTTTCTGTGTAATGGCTTGGAAAAAATCAAAATTATTCATTACCTTTAAAAATCCAGACTCCATGAAATAGAGATGCATGGAAATAACATGGTCATAGGAACTGTGTTTTTTAATTTAATTTTTTTGAATATTGGCATGCTATTTATGAACTTGTCCTACTAATTAGTTATAGGCTTTCTCTTTGATTCCTTTAAGGCATTGTATATTCTTTGATCATTTAACACTTTCTTTTTTTAAACTTTTTTTACTTGTATATGGACACAATGACTATTTATTTTTATGTGGTGCTGAGGTACAAACCCAGTGCCTCACTTGTGCTGGGCAAGTGTTCTACCACTGAGCTACAACTCCAGCCCCAGCACTTTCTTTTAACATAAATGTCCTTTAAATGGTTCCCAGTATGCTGCCCACCTTCCATGCCCCCCACCATTATTTGTGTACTAGAGATAAAATGTCAATGATGTGACTCACTGGTTTGGAATTAAGACATTATTAAGTATAGTTTTGTTCAGTTACTTGAGGTACTAAGTCAAGTTCTAGACAGGGTTGACCTATTGTTAATTTGTATGAATAAAGATGAATATAACTTAAATAGCTTTTAAATTGAACTAAAGTAATTTAGAATTGATTACTGCCAGACAATAGAAATTCTTCATTTCCAAAATGGACTCTAGCATTGATAACTCTTAAATTTCTATAAATATTAAAAGACTGTAGGAAGGGAACTCTGTAGTTTGCTGAAACTGTTATGTAACTTCTCATTAATAAAACAGCCATGCTAGTCTTATGTATGGCTTTCGCTTCTGTTGCCAACTTTAGTAATTTTAGTTTACATTCATAAAGGGAAATAGAAATATATTACCATTAAAAGATATAGGAACTTAAAACCACAGGCCCAGGCCTGAATGAGTCTTGTAGAATAATTGTCAGGCTTAGATTTCTGTTTTGCTTGATAATCTTTACTCAGAATTGGATTATTAATCTTTTGTTAATAGAATTTAAACTCTACTTCTTTGTAGTATAGCAGTATTGTTCCAATTTTGGTAGGCGAGTTTTGGAAAAAAGGATATTTTTTTTTCAGACCAAGTTTAAAATCTTTTGATCATTTAATATTTCAAAATATTACAAAACAAATTAATGAAATGAAACTTATTATTCCGTGCTAGAAGAGTATTAAAATTTCTGTTTTTAAGGACATTCTTAACATTTATCTGGTTGTCATTTGTGGCCATAAAAGTGAGAATAAAAGAGAATAGATCATATATATTGTGCACTTCTTTTTTTATATCTTTATTTTTATTTGTTTATTTTTATGTGGTGCTGGGGACTGAACTCAGGGCCTCATGCATGCAAGACAGGTGCTCTACCATTGAGCTATAACCCCAGCCTTATTGTGCACTTCTTAGGAACAGGCCCTTTACTTTTATTTAATCTTCATTAAACCTGTTTGATAGATTGAAATTCCCTTTTTAAATGAGGCTGAGAGAGTAATAGGTATCTCCATGCTATTCCTGAGACTATGGGGCAGAAAGAACAAGAGCCCTTTGTATGCATTACACACAATTTGGTTCACATTTTTAGCAGCTTCCAGAAAATGCCAACACTTTTTCATGGACAGATAGTAAATTTCAGATTATTTCCACTTTTTCTGGGAAAGAGTACTAGATCACACTGGGTGACCTAGTGCAGATTATCTTGGGGAGACCAGCCTGCATAAGTTCCCCTTGTCCTTGTTCTAGCCTTGATATGGCATTCTATAGAACCCTAACATGTCAGCTGTTCTCTGTTACCTGAATAATATGTTAACCGATTAATTACAGAACCCTCACATATTGTGTGCTTCATTGATCATATGCCAGGAACTTTTGGCTGCCCTGGAGAACATGCTTACAGCATGCCTTTGGTCAGTTAGGTAACTAAAAGTTCTTAGTTGGCATGGGATTCTATATTCTATTAAATTCTTCCTTGTGTCCATCTGTTCTTCAGCACCATGCAGTCTTGATTTCTGTGGCTCATAAACCTTGAAATTGAATCAAGTGTTTCAGCTTCATTTCTCTTTTTAAAAATTGCTTTACATTGTAATTCCTTTGCTTTTCCATATAAATTATAGAATATTCTCATCTATAGCTACAGAGAAAAAAATCATTGAAATTTTGGTAAGAACTGCAGTAACCTGTGTATCAATTTGGGGTGAAATGGCATCTTCACATCCATGAACCTTGTACCAGGTGGTTTTTGTTGATCTGGCTCTGGCACCATGGAAGGTTCTTTCTGATTGTACTCTTTTCAGTTCACAGTCTGTGTTTTATTCATCACTTCCTATTTATTTTCTCAAACCAAGTGCTTTTAACCTGAAAACATTAATTTCACATCATTTTTCCTTGATGAGAATTAATCATCACATTGTACCAGAATTTGTTATATAATTAGTCACACCATACAACTACTTCACCCACAAATTCAGCATTATTAGCCTGGATTTATCCAAAACTTTTAATTTTTTTTGCTAAGAATTATACCTATTTTTAGGCCCCTTTGCTTTCTGGTCATGCTAGGCTCAGTCAACAGTGCTAGTACTTGGATTTTTTTCTGGGCCATTTTCCTCAGAGAATCAGTTTCATTTTTTGTGTTAGGGATTGAATCCAGAACTTGGTTTGGCTAAGCAAACTACACCCCTATATCTCCTCCCCTGATTTTTAAATGCTTCTTTAAAGTATATATATATAGCATGGTAATCACAGTAAAGCAGAGACTGGGTGGTTGGCTGGGATCTCTCACTTATCAACAGGCAAATTATATATCTTGGAAAATGAGTAAATGAGTTTTATGGGTCATGGACCTTTAGCATAGCTGGAGAACATTTGAAATCTTTAAGTGGAATGTGTGCTGTTGAAGCTTTTTTTGAAATATTTTTATTGTTGATGAACTTACTTATCTATCTATCCATATGCAGTGCTGAGAATTGCATCTGGTGCTTCACACATGCTAGGCAAGTGCTCGTCCACCAAGCCACAACCACAGCCGACTGTTGAAGCTTTTATTGTGATATCTGAGAGGATCGTGTTGGCCGTCCACCTGCCTTATGATTGTAGATCTCTTTTCAGTCCTGTGTGTCACTGGTGGTGGGTGTTCTCTCATTTTAGGGATTTAAAACTTCTTTACATTTGTTAATTTAGTCTCATCACCCTGTATCTCTTCTTATTACATTTTCCTTCGGTTTGGGTATGGGAATCTCTTTAAGAAAATCTTTAGTCTGTTTTGATCTGAGCAATATCCAAATGAATTTTTGTTCACTAAAGTTCATTTTTCCTTGAGCATTAAGTGGTTTCATGTACTCTATTTTGTAACTTTTGAGATATAAGATGAATTTCTGGTTACTGTTTTTAGATTATCCTGTACTGTGGCCTTTAACTGACATTTTCTTTCAGTGTGCTCCTAGATGGGGAAAAAATGCTTTCAACAGAGACATTGACTTGAGGTAGAGTCTCCTGCATCTCTAGGCCTTAGGTCTAATTGCAACAGCTACAGGAGGACTCACTTTTTCAGGAGGGAGGCTGTCAAGGAAAGTCCAGCAATTTATGAGAAAATAGTTTTTCAGAACATTATGGTCTCTAATTTTTAAAAAATAGAATTGAAGTCTGTTTTCACAGATTTGCTCTGGAGGAGGTTGGTGACTGCATTCTAGGTCCTAGAAGAATACTGTCATGAATGGCAGCTTATCCCAGTTATGCACTCTTTATTGATAACCTGGCTGCATTTGTGGTGGTAAGACTGAGAGAAGTACTGGAGCAAACCACTCCAAGGTTAAGCAGTAGAGGCTAAAAAGAATAATTTTAAGAGGGTATTTTTATATGTGTATTCTGATCAATAATTTGACTTCTTTAGAAATTGAATAGCTTTAATGTTAATGATATCTAGTATAAGTAATTCATTTCAAAAGAGGCACAACAAGTAGGATATTTATAGCTTACCTGGTAGGTACAGAGAGGACTTTTGTACTAGATTTAATTTTTATTTTTTTAGAATTTTTTAAGTTGTTGATGGACTTTTATTTTTTATTCATTTATATATGATGCCGAGAATTGAACCCAGTACCTCACACATGCTAGGCAAGTGCTCTACCACCGAACTACAACCCCCCTATGGACTTAATTATTAATATCTATCATTCAAATGACTAAAAGTAGTCATGAAAATCAGGAATAATTATGTAACATTTAACTTAAGAGAGAGTTTTTCCCAAGGACAATGCTTGATATTTTTAATCAGCTGGGGCTGCTGCCTTTCACAGTCTTTTTGAACCTAAGAGAAGTAGAAATTATCAGGATTGAATAATCTCCTTCCATTTTGGCAAAGCCCTTTTTTCCATATGCAGTGTCAGGCAGGAGTGTGGATACTTCTTTATGATGTTGTATTTTCAAAGTTATTTCCTTCAGCTCTTTTTATTAGGTCATTTCTCCAGAAATATATTTTACTTCATTGTTCTTCACTGTAATATTGGTGTTCCCTGACCTGTGCACTTTACTAGAAAGTTTTTCTAAAAACTTTGACACTTGAAGTGAAAGGCACATAAGATGTGGCATGACATTACTGGACCTTTTCCTTTCTTCTACCCCAAATGCTGTTTTCTATTGTTCATCATGAACTCATTCATATAGCATTAATAACAAACTCACAACTCACAATGATATAAACTCATTCACATAAGCCCATCATATTATTTTAAACTCATTGATGGGCCAATTAAACCACTAGGGGGTGGTTTTACATTTTATGTTTGCATTTAACTTTTTCCTTCTCCCTCCTCTGTTTTTCTTTTTCATGCTGACTGAAGCAGAATTGGTAGCATTTTATGTGCACCCATCACTCAGAACCTGTTGGAAGCAGTGCCTTGGAAGTGGTGGGAAAGGGTCCCCTGCTCTCTGGGATCTTAGGATGGAGGACTGGGACAGTACTGGTGCCCTGTCAGTGGTGTGGGGTGTGAGCCATGCTGGGAAGTGGTGCAGCCTTTGGGGTCAGGCAGAGCCTGGCTATCTCACTGCTCAAGGTTGGGGTGGACTTTCTGGAATCTAGTGGGGGCAGAGAGGAGGAAGATACAGGCAAGGAAGTACTCCAAGCAGAGGTCTGAGGCTAGAAGTCATGATCTGTGGCAACCCAAGGACCCAGAGTCCTTAGAGTGTCTCTCATTACTGTATTCTAGGTCAGCATTGCCAGAGGTTTTATGGAGGATCAGTTTTAAAACTGCTTGCCATCACACAAAGTGTTCTTAGATTTGTACTTAATCTTTAAAAAAAAGAAATGGTAGGGAGCCTGGCATGGTGGTACACTCCCATAACCCCAGTGAATTGGGAGGCTGAGGCAGGAGGACTACAAGTTTGAGGCCTGACAGCCTTGGCAATTTAGCGAGACCTTGTATCAAAAAAAAAAAAAAGAGTGGGAGTGAATGAAGCTCAGTGGTTAAATACCCTTAGGTGAAAGAAAGAAAGAGAGAGAAGAAGGAAGGAAGGAAGGAAGGAAGGAAGGAAGGAAGGAGAAAGGAAGAAGAAAGAAAGAGAAAAAGAGAAAGATGGTACAGGGTTATTGGCCTTCTCTTTCATTGTATGTTGAAACATTTTAATATACAAAGATCAATAAGAAAGAAAGAAAGAAAGAAAGAAAGAAAGAAGAGAGAGAGAGAAAGATAGTACAGGGTTATTGGCCTTCTCTTTCATTGTATGTTGAAACATTTTAATATACAAAGATCAATAAGTACTCCCGCTTCTGCAGGAGGAGGTAGCACATTTATCTGGTAACCCATTTCTACCTTCACCCCATCATATACTGGGAATAGACATTTTGGGACTTAGAGTACAGGATTCACAAAGAGGATCTTTGTAAACATGTAAAGTCTAACCCTGAGTCCTGTTTCAAGGAATATGGATTTAATCCTAGAGTCTTTATTTGATTGCCTGTTTAAGAACTTTGATTGAATGGGATTAGTATTTGGAATACAAATAGGTGGGACCTTTCTTTGAGAAAGCAAGTCAAATGTGATTGGGTAGATGGATCCAGCTATAAGCAGAATGGGGAGGGACAGTGGGTGAGGCTGAAGACAAGCCTTATAATTACATAAGTGTACTTATTAACTCAAATAGTCACAGAAGACTGTGTGTTAGTCAACTTTATATTACTTTAATGAAGTACCTGAGATAAGCAGCTCATAAAGTGAAAACTGAACCTCACATTTTCTGAGGTTCAGTTGTTTCTGTTGCTTTGGGTCTATGGTACCTCATGGTGGGAATGTGTTGTGGGGCAAGACCATCCACTTTATTTCCAGGAAGAAGAATAAAATAAAGAAGGGTCCACATCCCATATTCCTCCACAAGGGCACACCTCCCATTACCCAATGACTTAAAGACCTCCCCCAGGCTCCACCTCTGAAAGGCTTTAACATCTCCTACTAGCGCCACTTGGGAATTAAGCCTTCTACAAGTGGACACTTTAGGGGCACTCATCTACACTATAGCACAGTGTGAATCATATATTACTGTTATCCCCATTATAACTGAGGCAAAGAGAGTTCAAGGAACAAAATGGGTCATTTTGAGCCAGGAATCAAAGCCTGTGCCAGAGCCAGTTTGCTGACTGCTACCCCATACTACCTTCTCAGAGGTCCTTGAGATGAGGATCCACTTCTGCTTGACTCACCCTTCAGAGGCTATGGATAGCTGTCATCAATTACCCTTTTCAAAATTCACTTGTTGGGGGGTTGGAGAACTGGAGGGGAAAAGCAGTGGAAATGCTTTGTTTGCGGTTAGTTAGTAATACAATTCCTCCCACCAGGTGGAAATTTTCTGGTGAATTTGATGTTTAGATGAAGGCAGGTGGGAAGTCATCACCCAGGGAAAAGTCCTGGGGATCCTAGGATCCAGGATGTGCCCAGCAGTGCCCATGCAGTACTCTTCTCAGGCCTCTCATGAGCTTACAGCCTTGAACTTGATAATCTTATCTGAGATAGAAAACAGAACCTAACAGGTGGAAGAACCACACTCTTTTCTTGATAAATTATAGATGCTTCACATTCCAGAACCATCCCTTTGCTGCTCTTATCCCATTAATGTGAGCGGTTCGCAGGTGGGTCAGTAGGAATGACAATGTGGCAGGGATCAAAAGGGGGCCAGTATGCAGTGCACAAACAGGCAGATCTCCCATGCCCCAAATGACAAAATGTCCTTTATTCTGCTTCTCCATTTCCCTGCCCCCAAATGCTAGATGCAGTGATGGTTCACTTACGGCCTCACTGTACCATTTCCTATGTCTGTCTAGACCTCAACATCTAGAGTGCATTTTGTACTGAGCACATCTCAGTGTAGACCAGTCACAGTTGAAGTCCCTGATGGCCACAGGTGGTGAGTGGCTGCCATGTCCATAGCCTGGCCCTAAATGGTGGTTCTTGATCACCCACCCTTGTTCTCCTTTGGCTTCTCATGGTTCTCCCACTGCTCAAGTAAAACCACCTCCAGAGAGTGGTCCTCTGCCCTCCCTCACTGCCCACACATTGTCTCCTTGGAGACACCATTCACAAGCACACCACCAGCCCAGCACCTCAATTCCATCTTACTACCTCAAATTCTGCTTCTCCAAAAGTTCCTCATCTAAGGCTGGCTTCTCTGCTTCCTTCCCTGCTTCGTCCTACCCCCACTGGTTTCTAGTGTTTACTGTAATTTTGTAAAGCAGTTAAGAAGTCCGTCTATGTAGGCAAAAAGCTTTGAACACCAAGAACCCATGGGCTGAGAGTCTGTGGAAGTTGAACAGCACTTGTAAGAAAGCCCAGCATATTTAACAGTGTGCAGAATTCTTACAGTCAGCCAGGTGATTATGTTTCTACAGATAATCATGAACATTACACTTGTTGTTGCTTTTATTCATGGGCAGAGCAAGCATTTTCATAGCAAATGGAAAGGTAGGGGAGGGGCAACCCATGCTTGGTTCCCTCCTACTGCTCAGAGAAGCTGGAGGTTTGCTTCCTCTGCCCTCCCTGGAGTTTCTTGGTACCTTCACTGTTCAAAGTTTTCCTGCCTTGGGAATAGTGCATTGGTTTGTATGGGACATCTCCTGATGTGTGCTGGTCAGTTCTCTAGAAGAAAAATGAAAACCTGATTTAGGGCTCCATATAAGATAAAGTTGGCTGCTGATTTCACCCTCTGCACCCATGCAGAAAACATGGAACAAGCCTGCCAGAAGGGCCCTGGCCCTCTTGGACCATGGCTCCCAAGCAGGAATGATTTTTGCAAGAGAGCTGGATGCCCCAATGGTTAATAGAAGAGCCTGGAATTCACATGGCCCTTTTGTATGCATTACTTTTGTTTTAGTCAGCCTTTTTTTTTGTCTTTGAGGCAAAAAAAAACAAGAATAACAACATAGAGGAGGAAACATTTATTTGGCATTCATGGTTTCAGAAGCCTCAGCCCATAGAGGGTCAACTCTCTGGATGAGGCAGAACAGCATGGCGGAAGAGTGTGGTAGAGGAAAGTGGCTCAGGACATAGCAATCAGGAAGCGGAGAGAGAGCTCCACTTACTAGGTACAAAATGTATACTTGAAAGGCACATCCTCTGTGACCCACTTCCTCCAGCCACAATCTACCCACCTATAGTCACCATCCACTTGATCCATTCAAGTAGATCAAGGCACTGATTAGGTCAATGGCCTCATAACACAATTGTTTCACCTCTACCATTTCTTGCATTGTCTCACATGTGAGTTTTTAGGGAGTATTTCATACCTAAACCATGTTAATTTCATATTTTAAAAGTAGGCATTTCATTGAGTTATCTTTTCATAAAAACACCTCAAGGATGCTGTTACCATTTATGTACATTCTTAGCATGATTTGTGGAATTGGAAGCTCAATAGTTTATAAATTTGTTTCTGGCATAGGTGTCATAGTAGAGAGCATATAATTCATATCAATTTAAAAGTGATCTCTAGAGGTATTAAGATAATGTTTACAATGGCTTTTTTCTTAATTGGAATATTTTATAAAAATTCGGCCATCTCAGCTACAGTGAAGAAACTAGCTTGGTGGGAAGAACAGGAACTCTAGAGTCAGAGGTATCTATGATCAATTCTTGATTTCACTGTTGGGGAAGTTACTTTAATCTTTCTGAGTCCCTTTCCTTTTACATAAAATAAAATTGACTTCATCAAATAAAATTCTATTCTTGTTCAGTAAGTGTCAGTTTTCTTCCTGCTATTCCTGAAGGCTGAGACACAGTGAGGAAGAGCAATGTGAGGAAGAGCAATGGACTGATGCACAAGGTCACCTGGATACTGTTGTTGTTGATCTTGAAGTGGGCATTCAGGGCAGAACATTCTCCATGAGACTATGGAAGCTAGCTTCCACCTGAATCACCATTCTAGAATAGTTTTCCTTTCTGGTGCAGAGGTCTTATTCTTCAAATAAACTTCTGTGAAGAATTTGTGTGGATGCTAACCCATAAGAAGGGAGGTTGGGGAGGGGAAGAATAGAAGTCTTTGGATTAGACAAAGGGGAATGAAAGGAAGAGAGGTGGGAGAGGAATAGGAAGGACAGTAGAATGAATCAGACTTAACTTTCCTATCCTCGTATTTGAATATATGACCAGGGTAACTCTGCATCATGTACAACCAAAATAATAGAATCCTAATTAGAATAAGTTACACTTCATGTATGCATAATATGGCAAAAATATATTCTACTGTCATGTAACTAAAAAGAACAAATAAAAAATTATGTGAAAAAAAAAGAATTGGACTTATAAATGATCACTGGAAGATGGTGAAAGTCTTGGACCCCAGATCCTGGACATTATTTTGTGTTCTCATAGACTCATGTGGTCCTGGGTTTATGGGAGAGAGGAATAAATACTGGATTTCCCCATCTCTTCCTTCAACAGAAAGGACTTGCATTTAGTTTGTGACATTAAGCAATGTCCTGCTTTCAGTGCTTCCCAGGCAATGAGTGTGCCCTTTGTTGTCTCATTGCTCATCTGGGAAATTACCTCCTGGGCCTGTTCTGCTTGGGGCTGAAATCACCTGGAGCTCTTTTCTTCAATTTCTGTTCTTATTCTTGGGGTGCTGTTACTAGTCCTCCCTCTTATTTTTAAACTGGGGATCTTCCCTTCTGTTTTTTGTTTGTTTGTTTGTTTGTTTGTTTTGTTTTGTTTTTTTCCCCCTTAAACAATATGTGTCTACTTCTAGTTTATTGTTTGGTGAAGGCGATCCCCCACTCACTGTCTTGACAGGGTCACAGTGAGAAAAAGTGTTGGCAAAGCCGCTCTCCCACTGTCTTGACAGGGTCACAATGAGGATGAATGCTGGCAAAGCCACGCTGGTTGGTGGGAAACCGAAACCATGAGACCCTTTTTTATGTAATTGGGACTTTTCATTTTCATGCTTATGTTTCTGACAGGAGGCATGAGTATGTTAAATGCCAAACAAATTAAATTTCAGATGGCTAGAACATAACAGGTAGTTCATGCCTTGGAGGCTGTTCTACTACCCCTCCGCATATCAAGGACAAAGTAGAAGGCTGTTCTTCTATCTCAGTACATTATGGACAAACCTGATAATGGACAACAATCATCCTTTGAAAGGTCGTGAGAATTTTAGGCACCACGTTGATTATATCAACTAGAACCCAAGCCCATATTTCCGGCCTCTTAGAAAACCTAATCAGTATGCTTATTTTACAAAGTTCACCACATGTAGTCTCATTTTTACATTTAGGAAAGTTAAAACATATAAAGACATATTTTTCTCTTTTTATAAACCCTTTCTTACTTTACATAGGGATATATGATGAGCATAGTTAATATTGGTGGAAAGTGGATGATGTTTAGAACTTACTTTCTATTGAGAAAGATTATAAAGATATGAGAACTAGTGCACCTTGACTGAGAAACAAAGAAACTCTTTGAGAAAGCAGCTCAACCAGTTTTATGAGAATAAATTTAGGAATTAATTAAAATAGCTTTATAAGACACAGTTTTAGAATAATGTCAGAAATATTATTTTATTTAGATTCTTAAGTTTAGAAATTCTTAAGTTTTTAGTTGTATAGGTTTCTTATATGTTTTAAGAATGATTCATAAACTTTAGTGTATTTTAAATATAAGATTTAAAGGGACTTTTTTAGATGGGAATTTTAGATTAGAAATAAAGTACAAGTGTACTTTAGGTTAATGATTGGTTAGGAGACTTAGAGTCTGGTTACGTAGTTTGGCATTAGTTAATAAGAAAATAGCATATCTTGGGAAAAATAGTAAATCTTGGGAAAATCTGAAAAAGGTAAATTAGTGACATATTTTATTAATGATTCTGTACTTTTAATAATTACATAACTGAAGGACATATCCTGGAAAAATGTAAATTAATGTTACATTTTTTGTACCCCCAATCATGGTTAAGGAAATGTCATGTCTTGGCAAAGTTTTAAATTATATAATCAATGACGTATTCTGAATCTATAATGATGAGAAAAATTGTAATAAAAGATGACCCAGAGAAAGCTGCATTAGCTCTCTCTCTGGAGATTGCTCGAACGGAACAACTCCTGTCTCATCTTTTCGCCGACACCACTCATCCTTCAGGACTCCCTGGACCCCGCTAGGGCAGGACCCCGGCAATTGTTCCTGTGAAAATAGTGCTTGGCAGCAATGTGGGGAGGGTGGCAGTAGTTGCAAGTTGAAGTTCAGGGTCTACACTGTTTTCAGTTCTTTTCCTTAGTGGCGTTGCCTTCAGCAAGGGAATGTATATTGGCCTCTTAGTTTTCTGACTCTAGTGACAGTATCTGTGAGGACTGTTGACTTTTATACCAATCATTCCACCATCTATAACATACTTCAGAAAAAAATAATGGGAGATTTTTAACTATAAAAGATTTTACCACCCGGACAAGAGATGGCAGTTTCAGAATAGCAGAAATGGAGCTACTCTAGTATGTGTCTGGGATCGTCTCTGCCCTTGATCCCTGAGGTCCATGACCCATGTCCCCTCTAAGTCTGTGGGGTGTATTGCCCAAAGCCTTTCTGCTGGGTGCTGTTGATTCAGGAATCCTACACCTGGAGCAGTGAGAACATTTCTTAGGGTAACCCATTTCTTAGGGTAACGTGTCTGAAAGGAAACACTAATCTATTTTTTTTTTTTGGAAGAGGGTTACCAGGAATTGAACTCAAGGGCACTCAACCACTGAGTCACATCCCCAGCCCTAGTTTGTATTTTATTTAGAGACAGGGTCTCACTGAGTTGCTCAGCACCTTGCTTTTTGCTGAAGCTGGCTTTGAACTCACAATCCTTCTGTTTTAGCCTTCTGAGCTACTGGGATTAGAGGCATGCACCACCACACCTAGGTTACTATTTTTTAAATATAGGATGCTACTGATTTCCTACAACACAATGCTTGCATTTTACAAAGAAAAAATTGTTCAGTACTAGAATTTTCATAGGAAATGAAATTACAAATTGTGGGAAAGTGCACGGATAACTGTAATTTGGAAATGTTTCGGAAGCACATGGGGTACTGCATCTGTCATCATCATCTCTGGTGATCTAGATAATGATGATATGAACGGTGCAAAACTTTCTCACATTTAATAAGTGATCAGACCAGATGCCCATGTCGCAGAGTGGAAAGTCTCAAAGGTAATTGCCCCAGACTTCACTTTTTAGCTAGGTGTGGTTCAATATCTTATTATTACTTGATATGCTATCAAATTTTCTTTTACTTTTGGCTATTCCCTCCACAACCACACCATGCCATTTCAAAATCCAATAGGATTCAAACATTAGATCTGGCTTATTAACAATTAAGCATAACTAGGAAGAAAAAAATTTGGATGTCCTTTATTTACATCAAGCAATGAACTATTTATCTGAACAAAAACATAATTCACCTTCAGAAGCTAAATCCATTTCAAAGAGTCATATCATATCCTTCTGTTTTCTATACATTTATAATGACCAGCCTACTTAGAAATTTTTACATTCTATGAGAAGTCAAAAGAAAATAACATCTGAAAAAAGATTTTGAAGACTCTTAAATAGTAGTCTAGAAAAACTGACACGAAAACCATCTGAAGTTTTAAGCTTCTTCTTTTTAGAAACATTACATATACTGTACTTTTTTAAAGTAACTTGTTATAACTGTGCCCATGTTAGAAACTCTTCTAAAATTACTGTTAAAATAGTTTAACAGGTTAGTTTTTCCTATAGAAATAATTCATATTACTTCTATAGAATGTGTCAACAGGGCTGGGAATGAAGCTCAGTGGTAGAAAGCTTGCCTAGCATGTAGAAGGCCTTGGAGTTTAACTCCCAACACTGGAAGAAAAGGTAAAGAGAGAAAGAAGAAAGGAAGGAAGGAAAAAGAGAGGGGACAGGAGGGGAGAGAAAGAAATGAGTCATTAAAACAAAAGAGCAAGTGGTACAAATATAAATATATGACATATTAGCCCTTTAAAAATTTTACAGAGCTTTAGAATTTTAGTTACATCTAACTGGGTGATATTATGAGTGTATAGAATGGCATGTAATAAGTTCTGCCTTGGCCTGGCCTAAACCAAACCAACCAGTGGGTGACCTGGAGAGGACTCCTCTCTGGCTTGATTGGGACAGGCTTGAACCTGTGCTGCTTCAGGATGCACAGCATAGTGAAGGGTCCACGACTTCCCTGACAGGCAGCGTGAATATGCTAAGTCACTGGGAGCCCATGACCAGGGCTCCCCATGCCCATGCTCAAAGCCCCTTCCCCCCCACCTGCTGGTTCACAATGGTCTGCTCTGTTGCCTGGTGCAGGTTTGTTCCTGACCAAAGGCCTGAGAGTCCACAGTACGTTTTGGCATGTCTGGGAATGGTGTAGTTGTGGAGGGAATAGCCAAAGTAACCTTAGTGTGATGGAGGTGCAATGGTTGCCCCTCAAACCTACATGGGGGTGGTCCTGGAAGAAGTAAGCAGGGTTGTGGTGTGCATTGTCTGAAGACATGGAAACACACCCTAGTCTTTATGGCTGTCCATGGGAGTTGGTGATACAGCTATTGGATTTTTTGTTGTTCTCTTGTTTTTGTGGAGAAGTTATCAGTCTGTGAGAAGCAGGCATTACATGAGAAGAGAAGAAAAGCTTGCTCTAAAACTTTCTGGACTAATTGAAGAAAAATGTGAACTACTTGAAAAAGTTAGCCTTGTTCAAAAAGACTATGAAGGCTTAGAGTCATCTTTAAAGAATGCCATTTTGGTGAAGGATTCAATAGAAGCAGAAAATTTGGAAGCAATATATGAAAACCTGGATAGGTCCATATCTAAACTTGAGGATGAGATACTCCTTCTAGAAAAAGAGTGAAAAGAAGAGAAAACTAAACATTCTCAACAGGATGAATTGATGGTGGATATATCAAAAAGGATTAAGTCCCTAGAAGATGAATCAAAATCCGTCAAATCACAAATACCTGAAGCTAAAACAGCCTTGAGAATATTTCAAATGAATGAAGAAGAAGTTACAGTAGCAATAAAAGTGACTTTGAATGAAAATTCCCAACTTCAGGAAAGTCAGAAACAGCTTTTATATGAAGCTGAAGTATTGAAAGAAAAAGTGAAGGGCCTTAATAAACAGAAAACACTTGAAGACTCCAAAGTACATGCAGAACAAGTTCTAAGAGATAAAGAAAACCACATTAAGTCTCTGACTGAACATTTGCTGCAGATGAAAGATTGGGCTTCTGTGTTTGAAGAAGTCTTAACAGATGATGGTAACTTGGAATTGGAAATGAAGAGTGTTGTACAAGGAGAAAGAGATCAAATTTTTACTTTATTTTCTGAATTAATTGAAACAAAGGAAGACCTTATAGAACATATTTAAAATCTTAAGACAGTACAAGCATCTTTGCAGTCAAAAAATACACAATTTAAAGGTGAGAATCAGAATCTTCAGCAGAAACTCAAAGTCATGATTGAACTACATCAAGAAAATGTAATGAAACTCCAAAGGAAATTAATAGGAGAGGAAAATTACCCAGTAGAGTGAGAAGAGAAACTTTACAAAATGGAGAAAAACATCAGCCATGCAACTGAACAGCTGGAGACCTATAGAAAGCAAGTCAAAGACCTTGAAGAAGAATTGGAGAGAACCATTCATTCTTATCAGGGGCCGATTATGTACTGTGAGAAGAAAGCACATGGTAATGAGTTGGCAGCTCAGAGTGCTGAAAGATACCTCAATGATTTAAGGAAACAAAATGCTCATGACAGACAAAACTTAACTGAAAATGAGTTTGAATTTAAACTTGTAGAAAAAGATCCTTCTGCAATCAGAGGTCCATTGTTTCCAGTGGATCCAAGTGTCAGTTCATGAGAAGAGGACCTTTTATTCCTCCACCTCCCCCAAGAAATATGTATGGAGCATCTCGAGAATATTTTCCACCAGGCCCACCACGCCCTCCATTCACAATGGGACCGTGGTTTTTTCCTCATTATCTTCCCCCAAGAGCTGAATTTCCCCCTTCTTTCTCCCCTGCATTCTGAAAGTAGAAGTGAGTTCCCTTCAGGGTTGATTCCACCCTCAAATGAGCCTGCTACTGAACATCCAGAAGCACAATAAGAAACCTGACAATAGTTTTGATCTGCCTTCAAAAGTAATATATCTCTGCTTTTACTCAAATGATTATATTTTTGCTCCAATTGAAGCTTAACAGAATTACAATTCTTAGAAGAGTATTTTGTAAATAAAGATGGTTTAAATATGAATCTTATGAGTAAATTATTTCCATTTTATTTTATTCTAGATAGTTACTTAATTCCATTAATTTACTATTACATAAGCAACAGTGGGAATATTATATACATAATCTTGCAGTCAGGGATATTTTAAAATCTAAACAGAGCTTGTGCCTTGATACAATTAAATGTACTTATTATAATTGTAGCAAATGTGAAAATAACTTTATGCTTAATGAAAGATTTTAATTGATTTCAAGTCTTATTTGGCATTGATGATAATAATAAAAATCAGTTTTTCTATAAAAGAAGAATAACTAGAGCATATTAAGAGTAAAAAAGAAAACACAACTAAGTAAACAGGAGATTTCAAATATAAAAAAATTCTAGTTCTCAGAAAACTTTTCAAAATTGGAAACCACATTTTAAGTTCACTGAGTCCCCATTGTCCCTTATATCCTTTATTTTATGCCCATTTTCAAAAAATTAAGAGTTGTATTCTGTTTTGGGATAGGTCCCCTTTTTATTTTTGTATTAAGAGGCATGTCTTGAGGGTATGGTGTGCTCATTCAATGAAGACGTGTGGTAGAATGGGGAATTCCATGGGTTAAATTATATTCCAATGAGTACAAAATTGTGCAAAAGCACAGGTTATATATTCAGGGACTTATCTGTCTTTAAATATGTAGCCTTGCCCATAGTGTCAAAGCAGAGTAATAAAGGAGAAATGTAAGCAGATACGTTTTTAGATCAATAGGTGGTAGCCCAGGTAAACCCAGAATGAGTATCAGTGGAAATATGAAGAAAGAAGTAAGGATGAAAAGGAGGGAAATGGGTAACATGCATTTGCCAAAGTGCATTAGAATGTAGGCTTCATGGATTTTCAGATTCCCACATAAGGGCCCAGAAGGGTGTACAGTGAGAACAGTTAATGATAATAGCATGAGCTTGTTGGGAAGAAATGGAAAAATCTTCTTTAGTGATTGTGCATTTTGATGAAAAATCCATGAGATTTTACAGCATATGAAAATAAAGGATAAAGGGATCTCACAGTGTATCTGTGTGGGTGTTATTCTCTGTCAGATGTCCAGGAATCTTGGTGTGGCTATGTATATGAGCAAGAAAGATGTGGGACATATGATGCAGTGAAAGAGTTTGAAGGGTTAAAAAAAAAGAGAGTAAATTGGAATCCAAAGGAGGGGATAACACAGCTACAGAAATATAAGGGACAGGTTTAGCAGTATATTAAAAATCTGTAACAATGTTTAAAGTAGTAGATATTAATCCCAGAGCCAGGATAATGGCAGTTAATTCAGCTTGCTGTGGAGAGATTTGAGGCAGTATCAAGGAGAAAGTAGTTGGGTGTCAGTTGTAATTTCTAATTTATTTAAGAAACTATATTGATGATGATTTATCCCAATTATTTTAAATTTAATTTACTTATTTTAATCATAAAATAAGACTATCAGAAAAATGTGATTAGCAATATTAATTATCTCTTCTCTGTTGAAAAATTTTCGAAGCAAGGGATGTTATATTACATTTTAGACATTTTTTAGAAATAAATATTTTATTGTCTGGCCATCTAGAAAAATTTGAGAGTTAGAATTTTAAAGACATCTATATTTTTATGTAATTAATTGATTTGAATTGAATTATTTGGCTCCATTTACTTGTTTAAATTTTAATTCATGAGTGCTAATTTGTTTAAATGCCAGTTTGATACCAAGTACATAATATATAGACAATAGGCCTGTATAATTGGAAATGCCAGGTATAAAATCTAATAGCCATGATGGACACTTAAACCAAAGGTTTTAGATAGCTGGCTATTTGTCCCTGATGGCTATCAGATTTATTCCCATCATCACCATGTTTATATTCTCCTAAGCATTTATTAAAAGAAATTTTTTGAATATATTTGAGGGTTAACCCTGGAGAAATTGGCCTTTGGACAAAGACAGAATGTAAAAACCTTTAGAGTTAGATAAAATAAGACTGATCAGAAAAATACATTAACTAACACAGAATATTAAAAAAAACTTAAATAGCCACCATACTAACTTCTTCATCAGGTCAGAGTGTACTTTTAGCTCAGATATAAGTCAGTTCAGATATAAACAATGTGGAAACCTGTGAAATTCTCAAAACAAAAAAAAATTTAAAAAAGAAAGCTTATACATTTGGTATCTATTTTTGTCTTTCTTTCCTGTAACATTAGAGAGGAACTAGTCAAGAAAGCCAGCTGAAAACAGATAAGATAGCCAGCCAAGCAGTTTGGATTTAAAAAGACACTTCTTCTCTTATTGTTTTGGGGAGCTGCCTCAGAAAAGATGTTAAGTCCTAATTCAAACAAAAGAGAGCTTTATTTACCTGGCCAGGGACTGTCTCCCACCCATAGAGACAGATGCTCTGTCGGAGAACCACAATTTCCTGGCCTGTGTCTTGGGAATTTAAGGATGAAAAAAAAAAAAAAAAAACCAACTCAGGGGCTTTTCTCAGCATCATGCAAGCAAGCAAGTTACAGAGGCTAAAGAAAGCAGTTAGCTTAATCACATCTTGGATCTGAACAAGTGTTGGACAACCATATCCTAAGTTTTACTGAGTGGGGGTGATAATCTATTTTAAAGTCATGTAGACCTATGAATGTACTCAAACCCAGGATGTAGCTCACCACGACCACCACCATATCCTGAGTTGGGTACATTCTGTGGGGTACAGGAAAACAATTTTTGAAAGAAGACATCTTTCATTTCAGTTCTCAGAAACAGCTCTTGTAACAGTTTATGTATATATATATATTATATATATATATATCAGCAAAATGGAGTCAAAAATCTTACATCTATAATCTATAATTTTTTACTAATCTATAACCTATAATTATACTCTTACTGACTTTTTTGATTAGTTTACACCCCAACATTGTCTTAACTGGTTTTTTATAAGCCTAGTAAATCTTGTAGGACCTGTAATTTATGTTTTGAATGTAAGACTAAGTGAGCTAGAGATCCAGCAGAAGCTAAGAAGTAAGGAAAACTGCTGTAACCATTTTTATAAGGTTATTTTCTTATTAAAAAAAATTTTGTTGAGTTGGACACAACACCTTTATTTTATTTACTTATTTTTATGTGGTGCTGAGGATCCAACCCAGTGCCTCATACATGCTAGGTGAGCGCTCAACTGCTAAGCCATATCCCCAGCCCCATAAGATTATTCTCTTAAAGCATGGTGTTGTAGATTATATTCTTTGAGGAGTTTTCTCCTTTTCTCTTCTTTGTTTTTGTCTTAAATCTTGGTAAATATGTTTTGAGGGTTATTGAGATTAGTATTTTCAGTTGATTTTTCCCAATGGTTATGCCACTGGGAAAATTATTAATAATAATCCCATCATTATTCATGACTGATAATCCCCTTTATGTTTACTGTGATGCCTTTTAAATTATACAGTAAATTCACTCCCCTTCTCATGCTGTTACTGTGCACTAAGTATTCTGTCACACAAGCATGTCTGTTATTGTCAACTGCTATATTTTAATGATCTGACATTTTAGAAATGTTCCAGTGTTTAGTAATAAGATGGTCCTCCCTCATTGCTTTTTTTTCTTCTAGAAGTTGTTCATCCTCTTCCTGACTATTGATTTCCTTCATATGAAATTACTTGTGGTATTTGATTGTATTTATTAATTCTCATAAGTAGCCTACATGGGAGAGAGCTACTATATTATTAGTATCCATCCACTTGAATTTGTTAACTTGGAAATTTATGCATGAGCCATTTTAGCATATTCTGTACTTTGAGGAATTATTAGTTACAATGAATTATAAGTATACATGTTTTCCTGAGTGTTTGAGCAAATTCATACAGCATTTAATTAGTATTCTAACAGCTGTCCTGTTCTAAAACAGGAATTATTTAGAAAGTGGTAGATCATAGTCCTTTGTTGTCTTGTTTAAACTTTTTTAAAAATAATCAAATTTGCAAATAAAACTTATAAGTTCTTTCCTTGAATCAGGTCCACATGTGTTAGTGTGGAAGAGTGCTAAGATTACTCTACTAAATCTGCTTCATCATTCAACATCTGAGAAACAAGGGAGTTTTACCTGGTTAATTTTAAAAAAGCCACAGTAAAGCCAGAAAATAGGGCCAATGTCTTAATAAATTACTGAACTTCCATTTGTGACCTCATTTGCTTAATTAAATTTATGGTAAATTTCTCAAAGTGATAACAGGAAGGATTTTGCAGTCTCATGCAGTTTAAAATAGAAAGCAAATTCAATATTCCAGTACACAGAGATGCTATTTAATTATTTATAATTTCTCTTACATCATTGCTGTACCAGTGTGTCTTTATTTAGTACTTTTGAATTTTCCATTTTAAAATTACTCAGCCTGTACCTGAGAGCACTTAGGAGACTACTCTGTTGGAGGTCCAGTGAGTTTATAGTTCTGCAATTTGAAAACACATGTAAGGGACTGGGGCAGTAGCTCAGTGGTAAAGTGCTTGTCTAGCACATGTGAGGTGCTGGGTTCAGTCCTCAGCACCACATAAAGATAAATAAAATAAAGGCATATTGTCCATCTATAACCATAAAAAATTAAAGAAAAAAGAAATAAAATACATGTAAATATGAAAAATGGTCAATAAAGGAAAAGTAGCATGTTAACTAATGAGAATACTAGTTATTAGACAGAAAGCAAGTCTACAAGTAACCATTGCAAAGCCTATGTGAGTAGGTATAAATGTTGGTTTATAGTTTAACAAATTCTAGTTAAATATTTGTTTCTTTCCCTTTCCACTTTCAAGGTTTAAACTGATTGCCTGTTAAAATATAATTGATTTACCCCCATGCAAATGTTTTAATGAAAGTGTACAGTGTGGCTTTCATTTAATTCTTTGTTAACTGGCAGTTGGTTTACTTCTTTAACAAACTGTCTTTCTCCAAGGAATCCATGTATCACAGGAGAATGATCATAGAGGTGGTGCCAGATGAGATTGCTAAGAAGCTTGGAACACCAACCTGTGGTCCAGTAATCATAAAGTTGATCTTTGCAAAACCAATTAATAGTAAAGCAGTTATAGAACAGACAACTCCTATCACATCAGTCATTGCAGGTAGGATTCTTTCACAGTCTACCCCTGGAACTCCATCAGAGACCATAACAATATCTGAAAGTGGTGTTATTGCATCAACTTTTAATTCTACAATGCAGATGCCAAATAAAATAGCCATCTCACCTTTGAAATCACCAAATAAGGCAATGAAATCAGCTGTTCAGACCATCACTGTTGGAGGAGTGAGCACATCAGAATTTAAGACAAGTATTCCAGAGCTGGGATTGTGGCTCAGGTAGAGCGCTCACCTAGCACATATGGGGCCCTGGGTTCTAGCCTCAGCACCACATAAAAATAAATAAATAAAAACAAAGGTATTGTGTCTGACTACAACTAAAAAAAATATTTAAAACAACAAGTATTCCTCTGTAAACTGCTCCCAATCCCCCTGGAAATGCTGGTAAATGTCCAGCAGATTCAAGTACCTGGAAGGAAGTTTCATTATGTCTGATTGGTTACTGCCACAACAGTCAGTATCTTAACCCAGTCAGAATCCCAGTACAAGCATTAAGCCTCTTTAGGAAGCAAAGCCAGTGGTTGTTAATACAATCTCAGTGCATATGTCAGTTCCATCAACCCAGCTTCATAAATAGTAACTAGCAGCCAACCACAGCAATGGCTTATTATGCCTTCCAGCCCACTGCCACAGATCCAGTACAACCTACCTAACCTGCCACCAGGTACTGTCCTGGCACCAGCTCCAGGAACAGGGATTGTGGGTTATGCAGTGCTTCCAGTTCAGTACATTTCTCAGCCACAGCAATTTTCATATGTGTGTATAGCAGTCAGCTCTAATTTTACTGGAACATATGGTATCCACACCCAGGCAAGTCTTCCATTCAATGGCATAATCCCATCAGTATCTGCCAGTTGGCCCAGAAAGCCCTGTAATTGTACAAAATCACTGTTTGAAATTATACTGTGATTGTTTTATAAATGGCTAATTTTATAACAATTGCAGTTGTACTAATTGTTATAACAATTTGGAACATGAAAATGAAAGGCAAAAAGCAATAAAGGCATGTCTTGACAGAAATACAGAAGATTTTTAAGCCTAAGATAGGGAAAGGAAAGGAGGAGAAGCATATCGATGTCATAGCAAGGGATGTAATTGCCAATGTCAGGATGTCTTAAAAACTACTGAGTGCTATGAGGCAAAAATAATGTGTTCCTCAATATGTAAATGTGTTGGCTGTAAGAATTTTGAAGAAAGCCCAGAAAGAAAGGCATGGATGCATTCGGCAGGTGAAGCTGAAGTAAGAGTGCAGCAAACAGCAGGAAGACTAAATTATCTTCTCAGATTATTTCAGACTTGCTTACTAGGCCAACACTGGCTTTGAATAGTGGAGGAGGAAAATTGCCATTTACATTTATTACTAAGGAAGTAGGAATTGGCTTCACACCAAGGCAGAGCAGGCAGACAAGAAAAGAGAATCAAAGGCAGCAACAGAGTGGATGATTCTTGAGGAATTGGGACAACGTTTGATGTGCACATCAACTCTGCAGGAAAAGTAACCATGAATTGCTAATTCTTGCACAAGACTGATAAATGGACCTGTACAGAAATGTTAAGGATGCTTGACTTTCTGAAATATAGTTTAACAATTACTATATTATAATTCAGTCCTTTTTTAAAAGAAATCTGAAATTATAATATTGAAAGAGAAGAAATTTTAAATGAGGAAATGAGACATTTTAAATCTTAGTTAATTCTATGCCCCTTCTAAATTGAATTTTTCTTTTTAAATTTTTTTCTTTACTATATTATATAGATTCTTAATTTCCTTAAGTGTCTTAAAAATCAAATGTCCTATTCTTCTGATTCTATTGACGAAAACATTTATAAATCACTATAATATAATTTATAAAGTATGGCGTAGTATGACTTTGTTCAGTAGAAACAGCCAAAGCAGTATTGGCTTTGCCCAGTCATTCTTTGGTTCCAGATTTAGAATAAACACAGATAGAATGTCTACATAATGGGGATCCAACATGGCGGCGGGTGTGGAAAAATCAGGTCTCTGACCTCTTCAGCTGCGTGGGCATAGGGAGTCTTAAACCGTCTAAATGCTGTTTGCTCAGGATCACTAGGCAATGCTGAGCTAACGTGGATCTGGGGTGAACAGTCTGCGCCTCTCAGAACACACACCGAGCCCGGATTGGCTGAATTCAGGCTCCCGTTCACCTTCTTCTCGCAGACAAACCGCTGTGACTCAGAGCTAAACAATCCCGCTGAAACAATGGGTCAGCCCTTCTGAACCTGCGGAGGTTAATACCAACCGAGCCTTCATAGGCAGTGGCCACAGGATTGAGACGGGGCTTGGGAGAGCTGGTCAGGACCCACCCATTGCATCGGTCACCTGGCAAAGGGGAACGAACTGTCACCATTTGCATGAGATACCACCATGGCAGAGAACTGACGTCACCAGAATGTGGCAGAGGAGATAACTTCATTGAAACCGACGGCAGCAGGTGTGTAACTCCCTAGCCTTCCCTCTCCACACAGCGGGGAAACCTCAAGGGCCCCTCCCAGCTCTCCCGTGAGCGCGATAGTCAGACCGAGGAAATCAGGAGGGGCGCAGGAACCATGGCTACCACTCCCACCAGTGCTGACAACTGGGTCTCTTGCACCAGCTACCGGGGGCATGGCTACTGGAGGGCAAGCAAAATATGCTGAGGGTTCTCAGCCCCAAGCTCCACAAACTTAGGATTTGAGGGAATGACAAACAGGGAGAGTGTGCCCAGTCATTCAAGAAAATAGGGCTCCTGGGAGCAGCAGACCTGGCGTGTAGCCAATATTGTGGTGAGCATCACTGGTGAGCATGGCCTAGCTGGAGGAAAAGTGGGGAAGTGACTAGACACAAGACAAGGCCCTAGGCACTCAGGATTGGAGACCCGCCCAGACGGGGAGGAGGAGCTGCTGCACAGTGATTGGTTCTTGCGTATTGAGAGGAGAAGCTTGGCCCAGTGGGCACAGCTCCACCTACTGGAAGAGAAGTTAATCGAACTCTAAGACTGCATTTTTTTTTAATTTGGGGTTTTTTTTCTTCATTTTTATTTATTTTATTTTTTTAATTTTTCTTAAATTTTTTTATTAGTTTTTTTAATTTTTTTCTTTTTTTATTTTCTAATTTTTCTTTTATCTTTTCATTTCTTTTCAATTTCCTTATTCTCCCTTCCTTGAATTCTACCTGTTTACTCTCATTCTCTTTAGTGACTTCTTCCCTTCCCTTCTAATACTTTTCCTCCCAAGCATCATGACGCTGTTTATGTGTAATTTACTAAATATGTATAGTTCAATGTTCCGAGGCGTTATATAGTGCTACCAATTCCCTAGCTACCCCCAAATACTCCAGACCATTCTGCTGTTAATATCCCTCATCAGTAGAGCAACCCTCCAAAGTTGCCAAGAGATACCATCCTCAATACCATCACATCATTCGACCTAAATATAAGTCCCAAGACCAAACCACAGACCGCTATATGCCATCAAAATATGTACACAGTTTAGGAAATGAATGAATCCGCATTAAAGTGCAACAAAACTCATCATTTCTAGTCATAGTCTCCCATCACAAAAGAGAGACCCCAGAGACACACAAAACCAAATAAATTTATAGGAGTAAACAGTAACTCAGCAGTCAAACAGAACAAGAAGTAACATGAGCAGCATGAAAAAGCAAGGAAGAAAAGGAGTACAAACAATGCAGGACAGCCTAAATACTAGGGGGACCTAGACGCATCAGAAGAATGGTCAAATAAAGAACTCAAGGAATACCTTAGACAGATGGAATGGAATCTTAAACAGGATATGAGACAGCAAATTCAAACAATGAAAGAACACATTTAAAATGAATTACATAAACAGATAAAAGAAGCAAAGAAGCATGTTATCAGGAGATAGAGATTATAAAAAAATCAAACAATAATTCTAGAAATGAAGGAAACTATAAACCAAATTAAAAACTCAAATGAGAGTATCACTAACAGAGTGGAGCAAGTAGAAGCCAGAACATCAGATAATGAAGACAAAATATATCATCTTGAAAAGAGTCTAGCCAACTCAGAAAGGCTGGTAAAAAATCACGAGAAAAACATCCAAGAGATATGGGATAACATAAAAAAACCAAACTTAAGAGTCATCGGGATAGAGGAAGGTATAGAGGTTCAAACCAAGGGAATGAGCAACCTGCTGAATGAAATAATTATAGAAAACTTTCCAGAAATAAAAAAGGAAACGGATATACAAATTGTAGATGCATACAGGACACCGAGCATACAAAATCACAGTAGACCAACGCCAAGACACATTGTTATGAAGATATCCAATATACAGAACAAAGAGAAAATATTAAAAGCTACAAGAGAAAGGAGGCAGATTACATTCAGGGGTAAACCAATAAGGTTAACAACGGATTTTTCATCACAGACGCTGAAAGCGAGAAGATCCTGGAACAACGTATTTCAAACACTGAAAGACAATGGATGCCAACCAAGAATTTTGTATCCAGCAAAATTAAGCTTCAGGTACGACAACGAAATAAAAATCTTTCATGATAAACAAAAGTTAAAAGAATTTGCAGCCAGAAAACCAGCATTGCAAAGCATCTTGAGCAAAACACTACACGAGGAAGAAATGAAAAACAATAACCAAAACCATCAGTGGGAAGTGCCTCTATAAAGACAGAGGGCGGGGGGAAAGCTAACCATGGAGAAACAAACTAAATTAAAAAAAAAAAAAAAAAAGAAGATAAATAATCAAACATGGCTGGAAGTACAAACCATATATCAATAGTAACTCTAAACGTTAATGGCTTAAACTCTCCAATAAAGCGACATAGGCTGGTAACATGGATTAAAAAAACAAATCCAACAATATGCTGCCTCCAGGAGACACATCTGATTGGAAAAGACATACACAGGCTGAAGGTGAAAGGTTGGGAAAAAATATACCATGCACACGGTCCTCGTAAGCAAGCAGGGGTGGCCATCCTCATATCGAATAAAATTGACTTCAAGACTAAATTAATCAAAAGGGATAAGGAAGGACATTATATACTGTTAAAAGGAACCATTCACCAACAAGACATAACAATTATCAATATTTATGCACCAAATAATGGTGCTGCGACGTTCATAAAACAAATTCTCCTCAAGTTCAAGAATCAAATAGACCACAACACAATAATTATGGGTGACTTCAACACACCTCTCTCACAATTGGACAGATCCTCCAAACAAAAGCTGAATAAAGAAACTATAGAACTCAATATCACAATCAACAACCTAGACTTAACTGACATATATAGAATATATCAACCATCATCAAGTGGATATACTTTTTTCTCAGCAGCACATGGATCCTCCTCAAAAATAGACCATATATTATGCCATAGGGCAACCCTCAGTAAATATACAGGGGTGGAGATAATACCATGCATTTTATCTGATCATAATGGAATGAAACTGGAAATCAATGATAAAAGAAGGAAGGAAAAATCCTACATCACATGGAAAATGAACAATATGTTACTGAATGATCAATGGGTTACAGAAGACATAAAGGAGGAAATCAAAAAATTCTTAGAGATAAATGAAAATACAGACACAACATATCGGAATCTATGGGACACAATGAAAGCAGTTTTAAGAGGGAAATTCATCGCTTGGAGGTCATTCCTCAAAAAAAGGAAAAACCAACAAATAAATGAGCTCACACTTCATCTCAAAGCCCTAGAAAAGGAAGAGCAAAACAACAGCAAATGTAGCAGAAGGCAAGAAATAATTAAAATCAGAGCGGAAATCAACGAAATTGAAACAAAAGAAACTATTGAAAAAATTAACAAAACTAAAAGTTGGTTCTTTGAAAAAATAAATAAGATCGACAGACCCTTAGCCATGCTAACGAAGAGAAGAAGAGAGAGAACTCAAATCACTAACATACGGGATGAAAAAGGCAATATCACAACAGACACTACAGAAATACAGAAGACAATTAGAAATTATTTTGAAAACCTATATTCCAATAAAATAGAAGATAGTGAAGACATCGATAAATTCCTTAAGTCATATGATTTGCCCAGACTGAGTCAGGAGGATACTCACAACTTAAACAGACCAATAACAATAGATGAAATAGAAGAAGCAATCAAAAGACTTCCAACCAAGAAAAGCCCAGGACCGGATGGGTATACAGCGGAGTTTTACAAAACCTTTAAGGAAGAATTAATACCAATACTTTTCAAGTTATTTCAGGAAATAGAAAAAGAAGGAGCTCTGCCAAATTCATTCTATGAGGCCAACATCACCCTGATTCCGAAACCAGACAAAGACACCTCAAAGAAAGAAAACTACAGACCAATATCTCTGATGAACCTAGATGCAAAAATCCTCAATAAAATTCTGGCGAATCGGATACAAAGGCACATCAAAAAAATTGTGCACCATGATCAAGTAGGATTCATCCCTGGGATGCAAGGATGGTTCAATATACGGAAATCAATAAATGTTATTCACCACATCAATAGACTTAAAAATAAGAACCATATGATCATCTCAATAGACGCAGAAAAAGCATTCGACAAAGTACAGCATCCCTTTATGTTCAAAACATTAGAAAAACTAGGGATAACAGGAACTTACCTCGACATTGTAAAAGCTATCTATGCTAAGCCTCAGGCTAGCATCATTCTCAATGGAGAAAAATTGAAGGCATTCCCCCTAAAATCTGGAACAAGACAGGGATGCCCTCTATCACCACTTCTATTCAATATAGTTCTCGAAACACTGGCCAGAGCAATTAGACAGACGAAAGAAATTAAAGGCATAAAAATAGGAAAGGAAGAACTTAAATTATCACTATTTGCAGATGACATGATTCTATACCTAGAAGACCCAAAAGGGTCTACAAAAAAACTACTAGAACTAATAAATGAATTCAGCAAAGTGGCAGGATATAAAATCAACACGCATAAATCAAAGGCATTTCTGTATATCAGCGACAAAACTTCTGAAACGGAAATGAGGAAAAACACTCCATTCACAATATCCTCAAAAAAAATAAAATACTTGGGAATCAACCTAACAAAAGAGGTGAAAGATTTATATAATGAAAACTACAAAACCCTAAAAAGAGAAGTAGAAGAAGATCTTAGAAGATGGAAAAATATACCCTGTTCATGGATAGGCAGAACTAACATCATCAAAATGGCGATATTACCAAAAGTTCTCTATAGGTTTAATGCAATGCCAATCAAAATCCCAACGGCATTTCTTGTAGAAATGGATAAAGCAATCATGAAATTCATATGGAAAAATAAAAGACCCAGAATAGCAAAAGCAATTCTAAGCAGGAAGTGCGAATCAGGCGGTATAGCGATACCAGACTTAAAACTATATTACAGAGCAATAGTAACAAAAACAGCATGGTACTGGTACCAAAACAGGAGGGTGGACCAATGGTACAGAATAGAGGACACAGAGACTAATCCACAAAGCTACAACTATCTTATATTTGATAAAGGAGCTAAAAGCATGCAATGGAGGGAGGATAGCATCTTCAACAAATGGTGCTGGGAAAACTGGAAATCCATATGCAACAAAATGAAACTGAATCCCCTCCTCTCGCCATGCACAAAAGTTAACTCAAAGTGGATCAAGGAGCTAGATATCAAATCAGAGACTCTGCGTCTGATAGAAGAAAAAGTTGGCTCCGATCTACATATTGTAGGGTCGGGCTCCAAATTCCTTAATAGGACACCCATAGCACAAAAGTTGATAACAAAAATCAACAAATGGGACTTACTTAAACTGAAAAGTTTTCTCTCAGCAAGAGAAACAATAAAAGAGGTAAATAGGGAGCCTACATCATGGGAACAAATTTTTACTCCTCACACTTCAGATAGAGCCCTAATATCCAGAGTATACAAAGAACTCAAAAAATTAAACAATAAGAAAACAAATAACCCAATCAACAAATGGGCCAAAGACCTGAACAGACACTTCTCAGAGGAGGACATACAATCAATCAACAAGTACATGAAAAAATGCTCACCATCTCTAGCAGTCAGAGAAATGCAAATCAAAACCACCCTAAGATACCATCTCACTCCAGTAAGATTGGCAGCCATTATGAAGTCAAACAACAACAAGTGCTGGAGAGGATGTGGGGAAAAGGGTACTCTTGTACATTGCTGGTGGGACTGCAAACTGGTGCGGCCAATCTGGAAAGCAGTATGGAGATTCCTGGGAAAGCTGGGAATGGAACCACCATTTGACCCAGCTATTGCCCTTCTTGGACTTTTCCCTGAAGACCTTAAAAGAGCGTACTACAGGGATACTGCTACATCGATGTTCATAGCAGCACAATTCACAATCGCTAGACTGTGGAACCAACCCAGATGCCCTTCAATAGATGAATGGATAAAAAAAATGTGGCATTTATACACAATGGAGTATTATACAGCACTAAAAAATGACAAAATCATGGAATTTGCAGGGAAATGGATGGCACTAGAGCAGATTATGCTTAGTGAATCTAGCCAATCCCTAAAAAACAAATACCAAATGTCTTCTTTGATATAATGAGAGCAACTAAGAACAAAGCAGGGAGGAAGAGCAGGAAGAAAAGATTAACATTAAACAGATACATGAGGTGGGAGGGAAAGGGAGAGAAAAGGGAAATTGCATGGTAATGGAGGGAGATCCTCATTGTTATACAAAATTACATATAAGAGGTTGTGAGGGGAATGGGAAAATAAACAAGGAGAGAAATGAATTACAGTAGATGGGGTAGAGAGAGAAGATGGGAGGGGAGGGGTGGGGAGATATTAGAGGATAGGAAAGGTAGCAGAACACAACAGTTACTAATAGGGCATTATGTAAAAATGTAGATGTGTAACCGACGTGATTCTGCAATCTGTATTTGGGGTAAAATTGGGAGTTCAAAACCCACCTGAATCAAATGTATGAAATATGATATGTCAAGAGCTTTGTAATGTTTTGAACAACCAATAAAAAAAAACTGAAGGAAAGTTCCCATGACTGTTACTCTGGTTGACTCTGGTTCAGTTCCATTCAATGTCATCAGGGCTCTTCCTGCTGTATTCAAAGCACTCTGAGTTTCCAGATTCTGAAGTGGAACAGTTGCCCAAACACATGCACATATACACATAGCCCAATGCCTCAAGTTACCCTTTCTTGGTGCAAGATGCTTTGAAGGAACTTGAGCCTCATGTGGCTCCAGGAAGAGATTGAGCCCTGGGTCTCTGAAGTCCTGCTACCATTTGCCCCTTTCATGGTCTGTGTTCCATAAATACTTCCTTGTGATTTCCCAGGACCCATTCTGGGCAAGTACTTCTCTGGGCTCCCCATCATCTGCTTGGGTGAGTCTTGAAGTGACAGGTGAGATTTTGCACTCTCCTTTCATCAAACATGTGACTAGTACCCAGCTTGTCTTCAAGACCTTTTCTGAAACTCCTTTCAGTTATGTAGTTAGAAACCCAGATCTTAAGATCTTTCTTATTCTAGAGTAAGGTATTGGCCTATGATTAGGCTAATTCATAAGTTTGTTATCATTGTAAATGATGTTTCAAAGTATGCAAATGTATGGGTGTGTTTAGGAATTTATGCTTAGCTGTCTGGTGTGTTGAATTCTTAGTTTTCTGCATAGATTTTGTAGTTGATCTGGGATATATTTCACAGGAGCATCATGTATGTTATGGAATAACACCAGGCATATCCACTCTGTTATTTATCTGTCCCTTTAACATTTATTGCTTGCCTTCTACTAGCTTGGCTGTTCTTGGTACTAGGGACCCAAATTCAGAAAGATCTTGGCTTGAAGGTTCTGTTTACTTTTTGTGAGATTCCTGATTAGTTCAGTAAAGACACACAAATAATCACAGAGAGAAAAATAAGACATAGGACTTTTCTGAGAAACTGGGAGGCTTCCAGGAGATAAATGTTATCCCTGAGTCCAGTACCAGTTGGCAGCAGTCAGAGCAGGACCAGATTCTGGGCAGAGGAACCAGCATTTGTAATGTGAGGAGGGGAAAAAATTGGGCATTTGCACTGGCTTTTAAGTAGCACAGCACAGAGGATAGTGCTGTATGTACAAAGTAGTGGGAAGTCTAGCCACTAAGTCAGGGGCCATGTCACAGAGGGCTTTGGGCAGTGTGCTTTTATTCTGTAAGGGGCTTAGAGCTTGAAGAATACTGAGGAGGGAGGTAATATTCTCAGGTCTCTGAACTAGGGAAGCTGTACTGTCCTGCGCCAGGGGATGGGCAGTGAGTGTACCCACTCTGCCTGTCCTGGGAACAGAGGGCATGATTGCAGGAGCTGGTTCAGAATTCAAGAATGCCACATAAAGGGCTAGGTTCCTGTTTCATTCCAGGCACCTGAGAGGATGATGGAATTTGTTTTTCTCTGAAGCAGAGGTGGAGGTGGAGTTTCATGCAGGGATTATCTTGGGACTGACATACGTTCACTTTTTATTTAATATTTAGATTTAGGATTAGAGATTTCTACAGCTAAGTTTTAAAACTCAATTTTATGTATAAGTCCTATTCACTTGTAATGATTGCAAGAAAGAAAAGAATGAAGATATTGTTTCTAACTTGGTGTTACCTGAAGAAGACCTTTAAAATAGTTCTCATTTGTCTTTTCATACTTTTCCTGTAGCATTTAGAGAAACTGGTAATTATTCCCATGGAGGAATGTGTTTCCTAACAGTATATGGCTGTCATCCAGTGGCACTAATGCTATAATTTAGGTCTCTAAGAAGATAGAAAATATAATTACTGATGTGAGGATAGCGAACATCTTCTTCACTCCTAAAATCTTAAATTTAATTTAATGCCATGGCTGATAAAATGTCCAAGTTGGTCCTCTGTTATCTTTGGTCTCCACATCTATGGACTCAACCAACTGCAGATCCAAAGTATTAAAGAAAAGTGATTTCATCTTCACTGAACACATGTGTACTCCTTTTTTCATTATTTCTAAACAATACAGTGTAACGACTATTAACTACTTTCCATCAGATTAATACAAATCATTTAGAGGTAATTTAATGTATCCAGCTGGGTACTATCAGGTTATATGTAAACACTGCCATTTTTAAAGAAGGAGCTGGAGCATCTATGGGCTTAGGTATCCATGAAGAGTTCTGGAATCAATTCCCTGTGTATTCTGAGGGACAGCAGTATACTCTTTCAAGGATTACTATGAAAACTGGCTTTGTTAAGCTAACCAATTTTATTAAAGCAGTAGAGTGATTTGTGAGAGTAGAGATGACTTTCAAGGGATGAAATGAACATAAGTTCAGTATAAATCAATCATGTTTTTTATTGATGTCTCTAATCAGATTAGTGCTAAAAAGAAATATTACTGCAAATTAAAACTAAATAATTACCACATCCTCTTACACAGGATTTGTTTCAGTTTATAAAACATATTAAGTGTCTGCCACGCATCAGGCACATTCTAGGTGTTTGGAGAACATCAAAGAGCAAAAGACTGGAGCTGGGGTTGTGATTCATTGGTAGAGCACAGTGCTTGCTTAGCATGTGAGGCACTAGGTTTGATTCTCAGCACCACTTAAAAATAAAATAAAGATATTGTGTCCATCTGCAAATATTTTTAAAAAAGAACAAAAGATGCTAATGCTTGTTCCTTTATTCTTCTCTTCCAAGTGCAGGGACACAGACAATAAACCAAAAAATAGATAAGAATCTTGTCTGTTAAAGGTAATGAGTATTTTGGACAAATATAAAGGAGTAAGGTGGGTGGGCATACTGCCCTGTGAGTGAGACCAGTGAACCTTTCTCCATAAAGTGAGATCTGAGCAAAAGCTGGAAGGAGTGGAGTGAGCAGCAGTGTGGGCATCATCGGAGTAGTGTGCATGGCAGAGGCCCACAGGAGCTTGAGGCATGGATAGGGGTGGAGAGCAGGAAGCACAGAGGATGGTAGCCTACTACTAACACTTGATCTGACCTGGGCCAGGGATCCTGAGGCAGCTTCCCTTGGCACAGCCCTGAGTGCTGCTTCTTGCTCTGGGTATTCACTTGCCACCCATTAAAGCACCATTGTTTGTCTGATGCCTGAGAGTATTTTATTTCCTGTCATGTCCCCAGTTAGAGATGACAGTAAGAGACAGCAACCATGTCTAGTGGAGTTAGTTCTCCCAGCTGCCTGAACAGGTGCACAATTACAACTTCAAAATGTTGAATGCCTCAACTTTTTCATTTTCCAATCTGTCTCACTAAAAATAAAACAAAAAGCCAGAAAGAAATGTTTTACTTTAACTCAGCTATGAATTTAGCTGAATTCCAGCTAGAACTTTCCATTAATGTGTAGGTAGATTGGATGGATATTTGTTGGGAAATTGACTCTAATCCCGTTATGGTCTGTCTTTTTGCTTTACGTCAGCATTTCCATAAAGGTATCCTACAGGTATTGATGGATGTTACAGAACATGGGAATTTTGTGATCCAATGCAGTGTCACTCAGAGTGTGGGCCAGGGACCAGGAACCAGGCCAATCAAAACTGATTACTGATCTGTGACAAAATACCTATTTAAGGGAGAAATTTAATGCCTGTTAAGCTAATAACTTGAAATGATAGCTGTGAATCCTTTATGTCTTCATTTTGAAATGTTAATTCCTCTAAAAGTTTTATTGTATTTTATTAGAGATTCAGACCATGATGGAACTGGAAATTTAAAGCATGTCCCTTGTCATGGGTGGTTTGAGGAGTACTGATCTGACCTGTTTAAAGGGTGCTGAGTTAAAAGGTTAAATAAGTGTCGTTTTTACTTCACACTTTTCACATCTGTGTACTGTCAGTAGCTAGAAAGGGTGGAGTCAGCCTTTTCTGTGTCTAGGCATACTGAGTCACAGCACCCTTTTCCAGAGAGTCCTCTGGGACTGCCTGACTGAACTTTTCTTTTGGGAAAAGCTCTGATGGTCTATTTTTGTTTTGGGTTTTGTTTTTTTTTTTTAATCATCTCACAAAGGTGACTTTGCTCTTCACTGCTTCACTGGCTTTCTATCCATTGATCTCTTGAATTTGCCATCTCCCTTTGCAAAGGTAAAACTGGGGCTGAGTAGAATAAATGAATATATTTACAAATCTATGTAAAAAGTTCAGAAAATGATTTTGAAAAGTCTATGACTTTTCTTTTGGCCCCTTTCATCCTTTATGACTTGTAGAACTGGTTTTGTTCAAATACACTTACCTAGTACATTTTTGTTTGTTGTTTGTTTGTTTGTTTTTTGGTTTCTGTTTTGCTAAGAATAAGGAGTTATTTTCTTTGGAGCCATTTTACCAAGGATCCAGAACATAAAACTTAAAACGTGTTTCAGATTCTAGAATTTGGGAAATAAACAAATTAGGCACAGACTGTGTCTCTGTTTTAGTAGTTTGTTTGTATTTGTATTTGTTTTGTTTTGTTTTGGGTTCTGGGGGTTTTACCCAGAAGCACTCTTCCATTGAGCTACTCTCTCAACCCTTTTAATTTTTTGAGACAAATTATCTTTAAAGTTGGTCTTGAACTTGTGATCTTT
This sequence comes from Marmota marmota marmota, assembly GCF_001458135.2. NCBI lineage: Eukaryota > Metazoa > Chordata > Mammalia > Rodentia > Sciuridae > Marmota > Marmota marmota. Next base: position 3,892,782 of record NW_026000016.1, on the reverse strand, counting down.
TTTCTTCAGCCTCTGAGTAGCTGAGATTAGAGGTGTCCCCAGTTTCTACTAGTAACTTAAAAGAAGAAAGAATACACACCAATCAAGTAACTTATGATTCTACTAAAGATGACTCGTGACAGGTATGCCTGTATGAAGAGTGCACTGCGTGTCAACACTGGGCTTTTGTATTTAGTATATCCTACCTTTCCTTGGGTCATAGAAGTTTGTCCATTACACTTAGTAATTCATGACAGCTCATAATTTCTCCATCTTTTAGAACATAATTTGGTTAAATCTGAGCTACATCCCTTTTATTTTAGTGATCAACAGCTAGGATACAAAGAGTAAACCCTGGAGTATAGACACCATATTTGCATGTAGTATGCTGAGCCCTGCCCACTGTGAATAATCCACTCTCGTTGCTGACAGCTACTGGTGGATGGTTTAATTAATTATTAGCTGCATAAACTGTGGTGGCCTTCCCTATATTGAATGCTAACACCCTCTTTTCATAAGATAATTCTTAGCATTTTTTTGCAGATATTTTTAATAGCTACATAGTGTTCATTTATATGGTTTGTGATGAATTGATTTTACTAGTTTCTTTATAAATCAAATTAGAGAGATAAAGCCCCTCGTTCGCCCAAATTTACACTGTGTTCACTTCCACTATGCAGAGGAAGTAGGGTGTCTTCTGGTTTTTTGTTTTTCATGTACTGATTTGGAAAGGACCCCAGCAGAGTAGATGAGAGAACAGTCTCTGGCACTGGGGTCCTGGGGTCAAGGACTTGCTCCACCAAGGTGATCTTCCTGAAGTAACTCAGCTTCACTGATCCTACACTTTGTTCTCCTTGTTCAGTAGTGATAATAGTGTATCTATTTCCTGGCATGATGTGGGGGCTTAATGACAGCATTTTGTTGAAGCCTTCAGCACCACCTATGTATAGCAGAGCAAGCCACATCCGGGGTTTCTGCTTGCTGGCTTTACAGTATATCTTAGAGGGATTAACAACTTTGTTCATTGAATCCTGAGAATTGACAAACCCTCGTTTTGGATAAAGGGGAAATTGAATGTAAATATAATGTGGTACTCTTTCTGTGACTTTCTCCCATGTAAATCATTAGCAGATGACTTTCTTTAGACCCAAAATGTCATTTGCTTATTGTAGAACAACATGAAGTTCTGACATTTCCTTGGGAACACACAGGTCACTAGAGTGTACAGCCAGGTGTTCCTGAGTGGACCACCTGGCTCAAGTTCTAGTATCTGGTGTCATGTTCAGTTGATACAATATTGTTAAAATTCCAGGTCTTAATTTCTGAATAAATGAGTCATGGTTCATAAATTGGTATTATAATGGTGTTTAACCAACACACAAATAATACTTCTGTAGAATACTTTCTTGGGAAGTTAGCACATAGATAGATGTCAGTGATTTTCTCCTGGCTAAGTATTTTTCATTGAGAGCCATTTGTAGGACATTGGTACATATGTGGGCATAGGAGAGGGAGGAATGAGAGACATAGGACAGTGGAGAAGAGCGATGCAGAGGGGGAGAGGTAGTAAGTAAGGGCAAGTCATCATTGCTGTCTGCTCCCTCTTCTATACCTTTTTTGTTTGTTTGTTTGTTTGTTCTCTTGCTGGAAGCAATCTTCCCAGTCCTGAATATTGTGAATCTTTATGTTTAACCTGGAGCCTTTATTCTTCTTGAGCTAACTCTCTGCAGGTGTTCTCATCATGCCATGATTTAATTACCACAGAGTTGCTCAAAGTGCCCCAGTGTTGATCCTTAACAAAGACACCTGCTTTGAGGGGAGGATGTGTGCATCCCAGCCTGCAGGTGATGTGTGCCGAAGGCCGGCTGCAGCAAAATTACTGGGGGGTGACGAGCAACTTGTGTAGATTGATACAGCAGGAGTGGACGCCATTTATTGCAGGACAGGAGCAGTATTTATACATTCCACACAGCTTATCTAATTAGCATAAACTAGATACAGCAGTCAACTAATCAGGAATCTCCACACTTAATGGCTCGCTTTTGTTACTTCTCAAACCACTCCCTCTGGCATTTTGCCAGGCACCATCCAGACTTGTTTACAAACTCTAACATTCCCCTGGCAAAATGCCAGGTGTTATTTTGACTTGTTTACAGACTCTAACAGATGTGTTCCTCAGTGTATGATGAAGCAGGGTCACCTGAAGGTTCTTGATCATCTGAGCTCCTGGGCCACTTATCTGGCTGTACAGCCAGGAACACTGAGTCATCCTGGACACCTCCTTTTGTCTTAACCCTGTGTCCAGCCCATCATTAGTCCCTCCAGGTATAGCTCCAATCTGTCTCCTTCTCCCCACTACCCCCATGTAGGCTGTCACCAACTATTACTCAGACTACCCACAGTCTCCTAACTGGTTCTCCCACCCTCTCTCTACATTCTGCACATGGAATCACACATTTACCATGCACGTATGTGTCCCCACACACAGGTTGCTTAAAGCACTTCAGTGGCTTCTCGTTGCTCTTGAACCCCATATCATCACAAGAGCTGCAAGGTGTTCTATCTCTGTTCCTTACCCTTCCTTATTCCCTGTCTTCCAGCCCCCATGAACTCCTCCAGTGAGTTCACTTTTTGCTGCCTTTTCTGTTCTCTTTCCCTTCACTAGAAAGTTCTCTGCCTCTTCCCTGCTTACACTGTTTCCACTTATGTCACTTCTTTGTTAGGGATTTTCCCATCACTTTTTGTCCTCTCTTAGAGCACCTTACAGAATTTTTGTAGCTCTAATTTCAATATATAATCTTTCTTGTCAAAGTTATTTAATATTTGCCTTTCCCGTGGAACTCAAATCTTCCTGGAGGCAGATACCATGATTATTCTTATGACTTTAATTTTTTAGAGCAGCTTTAGGTCTCCAGAAGAAGTAGGGAGGTGGGAAGGGATTCTCCCATGCCATGCAAGGCCCCATCATCCACAAAGGTGCCTTTGTTACACTGATGAACCTGCACTGATGCATCATTAGCACCTGGTGTCCACAGCAGGAGCTCAAAAGCACAGTTATGATGTGAGTTCTAGCATGGTGTTCTCCACACATTTCTCCAGATGACTTCTTGCTCACATATCGTGAATATTTCCCAAATGTTTATATTTTTTTCTTTTATCCTTTTTCATCTCAGGCTTCTTTGAGTTTCCTTCTGGTTTCCGATGCCCCAGAACAAACCTGGTGTCTAGGAGTTGGTTGGAGTCTCCCTTCCTTCACTCATGGCTTCTAATCACATTTTAACTCCGACTTCTTTTCTGTTTTCAGTCCCCTTTTAAATGATACATTTTTTATTTAGAAAATACATTTGTGGGCTGGGGCTGTAGCTCAGTGGTAGAACACCCACCTCACATGTGTAAGGCACTGGGTTCAATCATCAGCACCACACAACAATAAGTAAAGAAAGATATTGGTGTCCATCTAAAACTAAAAAAAATAAAAATAAAAATAAAAAATTTGGGTATCTGTTCCTCTATCAATCTCTCCATTGATCCATCCAGGCAGATATATGTCCAGATGGATAAGTAGACCTCTATATACATGGATATTTAGATAGGTAGGCAGGTACGCAGGTAGCAGGATATGGTGTATGTATTCAGTGTAAGAGGTCATTCATTGCAGCTTTGTTTAAAATAGCTGAAGGCTGAAGATCACCTAGAAGACAATGAAAAGAAAACATGGATGCAGTTGATGCTGAAAATCAGGTGAACTGGAAGAAAAAACATGACTTTATTAATCAAGTGTTGGAATTCCAACACACACTTGAAGATCTCTCTCTGCAAGAGTAATTGCAGTTAACGAAGAAAATCTGAATCTAAAATCAGAAAACCAAGTTCTTTAACAATATATAGAAAACCTATGTCTGCTTCTAGTGTTTTTCAAACTGACACAAAAAGCAAAAGAAAGTAAGGGATTTGTTTCCCTTCTGTTTTATGGAATTTCTGCTGATCATTTTTTTTCCTTTAAAACTTGGATAGATTCTAAAAGTTACAGTACCTTTGTTTGTGGCTTCATTGAATATTTATGAAGATAATGGCAGATCTAGGTAAAATTAACTGCATATCTAGAGACTTCCATGAATTTGTGTATTATGTTAGTCTATGAAAATGTGCAAATGTATTGTAGAGACTTTATAATTAGAATTGAATATGTTTATGAGACTTGAAAATGAATGTTTTATCAAATTTTCTTTCATATATAGGTTTAGCACTGTCTTCTATTATATAGGCTTAGTAAAATATATAAGAAAACAACCACCCTGTTGTGAAAAAGTGACCAAAGTCATGTACTGAATGCACAGCTTTATGTAAGTACCCTGTCCACTATCTTGTGCCTACCATTTCTCTTTCCCTAAGGAAAAAAAAGATTTCATATTTGTAAAATTAATTTTAATAGTTAAACACTTATGAGAGTAACCTGACTCTAATTGTTGAAACTCAACCAAAATAAGATACTCTCTTAGCTAGAGCTTGTCCTGTGTGATATTTAATAATGAGATAGGATTGCTGGTTTCTCTTTAAGCAATTGAAGATGGACTGAAACTATAAAAATGGTCTCATACTGGGAAGATTTGTTTAAAACTTCCTTTTGTACAAAATAACCCACTTGTTACCTGAAAAGATAGGAGTTCTGATCATGTGTGTGTTCAAGATAGAAAATCTTGAGAAAAAATAGAAATAGGGCAGGAAAGAACTTGGTAAGTACTAGTAAGCAACTCCAAATGCTTTCACTCCAGATTTATGTTCTCTCTGGCAGAACAGACTTTTATCAGACAAAAGATAAATATGAAAGTTTGAATAACTTTATGTAAGCCACATATTAGGGAGATCAATTACCATTTGGTCTCAAGGACATTTACCCAGTAGATCAACTCTTGCAAAATTCCTTAAGAGAGTTTATTAGTAACAGAATCATGAACAAATGGTAGAATATACATGCACAATAATGGTAATTTTAATATTAGTATTTTAGCTCTTTATTTTCCCAGAATTTTTGTAAATTCAACCATTTAGTTTGCCAAGGTTTAGTCATTCTTAGTCATTTAAAATTTTTTAAATTTATTTTTTAGAATTCCATTTGGTAAGGGAATCAGTATTGGAAATAATATTAAGAGAAGAAGAAAAGAGATCTACTAATATAGTTTATGGTTATTAGATCTGGGCTACTTTTAATCATGGAATAATCTTATGTATTAGTGTAAGATTTGATATGTGACTTTAGCTATATGAATATATAATTAAACTACAAACATTTTGCATTCTTTTAATTTACAAATATTTAAAATTGTGTTACAGTTCTGCTTTGCTGTTGAATGAAAGCTCTTACAGAGGGAAAAAAAACATTTTGACATTTCCACTTATGGACTATTTCAAGGAGGTTAAATAACAAACCAGCTTTATGTGAAAGGATAGTGATCTTAAGGTTGTATTATCAAATCAAAAGAGGAAGTTATAGAGAAATACCTCCTGTATACTCCCATTTGTGGGAAAGGCAGAAACACCACCAATGGCACAAATGTGCACATGCATACACACACACACACACACACACACATACACACATTTTTCTTTAGTATGTGCAGACCCCAAACAGATGTTGATAAACCCAGCCTCCATCTCCTCAAAAGTTATAAAAAGTACACTTCTGTTTTCTATAAATACCAGGTTTTGTATTTGGCATGGCCATATTTTGATGTTTTAAAGTTGCTTGAAATGTCTTGAACTCACCCATGCCTGGCTTTTCCTGACCAGGTAACAACCCTCTCTGAAAATTTAGTGGTGCCACATAAATTCTGATGTTTGGATCTGAATTTATTTCCTAACTTGAAATGTTGAGCCATGTAGATCATTAACCTACTATCTGCTTTTGTGTTATGCTTGTCAAAATCCTGTTAGCTGTAAGTTCTCAAGACACTCCCCTTTGCAAATTTTTGTGCTATAAAACCTCTTTCCATAAGACTGAGGGGCTGATCTCTAGCCCATGTTGGGAGAGACAGCCGCTGGTCAGCTCTCTTTGTGAACACAAATAGAAGCTTGCTTTAATTTGACTTAAAACTGGACTTGGTAGTCTTATCTTTGCATCAGGGTTCAAAAATGTATAAGAACCAGCAGCAGTCGGTGCCTCTGGAGAAGGAAAAGGCACTAAACAGAAGGCCCCGGTGGGAGATTTAACTTTCCAGTTATTCCTTTTTGTGCCCTTAAGTGACAG
>NW_026000016.1:3859956-3883295 GCF_001458135.2 Marmota marmota marmota | reverse complement strand
TTCTGCCTACTTTGCAGGCGCAGGCAGCGGCACTGCCCCTCTGCAGGCCTCTGGGGCTGTTCTGCCAGTGGGTCGCAGGTCCGCCTACCTTGCAGGCGCGGGGGGAGGGTGGCTCTACCCTTCCTCAGGCCACTGGGCCTGTTCTGTCTGTCAGTTGCAGGTCTGGCCTGTTCTGATGGTGGTCACAGTTCCATCTACCTTGCAGGCGCGGGGGGAGGGGGCGGCTCTGCCTCTCAGCAGGCCGCTGCTCCTCTTCTGCCGGTGGGTCGCAGGCCCACCTACCTTGCAGGAGTGATTGGAAGCTCTGTCCCGCCGCGGGCCACTGGGCCTTTTCTCTTGGTGGTCACAGTTCCGCCTACCTGGCAGGCGCGGGGGGTGGGGGGCGGATCTGCCCCTCAGCAGGCCGCTGGGCCTGCTCTGTGGGTGGTCACAGTTCTTTCTACCTTGCCAGTGCAGGGGGAGGGGGCGGCTCTTGTTATCCCTGTTTGAAGATGAGAAAGCCAAGCCGACACATGCTGAGTGGTTCTGCCCAGTGCTGTGACCTATACCTGTGGCAATGCTTAGCCTTGTTAACCTCTGCATCCTCACTGCTAACAGTCCTTGAAATTACCTGCTTCACAGGGAAGTGTTAGGTACTAAATGAGCAGGTATGTGATGAATCGTAGCTATTTTTTGATGTTATTATTTTCTCATTTTCTTACTTAAATATTTAAGCTACTATTTGCAGGCTACACATTATTTTTTCCCCACATTTTTTATTTGTACATTATATTTGTACATAATGATGGGATTTGTTATGTATTTGCACATTCACACAATATAACAATATCATTTGGTTAGTATCACTCCCCACCACTTCCCCCCCTACATCCACACTTCCCACCCCTTGGTTTCTTTCCTTTATAGATTTCACTTTGATTTTAATAAGATCCATTCCCACCTTTCTTTTCTTTTTTCCTCTCTAGCTTCTGCGTATCAAAGAAAACACATGACCTTTGAACTTCTGAGTTTGACTTAGTTCACTTAAAATGATGGTCTCTAGTTCCATTCATTTTAATGCATATGATGTTATTTCTTTTTTCTTTATGGCTGAATAAAGAAAAATGTATATTAAAATTATGTATATAGCCAGGCACAGTGGTGCATGCCTGTAGTCCCAGCAACTTAGGAGGCTGAGGCAGGAGAATCACATTCAAACCCAGTCTCAGCAACTTAGTGAGGCTCTAAGCAACTCTGCAAGACCCGGCCTCTAGTAAAATATTTAAAATAAAGGGCTGGGGATTTTGCTCAGATTAAGTACCCCTGAGTTAGATTCCTGGTATCAAAAAAGAAAGAATAATCGTGTATAAAAACCACATTTTCTTTATCCATTCATCCATTGACGGACACCTAGGCTGGTTCCATAATTTGGTTATTGTGTACAGTGCTGCTATAAATATGGGTATGCATGTATCACTATAGTAAGATGACTTTAATTCTGCCATCCATACTGAAGAGTTGTGTAGCAGGGTCATATGGTGGTTCCATGCCTAGTCTTTTGAGGAGCGCCTCCATACAGATTTCTATACTTGTACTAATTTGCAATTACACCAACAGTGTAAATATGTTTATTTTTTCTCTATATCCTCTCTAGAATTTATTATTGTTTGTAGTCTTGATGACTACCATTCCAACTGGTGTGCAATGAAATCTTGGTGAAATTTTTTGGTTTCCCTTTTTCCTTTTTTTTTTATTAGAACTTTATGGTTGTAAATAGTAATTGGATTCATCCTGATGAACTTACACATGCATGGAATTCAATTTCAGATCATGACCCCTCTTTTATCTCCCATCATCCTGCCCCCTCCCATTCTCCATCCTCAGTAGAGTTGATTTGCATTTCCCTAATTGCTAATGATGTCGAACATTTTTTCACATGTTTATTGGTCATTTTTGTTTCTTCTTTTGAGAAATGCCTCTTTGATTCATTTGCCCATTTATTAATTGAGTTATTTGATTTTTGGGTGTTAAGATTTTGAGTTCTTTATACATTCTAGATATTAATCCTCTGTCAGAAATCTGCTAGGGTAGCTAGCATTTTTTCACATTTTGTAGGTTCTCTCTTCACTTTCTTCATTATTTCATTTGGTGTGCAGAAGCTTTTTAGTTTAATGCCATTCCATTTATTTACTCTATTATTTCCTGAGCTTTAGAGGTCCTATTGAGAAAGTCATTGTGCCAAAAAATTGGAGTGTTTACCCTATGTTTTCTTTGAGGAGTTGCATAATTTCTGGTCTAATTCTTAGGGCTTTAATTGATTCTTAGTTGATTTTTGTGCAGGGTGAGAGATAAAGGTCTTATTTTACTCTTCTACATATGGATAACCATTTGTTTAAAAATTCCATCTTTTCTCCAGGGTATGTTCTGTTGCCTTTGTCAAGGATCAGATAGATGTCTGCAGATGTGTGGGTTTGTCTCTGTCTTTTTTCTGTACCATTGGTGAAAACCACTTATTATTAGTAGCAAGTGTGGGAATGTGGTAAATAATATCATGGGGATGAAAACAAAGTATCCCCCGACTATCTCTGTTGTATCCCCAGGACTTGGGCTCCCCCAGATAAACATGAAACCCAAGTGGAAATGTTGTACCTGCTGAAAGTGCAACTTTACCAGCCAGGGCCTACCCCAGCAGGCTGCACACACCAAGCTCAGTGCTTCCAGAGAGAGCTGATGGAAGCTGTGTTAGGACATTGCACATTCTTATGTTCTAGACGTGTTTTCCAAATGTGTGGACAGTCTCAAAGATGTAATTTTATGGTATGTTTCATACACTGATGTTTTGAAGCAATCCTTTCTGCTCAGTTTCTAGTGTATCTAATGGTAACAGATGAGTTATCTGCCATCAGAATCTACTTAAAACCATATTAAAACATTGATACCTGGGAATTTTACATTGTCCATTTTTCTCTGAACTGTATTTCCAGTCCATTTTTCCCACTCTAGATTATGCCTTTGGGTGATGTCCTTTTGTCCAGCAGACTTTTCATTTGAGTCAAATTGCAAGATCAGTTGCAGTGTTTGTTCACATACACAATTTTTGTTATTAAAAAGCTCATTCTATTCAGTGAACCAAAAATTGCTGCTGTTTATCACAAAAACTCCTGTTTAATGATCTTTCTGGTGATAACTCAATCTCAATCAAGTCTTTGTTGAATTTTTTAAGAACAAAATAATCAGAAACTACCTAACTTACAAAAGAATTCATTATCCTCTTGTTAGAGCCATTTATATTCTTTCAGGTTTTTGGAATGTATATGAAAAAGGCATTATTAGTGCTAAAAATATTTTAAAAATAAAAATCCAAACACCACAAATAAGTATTCCTGTTTCTCTTTCACCTGGATAAGAAAATGGGATTATTAATTTCATGTTATTTTGCAAGCATAACATAGTTAATTTTTATAGTGTTCTGTGTGTGTATAGTGTGTGTTATGGGTATGTTTGTGTTTTACTAAAACCTTGGGGTACAATTTACACTGTTCCATTAGTGGATTTCTTCCCCATGTAACCTAGCTGGTAAAAGCTGGCTTTCCCTTTCAAAATAAATAGTTAAAATAATTATCTTTTGTCATAAAAAGTCTGATTTTCTATTTAATCAAATGGATTAATATATGTCCATGTAACAACTATCTCAGTTCTGATTTCTAAATTTAAGATAATGTTTGTAGTATGTCTTCTACAGGAGCCCAGTCCTCTCCCTGTGGTATTAAATAAGAACTCCTCTCATCTGCAGTCTGTACTATTTCTTAATTCACCATGAGACACTGTTTAATTTTTACTCCATTTGCCACAGCTAGGGAATTGATAGTAACTGGCATCAACATGGATGCAGGTCAGTATAACCCGAAAGGTTGGAGAGTTTCAAAACCATTTTAAAGAACTTTAGCATCATCACACCAAGTTGTGTATTTACACACCTTCTCTGCCGGCGCCTCCACCCTTGGAGAGATACCCTAGAGAAAGAGTGTGCCAACAGACATGCATTGATTTAGTGATATTATTTGCAATATCATAAATAAATAAATAAAGGCAGGTTATTGGGGGTGGGTGGAATATTCTTCAGTAGGAAAATGAACAATTTTCCATATAGTCAATATAATGAATGAATTATAGTTATAAATGTCAATGTAGACAAACATAAAATATAGTGTTGAGGGTAGAAAAAACATCTCACCAGGTGATAAAAAGTTGAGACACCATACAAAGGCAGTCACAAACTACATATGTGCACATGTGGAAATTTGTTATACACTGAAGATGCTCTTGCAGGTAAGTAGGAAAATGATGGACTACTCAGTCAGTGGAGTGCAGGTCATTGATTTCAAAATGGGAAAAGTACTAGATTTCTCCCTTGCACCATACACAGACATTTGCAGGATGAAATCCAATTGCATAAGACAGAAGTTTTATTTTGTTTTTATTAGTTACACATGACATTACAATGATCTTGGCAATTCATACATTTGAATCAATTGGGCTATAATTTCTCATTTTTCTGATTGTACAGATTGCAGAATCACACTGATCATAGAGTCACCTATATACATACAGCAATCATAATATCTATTCTATTCTGCTGCCCTTCCTATCCCCCCTTCCCCTCCCCTCCCCTCCCATCATTTCTCTCTTTCCAATCTAATGTGACACACTTTTTTCTCCCTTTTTCTCCTCACAACATCATACATATATTCTATATAACGATGAGGGTCGTCTTCCATCTTCCATGCAACTCCCCTTCTCCCTCCTTTTCCCTCCCACCTCTCTTCCCTATTTAGTGGTAATCTTCTTCTCATGCTCTTATTCCCTATCCCATTTTGAGTCATCCCCCTTATATCAGAGAAGACATTCGGCATTTGTTTTTAGGGATTTGCTAACTTCACTTAGCATAATCTCTTTCTCTCACCATGCACAAAAGTCAATTCAAAATGGATCGAGGAGCTAGGAATCAAATCAGAGACTCTGTGTCTAATAGAAGATAAAGTTGGCCCTAGTCTTCATCACGTGGGGGCAGGCCCCAAATTCCTTAATAAGACACCCATAGCACAAGAGAGTTAAAACCAAGAATCAACAAATGGGATGAATTCAAACTAAAAAGTTTTTTTCTCAGCTAGAGAAATAATATGTGAGGTGAATAGCGAGCCTACATCCTGGGAACAAAATTTTCCCCTAAAACATCAGATAGAGCTCTAATCTCTAGAGTATACAAAGAACTCAAAAAGTTAAACAACAAAAAAACAAATAACCCAATCAACAAATGGGCCAAGGACCTGAACAGACACTTCTCAGAAAAGGATATACAATCAATAAACAAATACATGAAAAAATGCTCACTATCTCTAGCAATCAGAGAAATGCAAATTAAAACTACTCTAAGATACCATCTCACTCCAATAAGAATGGCAGCCATTATGAAGTCAAACAACAATAAGTGCTGGCGAGGATGCGGGGGCGGGGGGGGAGGTACACTCATACATTGCTGGTGGGACTGCAAATTGGTGCAGCCAATCTGGAAAACAGTATGGAGATTCCTTGGAAAGCTGGGAATGGAACACCATTTGACCCAGCCATTCCCCTTCTCAGACTATACCCAAAAGACCTAAAAAGAGCATAATACAGGGACACAGCCACATCAATGTTTATAGCAGCACAATTCACAATAGCTAGACTGTGGAACCAATCTAGATGCCCTTCAATAGATGAATGGATTTTTAAAAATGTGGCATTTATACACAATGGAATATTACTCAGCACTAAAAAATAACAAGATCATGGCATTTGCAGGGAAATGGATGGCATTAGAGAAGACAGAAATTTTTGAAGACAACAGCGTAGGCTATCTTCATGACCTTGGAGTGGGGAAGAATTTTTTGAAAGCAGAAGAAACACTCATCCTCACTTCATTTAAAACATTAATTCAACAAAATATTCTTGGAGAGGCCTTTTCTCCATATCCTGTGTGGTGTGTGGTCATTTCCTTTGCCTTGCTTTATCTTTCCAATCATACTTGTGATGTGATGACACTTATTTGCCTATTTTCCACCCTGGCTTCCTTCTGTGTAAAACCCCTGCTTGTGATTAATTGTTCCGTAGATACTGTTGAGTAAACAGAAAATCTAATAAATTTGACTATATTGAAAAATGTATGCACATCAAAGGAGATGATAAACTAAGTGAAAAGACTTGCAGAACAATACCAAGACTCCTAAAATTAGATGTTCTGATAGAATAATTAGCAGAGGGTACAGATAATTCACATCTAATAAACATGAAAGACACTCAGCCTTACTAATATCAAGACAATGTATGTTAAAATCACAATGAAAAGCTATTTTGCCCCCACCAGTTGGCAAAAACTGAGTAAATTGGTGGGACTATTAATTAGTACAACTACTGTGAGGACCAATGTAGCCTGATCTCATAAAGCTGGAGAGGACCCGGTTATTTCTTATCCAGACACAAGCCTTAGAAAGGCTTTTGCATACAAAACAAACCTGAAAAGACAATTCATTGTAGCATAGATTGTAGTGGCAGGAAATTGAAAAAATTAAATGTCTTCTGACTTGAGAGTCTAAAACTAATTTTCAGAAGTGTATATTAGAATACTATAGAGTACTTAAAACAAATTCATTATAGCTAACTGAAGCTACAGAACCAATCTCAAATACATTGCCTTAAGAAAAACAAAATGCTAATGGTGGGCACAGTATAATGCTGTTTAAATTTTAGAAACATGACATGTGGTTTAGATCTGTTTCTCAGAACCCAGTATGCCTAAGAAAATTGCACCTAGTATTGAACCCTGACAAAAAGAAAAGACCACAACTCCAATTTTAAATCAAATTAAAGCAAGCTTGCATTGTGTACACACACAAAAAAAATAAGCTGATCAGCAGCTGTCTCTCCTAACCCAGGCTACAGATCAGCACCCCAGCTGTCCAGGAACAAGGTTTTATAGCACAAAAAGTTGCAAAGGGGGGTGTCTTGAGAACTTATAGATACAGGATTTTGACAAGCATAATACAAAGGCAGGTAGTAAGTTAATGATCTACATGGCTTAATATTTAAAGGTAGGGAATAAATTTAGATCTCTACATCAGAATTTATGAGGTGCTGCTGATGTTTCAGAGAGGGTAGTTATCTGGTCAGGGGGAGCCAGGATTTATGAGGTGCCACTAAGGTTTTAGAGAGGGTTGTTATCTGGTCAGGGAAAACAAGGCATTGGTGAGTTCAAGGCACAGGCATGGATTACAAACAAGTTTAGAAATCACAGAAATTTATAGTAAAACAGAAATTAACTTTTCATGACTTTGTGATGAGATGGCTCCCAAACTTAAGATGGAATTAGGCTGGGTTCATCACTCGGAGTACTCAACTTCAAATTCATGGCATTGTAGACATGTATGGAAATGTCATGAGGTACCCCATAAACAATTTTTTTATGTGTCAGCTAAAAAGTAAATTTAAATGTGAACACTTGCTACCAGCACATTATTCTGCTTGGTAGTCTTGCCAATCAAAACCATCTCAAAACCAATTGGTTTGGGGTTGGGATTGTCACTCAGTGGTAGAGCACTTGCCTTGTACATGTGAGGCACTGGGTTCAATCCTCAGCACCACATAAAAATAAATAAATAAAGGTATTTTGTTCATCTACAAATTAAAAAAAATGGTTGGTTTCCCTGTTCTCACAGGTGAAGTTTCCTATTACTACATTTTTGTACCAGTTCCACATGAAATATCCCTCATTTGGAATTTTCCCACAAACCCTAATGTGTCTGTCAATCAGCCAGTCTCACCCACCAGCTCATGAGCCATCACTGCTCAATAGCCATAGATTCAAAACCACATCTTCATGATGACTGCTAAATGGTGACTGAAGTACAGAAGGCAAGAATAATTCAGGTCTTGATGGGATGATTTCAGGGTCCAGCAATGATGTCAGGCTTGCTGGCCACTCACAGATATAAATCAGGAGGTGGTAGCTAAGCTCTCCAGGCCATGATGATGGATAAGGGCAGAGATACAGCCTTATACAAAGAGCTCCTTCATATTCTGGGACTTCTGACCTGTTCTGAGTATCACAGATAGATTCTGGCATAAGCAGAATCATATGTAATAGAAAAGAAACTGTCACTGAGAGAAGATTTGTGAGTTGCCCAAGTCATACACCTCAGGAGTGGGTCAACCCAGGTTAAATTCAGGCATTGTCTCTTGACTCAGTTTGTGACACTCAACTCAGGGAGCTGCTGTCAGTGGTGGGTCAGCAGCTCTAGGGAATGGTCCTGGTAGCCACTGTGCGCTCTCCCCAGTGGCAGGATTTTGCACTCACTGTGCTCTTCCATCCTCCTAAGGACCTTGGATAAAGGTGATCTGCATGGTATAGAAGAGAAAATAGAAGCCCTAAGGTGTGCTGGGATTTGGCAATGAGCACACAATTAGTCATCAGCAAACAGGGACTAGACTAGGGCATCTACAAGCTCTTTGTTCATGGGCCTGGCCTCATGACTTCTTATTGATGAGGAAGCTCATGGAAATCAGGACTAGACCTGCCTGTGTGGGAGGGAGATGGAGGTGGAAGGTGGACTCTGACCCACTTCCTGGGTCTGAGGATTTTTGCATCTAAGTTCATTAGAGATATTGGTCTGTAGTTTTCTTTCTTTGAAGTGTCTTTGTCTGGTTTCGGGATCAGGGTGATGTTGGCCTCATAGAATGAATCTGGAAGATCTCCTTTTTCTATTTCTTGAAATAACTTGAAAAGTATTGGTATTAATTCTTCTTTGAAGGTTTTGTAAAACTCCACTCTATATCCATCCGGTCCAGGGCTTTTCTTAGTTGGTAGTCTTTTGATGGCTTCTTCTATTTCCTCCTTTGTTATTAGTCTGTTTAAATTGTGTGTATCTTCCTGACTCAATCTGGGCAAATCATATGACTTAAGAAATTTATCGATATCTTCCCTATCTTCTATTTTATTGGAATATAAGGTTTCAAAATAATTTCTAATTATCTTCTGTATTTCTGTAGTGTCCATTGTGATATTGCCTTTTTCATCCCGTATGCTAGTAATTTGAGTTCTCTCTCTTCTTCTCTTCGTTAGCATGGCTAAGGGTCTGTCGATCTTATTTATTTTTTTTGAAGAACCAACTTTTAGTTTTNGATTTTATTCAATATGAGTATGGCCACTCCTGCTTGCTTCCGAGGGCCATGTGAGTGGTATGATTTTTCCCAACCTTTCACTTTAAACCTTTGTATGTCTTTTCCTATCATATGAGTCTCCTGAAGGCAGCATATTGTTGGATTTGTTTTTTTTAATCCAGGTTACTAGCCTTTGTCTCTTGATTGGTGAATTTAAGCCATTAACGTTTAAGGTTACTATTGATATATTGTTTATACTTCCAGTCATGCTGGATGGTGTGGCCATGAGAGGTGCTGTAGAGGATGCTAGGTGTTCAGCATGGCTCTCTATGCTGGGCATTTATGAAGCTCTCATGGTTGTGGAGCAGCAGCACCTCAGCCTCCAAGTGGAGGGGTAGCCCTTGCCCATGTGAGTCCCCAATAGGCTGTCAGCCAGGCCTCAGACAGGTGGCTGCCCCTCCTGCGCAGCCCCCTGGACAGGTACCTGATACAAGGTTCACCACAGCCCTTTCCCAACACTGAGGGCCCCAAAGAGCTCTGTTTATGTGGGTGTCCTCTTTCATATTTGCCCCTATAGAAATTAAAACTGAGAAATTTAAACAATACTATATTCATTTATGACTTCATTTGAAGATAATATAAACCTGTTAATGTTAACATAAACAATCTTTTTTATTAATTAATTCATTTATTTTAATTAGGTATATATGACAGCAGAATGCATTTTGACTCCTTCTATACAGCTGTAGCACAACTTTTCATTTCTCTAGTTGTACCTGATGTAGCATCACAGCATATGTGCAGTCATGCATGTACATAGGTTAATGATGTCCATCTCATTCCACTATCTTTCTTCTACCCATACTCCCTCTCCTTTGTGCCATTAAAGTTCCTCCAACCCCCAACATTATGGATCAGCATCCACTTATCAGAGAGAACACTCAGACTTTGGTTTTTTTGTTTGTTTGTTTGTTTGTTTTGGAATTGGTTTACTTTGCTTAGCATAATATTCTCCAGCTCCATCCATTTACCTACAAATGCCATAATTTTATTCTCTTTTAATGTTGAGTAATATTTCATTGTATATATATTCCAGATTTTCATTATTCATTCATCTATTGAAGGGCTTCTAGGATGCTTCCACAGTTTAGCTATTGTGAATTGAACTGCTATAAACATTGGCTGCATTACTACACCATAACCCCAGCCCACCTTAACCATTTTTAAGTTCACATAGAATTCAGAATTTCTCAGTACATTCACTATCACCACCATCTGTTACTAGACTTCATCTTTATAACAGAAACTCTGCACCTATGAAATAATGCCATCCCACTGCCCCTAATCCAGTCCCCTGCATTCTGTTTCTGTGGGTTTGATGACTCTAGATACATCATCTACAGAATTACATACCAAGTGTCCTGTTGTGATTGTGTGACTACACTTAACATAATGTGGGGTGAATTATATTCCATTGTGTGGATGGACAACATGTTTATCCATTCCTCCATCAATGGATGCTTGCATTGCTTCCACTATTCAGTTCTGGAACTCCTACTTGACATTTCTGGAAGCTTGAGCACTAGAGGAGGTAGGGAATCCACAGGAAATGAGCTGTGGTTGGGATCTCATGAGTCCATGACTTCCACCTCGATGTAATCTGTAAGCAAGAGGAGACATCAGCTGATCCAGGTGAGGGCACCTGCAGTTAGCACAGATGGTACAAGTAAGGCCAGAACAACCTCTTGACTCTAAAGAAAGAGAGGAACTAATGAAACTCAAAGACAGACTTGACAAGAGGGCCCACACTTGAGGAAAAGGGAAGTGGAGCCACACAAAGAACACTAAGAAGTAATGAATCTGAGTGAAGGATGAGCAAAGCCCAGGTACACCCTTCTTCCCAACATCACAGGTTGCACCTGCCATGCTTTATTGATCAGTCAATGATCAGAAGGCTTAGTGTATATGAGGTTTAAGCTCTCCAGTTTCCAAGAGCACTGTTACCTGAACCATTTTCAGAGGGTACCTTTTACAGACTTTCCTTTTAAGGACTTAGAAGTTCCTTGAGTACAAGGGCTGAGTCTAATCTTTGCTTGTCCCAAGGTGCCTGATGCATGGTCAGCACTGAGCCTTTCTGCAGTGTTAGACTGAGGGCAGGGGTAAGGCCCAAGAAGCAAGATGTAGGAATCCATCAGTTGAAAGAAGAGGCAAAGCACTGTGGGAATATTGGTCATCCTTTATTCAGAGGGGCAATAGCCCCCAGGGCCTTTTCCATACTCCGTTTTAATATAAAGGCCAAACAAAGAAGGCATATTGCCAACAAGTTGGTGCATCCCCACAAGCAAATGTTTATGACCTTGATTACATTTGCTGAATCATCATGTATCTGACCTTGACTACACACTGACCATGACATAGCCCATTCATAGCCTCAGTCACTCACTAAAAGCATAACAGCTTACTGGAAGTCTGGCAAGGGAGCCATTTTGGCCCTGCCCCAAAACATGGCTTCAGCTTGAACACTGATCTCCCGTGCACTGTCCCCCAGGTTCCACACACAGAAGCAAGGACACCCTGTGCTTTCCTCCTTAGGAGCTGACAGCACTGACAGAAAGGACACCGCAACAACAAGTCACTGGGACCAGCACCTTGAGGGCAGTTTAGCATTATGAGAAGAGAGAGGCCTGGTTCCTGCTCATGCTGAGAGATGAAGGGCCTTGAGAATTGTGCAGGTGGTGGGAATGAGTTTTAAGACAGGATAAAATAACAATAAAAGCAAATGGTTTTTTGCCTGCAGAGATGGTCAGAGGTTTTGATAACATAATAAGAAACAATAATTATTTAAAAAGTCAGCTGACTGTTCTCAGGTGAGATTTTTCAGGGCTTGCTCAGGGGTATTTGCTATATGCAGGCAACCTTCTTCCCCGATTATTATATCATCTTGAAAGCCACACAAGGAAGATCAATAAAACAAAAATATTCAAGGTCTGGCATTTCTTTTGAGATGATGAAGATTTGGGGAGAAAAACAGAAACATACTCATAATTCAATATAAATATTTATTTCAGAGAAAAAGAGGTAAGACTGGAAGATTCTCAATTTCCTTCAGTGTCCAAAACCTCTGTTTCCTTTCTATATTTAAGGTCAATCAATAGTAGTTTGAAGTAAAAGCCACTTTTGTTGGATCCAGTATTCTATAGCCTTTTAGTCCAAGTTTCCATTGAAGGGGGAAAAATTACAATTATTTTATAAATACCACAAAGAAGTACAGAGTTGCTATACAAACATAAAGTACATTTGGAGATAATGGGGTGTTCAATATTTAGGCAAGACAGAACACAAAGTGATGACTTATTTTTACTCCTTTAAAGCTCTGCATCCCAGTCACATGATACTGTGAGTCACTGAAACTGGGCTGACCATAGATGGCTGCACTATCCCAAATAAATATAAAATTAAAATACACATAAAATATAAGATTACATACTCATGGGAAAACCTAAAACTATGTACCACACTGATAATATAACAACAAAGATGAAGGGGGAAAATAAGAATTAATATAAGTAACTTTATAACCAAGCACTCTAGCAGGATATTACTGGTGAGATTTATTTTTTAAAAATAAATAAATAAGCAACCTTGAACTGAACTTAAAGACTTATCTATTCAGTGTTAGGGAGTATAAGCCCCATGTGTACCTGGGGTTCAGGAGATGATATTCTAATCAACCAGGGTTCTCACTGTGGGAGAAACAGATGCAATGTGGAGTGGGACTGGATTGGATTCACAGTCTCAGAATAAACTCTCAGTCAGTTGATTGATCATGCAATCAGTAGATCAGTCATTCTACCAGCTCTGTGCACTGAAAGGGCCTAGAGGCAAATACAACCCACTAACCATGGCCACATGACTGTTCCCCTATCATTTTGTTTCTAAATGCCATCCACCATGCAAGATAAGGCTCCTTGGAGAAATGGTTGATTCTTCTGGGACTGGAGCAAGGAAAGCACAAGCTAAGCCTGCAGCATCCTGCTGAGGAAGAAACTAAGAGCATATTCATCAACCCATGGGATACATCCAAAGGACTTGGGAACTGCTTCAATGGTCCCACTTGCAAATTATGAATACTTTGAACATCAAAAGGAATGTTGACAAGAATGGGTGACACCACACTGAATAAAAAGTCATACCATGAAACCAAGGGTAACAAGCAGTACAAAGCCACAGGGGAAGGTAAAGGAAAGCTCTCCTTTGTGGAAGAACCAAATGACAAAGGGGAAGAGAAAACTAAACATGGAAAATTATACTCTATAACCACCATTGTAATAATAATTTTAGGCAAGAATATTGATTTATGTTGCACCTATTGAGTGATAGAGTATTGGGAGCACAATATATGCAGACTCAGGTTTTCCTTCCCAGAGGGCTTACTAAATACAGAGGAGAAAACAGGTACCTTTGCAATACAGATGACATCTGGGTGAAACCAGCATCCCAGTGGCCACACTGAACAGCACCAGGAATGGGCTGGGCAGGGGGAGGGGGAAGGACAACATCAAGTCCCTCTGAGGTGATGCACAGGGACACAGCACTTCCCTAGCAGAAACAATGACCAAAAAATGCATAATCTTGTGTCCAGTCTCAAAGAGATCAATCAAAAGAGTCCATGTTAATACCTCTGCAAAACAACTGTCAATGCCACAGGAGAGAACAGAAATGTAGGGAGAACTTTTTCTAGAACAAGGGCAAACCAAGCAACCAGAAGCCATGAATGATCTGTGACTGAATCTTGGATCCAGAAAAACAAAATTTCCAGTCATACAGCATATTGTCAGGGAAATTTGTACAGCAGCTCTCCATTAGACACAGCAGTGTGTCAGTCCCTGACTTCACTACAGAGCCCCTAAGCCTCCTCCATGAGGTGCATGTCATGTGCTACTCGGGTCTGCCCATCCTTGTCTGCTAACCTTATCAGAGTTGAGATCAGTCTACCTTCTTCTGCTGTTCCCAGTAAACCCAGGACACCTGGCACTTGGTTGACTGCTGCCATGAACATTAGTTCTGTCCCACAGATGCTCCAGCACTTCCTTGGGACACAGTTGGGACTGCAGTCTTCTCTATTGAGGTCAGGTGTGCCACGTGGCTTGCCCTGATCTCAATGTCTGAGTGAAAAGCTCATCTGCCACTTCCAGGCCAAATGTCAAGGGTCAGTGCATGAAGCCACTCTCTCAGCCTCTGCTACCCTGTCTGCCAATGATCGGCTAGGATCAGGTGAGGACAATGAGAGAGCAGCCGACCCAAAGTGGAGCTTCAATCAGTCTGTGTCCCTACAGGCCTACAATGAGCTTAACCTCCTAATCATGTCCCCCAAGTCCCCTGACCACACTCGACATATAGCCTGAATCAGAGAGATGCTGAGTTGGCTGTTATGTGAGCACACACCAGCTTATCTCAGGTGATGCATGTGTGTTCAACTCTGAGTGCAAATTCAAATAGTCAAATAGATTACCTAATACCAAATAAGTCTAAGAGTTTACCTTTATATGTGGTGACACACCACATGGACATAAGAGCTCTATAGAGCCAGAAGTTCTGTCAAGTGGGAAAATAAGATTGCACATCCAGGAACAGCTGAATATGTGCCATATTCTAAAGCCCCAGGACAGTGTATCACTATGTCCATCAGCCAAGAAGGCCCTGGTCTCCAGCACAAGGACATGGGGAATGTGAGCCCCTGTATGATGGAGGAGGAAGGTGCCATTCTCCTACCCCTTTCTTCCTGAGGAATTCGCTGAGCCCTTGTGTCTTTGATGACTTTAATTGCTGTGTAGAGCTGAACATTCTGAAATCCAGGTCAATTCTTTGTGTCTCTGTGAGCAGGAATAGAATGTGGGTGCCTGTCACCACTATGCTTGCCCATGTTTTGCACTCAGAGTAGGGAAAACCCTGCAGAACACATCAAATGGGACACTAGATGACAAAGGTGCTATATGATCAAACCTGGGACCCTCACATGCAAACGTCCACTCACCTGTGTACACAATGTCATGGGAGGAGTACACAGGAGGCTGTGCAGAGGCTGCCCTCCAGGAGCACACTGGAACAAGCATGGCAGGGAAATTCCCTTTCTGCTCCCTACTCTTGTGCACACTGTCAGTGTTGGGTGTCTTCCTGTCCATGTATGCCAATACAAGCACATGCTGGGAAATGACCTGGGAGAGATGGGAAGTCTTGGTGGGTAAGAACTGCAGCTGCTTGGTGAGTGCATGGCTGCCTGTGCATCCACAAACATGTTAAATAACCTTTCTGTGCCAGTTTTATCGCTTAAAAATGGAATAGGGACAGGGCCTCCCCAGGGCATGATGAGGATGTGATGATATAGTTCACACAAAACTCTTACAAAGGCACCTCCATCATCTGTGCTTAACAGGCATTATCTGTTATTGTTACCTGTTCCAGTAATAATAGTAATATAATATAATGTCCGGGACAATAAGGAAAATCCATTAGAAAAAAAATGAAATCTAGCACCATGAAGAGCCACTCCATGTTTTCCTTTCATTAGGGAGCAAGAAGGGATTTAGGGCAAATAAAATGGGAATGAGCCTGGGTAATAATTAGAGATCATCATTTGAGAGATTAAAGTCAGAAAACAATAATCACCTGCAAGTACCTAGTACCATGCAAAAGAGATCAAACTGAGTGAGCTGCGTCTCCAGTTAAAACAAAATGATAGGGCACGAGAGCATTGAAGAGTACAGAAAACACGGTTTATCCGAGGAAAGCACTACCCAACCCATAACCAGTGGCTAAGGGGGATCTCAGGAAGCCCCAGTAGGTAACTGGGGTGCAGACACAGTTCTAGCTGCCAGGAACCTAGTGGTGAATTTGTGCAACTACAACAGAAAGGAAACTGACCCCATTGTGGAGGCTGTTTCATTCAACTTCCCAGTGCAGCAGGGGCTGAGCGCTCTGTGGAAGATATAGAAACACAAGCTGAGTGCAGAGACCCTGCTGCAGATGCGCCTGGTCTATTGGGAGGGTGAGAGTACTTGGGATGGATTTTGTGGAAGAGTGGGCTCATCACTCATGGGCAGTAGCATCAGCACGAGAAAGTGAAGATGAGTGCACTGGGGACTATGGGTGAAGTCCCTCATCAAAGTGTGTACTTCAGGAAAGTGGATCCCTGCACAGAGTTGTCTCTTTGCACCCACATTCAAGCAGTCATCTAAAGCAGGGCATTTTAGGACAACTTCCAGAGATGGCATTCACCCCAAATCCAGCTGGTGGTCTGCACTTCTTGCGGAGGCCCAGGGACCAGGGAAAAATGTCTTTTCGGCATTGCCAGGCTGTGAGCTCTTCACCTCAAACCCCACTCTACCTCATGCAGGGTAGGGCAGGAGGAGGGAGTTGCCATGTTCCAGTGAATAACAGGAAAAATACAAAGGGTGAAGAATTTCAATGCGAGACTAAATGAAGGCCTAGAAGTGGAAGGCCCAGATAATGAGGTTCTGGGAGTCCAAGGAGTAAAGAAAATGTGGACCACAGGATTTAATTACAAGAGGATTTCTGACAGAGAAACTGAATATAAATGCTGGGAATGATCAAGATGAGAGGCAATCCTTTTAGAAACAGCAACATGTCAAGCAGTTGGTCAAAATACCATTGAGTGGAACAGGCCAGGCTTGCTACATAAGAGTGTGCAGGTAGTATCCTACACAGAGGCCTCCAGATGCTGCGGTCAAACGTTCTAGCAAAGGATGACTTTTGGTGGAGCCCTCCTGTCCATAATTCACACAAAGTCATCTGCTATAATTTAAAAGTCCTCCAATACCCATGTGCTTAAGACTTGGTCACCAGCCTGTGGTGCTACTGGGAGATAGTGGAACCTATAGGAGCTGGAGCCTGGTAGAAGGAACTTAGATCACCGGCAACATGCCCTCAAAAGGAATATTGGGAGTCCAGTCCTACCTCTCTCTTTTGCTTCCTGGCTGCCATGATATGAGCAGCCTCTTTGGCCATGGGCTCTCGCCATGATGTGCTGCCTTGGCTCAGGCACAAAGCAACAGGGCCAACAGACCAGGAACTGAAACTCTGGAACCGTGAGCCATATAAATCTTCACTCCTTTAAGCTGATTTTTCTCAGTTGATTTTGACAGCAATGGAAATCTGACATCTATGAGAAGTGGGGTGGGAGGAAGAATGGCCAAAGAAATGCAGGATCTATGCAGAGGTGCTGCTGCTGCAGAATGAGGGAGTGGCTGCAGTCTATCATGGAAAAGCCATCAACTAGGTGTGAAAATAACCACTAGCCTTCCCAAGCCTTGCTCTATGTCTAGGGCTATGCTAGGACTTGACACAATATCCTATTTAATTAGAATTATTGCAATTAGAAATAAAGGGGTTCTTACCAAGAAAATTTCCTATGGCAAAATTCAAAAAGCACAATTGGAAAAATAGCACATCTGGCTCAAATGAAGGCACAAGAAAGGAAATAATGCTTCGGCCATGAGAGAGCACAGGCTCTCTACAGGGAAGAAGGGGTAGCCCATCCTACCAGGACTGGGCATCATATGTGCTGCTGCCTCATAGGGTCATGAAGGATGTGCATGCCCCTCCATTCTTCACTCTTCAGCTCTTCCTCTCCACTGGAGCTGACCATGATGCCCCACAATTGTCATAACCCAAATGTAGGTGAGTCTACTGTTTTCCTGGAGCTCGTAGTAGTCTGGTATACACCATGTCAGACAGCATGGTGTGTGTAAGGCCAAAGACATGGACACAACAGGACCTTGGCTAACATTCCAAGTCCTGTCACTTCCTCTCTATAGAACCTTGGGCAAATAACCTGCTCTCTTGGGACCTCAGATGCTATATTACCAAGTGAAACCCAGATGGTAGAATGAGATCTGAAGAAGTGGGTTGACTTACACAATGCCATACAACTGATGAGCTGAAGATTGGGCACAATGTCTCTGGACATGAGCCAACGCTCATGGAGCACATAGGAGGTCAGCACCAGGCCCCCCAGTGCTCCTGTGCCAAGCTCCACCTGCACCTCCCTCAGTTGTCAACTTCAAAGAATACATACAGGACCATGTGCAAAAATGGAAGTCTAAGTATCTCTGAATACAGCTCATTTTTTCAGAAAATTAGCCTGTTAATAAAGCAGATTAAAACCTGAAAATTGCCCAATTTGGCCTAATGCTTTAGTTGTATATATTTTAGCATTGATCATAAACACATAAGTCATTTGTAAACAAATAACTTATTTTCTACATTACCAAACAAATGTAAATAAATTCTAAGGCTAAGAAATGTTTGAATAATTAGTAATTAATAATTTTTTTAAAAAAGAGAGAGAGAGAATTTTTAATATTTATTTTTTAGTTTTTTGGTGGATACAACATCTTTATTTTACTTTTATGTGGTGCTGAGGATTGAACCCAGCGCCACACACATGCCAGGCAAGCATGTTACCGCTTGAGCCACATCCCCAGCCCAATAAAGTTTTTACATAGTTATTCAAGGTTCCTATTTAATTAAAAGGTGAATCCTTCCTACAGTGGGACTATCTTGATTAAATATCTTTAAAACTGTGCAAAAACCATGAATGTTCAGGACATACATATTAAATAACAGAACTAAGAATATGTCCCTGCTATCAGTGAGCAGTCAAGTATTGTTTTTAACCAAGTTTGTGTCAGAAGAAAAACTGAAAAAGATGTTAACAATCACAAGAAACCCTGAAGTGCAGAAGAATATAGTTAAGGCTCAAGACCAGAGAAGAGAAGTTTTGGTGGGGTAGGGACACTTCTTTTATTTTTTTATTTCTATTTTTTAGTTGTAGATGGACACAATACCTTTATTTTTTAAAAGAGAGAGAGAGAGAGAGAGAGAGAAAGAGAGAATTTTTTAATATTTATTTTTTAGTTTTCGGTGGACACAACATCTTTATTTTATTTTTATGTGGTGCTGAGGATCAAACCCAGCGCCCCGCACATGCCAGGCGGGCACGCTTCTGCTTGAGCCACATCCCAAGCCCACAATACCTTTATTTTATTCATTTATTTTTATACAACTGAACCTAGTGCTTCACACACACCAGGGGAGTGCTCTACCACTGAGCCACAACCCCAGCCCGGGGCCCTTCTTTTTCTGAGAGCACTTTCAGAAACCAGAAGGCCAGAGTAAGGATAGGCTAGCAAGCATTGTTTCAATGAGACAGATGATGTATGAAAAAGAAGCCTCACAACAATAATGCCCACCTACAACTCCTCTCTAAAAACTAAAGGCACACTGGCACCAGGATATGAAAATTTTGGAATCACTGTTCTGATTTTTAAAAAGTTCAATATTAAGTTAGTTAGATATATTTCACTTAGCTAAGAAGTTCATCAACATAAATATTCAGCAAGCCTCCACCTATCACAACCTCATGAAAGCATCAAACCCCAACAAGAGGCCGCAATGCTTCTTTAGCATAAAGTACTTTACATTGATCCATTACATCTTTCTACAGATTACTATCCCCCAGTGGGGTGGAAATTGCAAGGGGAGTAAGTGATCATTGAACCTGCCTTCTCAAAGCAAAATGGGAAGAGTGGAGGGCTAACCACTGAAATAGGTTAGTTCTGACATTTCCTTTTGCCTATCTTGTACAACATTTATTTTATTTTATATTTATTTTTAGGTGTAGTTGGACACAATGCCTTTATTTTAATTATTTATTTTTATGTGGTGCTGAGGATCGAACCTAGGGCCTTGCACGTGCTAGGCGAGCGCTCTACCGCTGAGCTACAACCCCAGCCCCAATCCTGAATAACATTTTATACCAAATACAGTCCCAAGATAACAAGCTATGAGGCCTCAGGTTATGCACCTACAAAATAGGGTCAACACTCCTGGTGACAAGCAGAGTCTGACTCATCCTTTCACCCAGCATCAATTTTTAATGAGTTCAGACCCCCAAGTCATCTTTATGTCTTTCCCTTCTGGTGAATCCCAGTGCCCCTGCACATTCTCTGTCCCAAATTCCAGAAGTTCTTCTGCTCCCATCTCTTAAGAATCATGACACCTCCCACACACACCAGCTTTCTGTCTTGAGACAGACCTGGGTCTGTAGAGCCTTCCTACTCTTCCACCTACCCTAAGTGCTGAGGGACTCACCAGGTGCAGATGCAGCAGCAGCAGCAGCAGGAACAGTCCCAGGTAGAGGTTGCGGCTGTTGGAGAAACTTCCTCTACTGGTGGTGGTGGTACCAGCCCCTGGTAAGCAGGGCCCACATGAGAGAGCAGCTGCTGCCCCTAGAACACTGCACTAGAGGTGTATCCCAGGGGTTCCCAGCGCTCTTGCAAGTTCCTACATGCCCTTGGGCCTCACATGCTCCTCACAGGTTGCATACTGCCACTTCTGCACCTTCCTCCCCAGGACTGAAGTTCCAGTTCATCTTCTGCCTGTACCTGTGGACTGCAGCACTAGTGCCCATGGCTACTGCCAGCTAACAGGGTGCCACATCCAAGGGAGGAAAGATTTTCTCCTTGTGCTCTGCTGTGGGTGTTTAAAGGATGCTCCAAGGCTCCTCTCCTTGCTCTGCCTGCACAGACCTTAAACCAAGAGGTAATTTTGTTGCTTGAGTGTCCATGTTGCTCAAGAGCAAGACCTCATCCTCAGTCTGCATTTAGCCCTGGACCCCAGGGAGCCCTGCTCGCTAACTTTATTCCCCAGGGCTTCTCAGTATAAGCAGATGAGTGAAATCACACCTGCTATAGAAATGAGTGATTTAGAAAATTTATCACAGAGGTAATTCTAGCTATGGATCTTAAGTCTAGAGATCCTCATAATTCTGAACAAAAGGTCAAAAATTATTAATATAATTAAGTCTGTGCCCTTGTGGTGGTGCTGCCTATAATTCTATTGACTCTGGAGGCTGAAGCAGGAGGATTCTAAGTTGAAAGCCAGCCTCAGAAACTTAATGAGGTTCTAAACAAGTCAGTGAGACCCTGTCTCTAACAATAATAATAGGGCAGGGGATGTGGCACATGCTTAAGTGTGCCTGGGTTCAATCCCAGGAACAACAAAAAAAGTTTGAAAGCTAAAAACCCTGAGAAAATGACCCCCATGAATGATACATAAGAAAAACAAGAGAGGCCCAGAGTCAGGCGTGTAAACCAGCCAGAGCTGCGGCAGCAGCGACAGGACCACTGTGGCGCCCAGAGCAGTGACCCAGAGGGAGCGCAGGGTGATGCTGGCTACAGGAACCCGGTGACAGCGTGAGAGGTACTCAGTTTGACAAGTTTGCATCATGCATGATATAAGCTAATCGTTCTTGGCTCAGGAGGGGTTGGAAAGTCTGCTCTGACTGTACAATTTGTTCAAGGAATTTTTGTTGAAAAATATGATCCTACAATAGAAGATTCTTATAGAAAGCAAGTTAAAGTCGATGCACAACAATGTTTGCTTGAAATCCTGGATACTGCAGGAACAGAACAATTTACAGCAATGAGGGATTTGTACATGAAAAATGGACAAGGCTTTGCTATGGTTTATTCCATCACAGCACAGTCCACCTTTAATGATTTACAAGATTTGAGAGAACAGATTCTTCGAGTTAAAGACACTGATGATGTTCCCATGATTCTGGTTGGTAATAAGTGTGACTTGGAATATGAAAGAGTTGTAGGAAAGGAACAAGGTCAAAATCTAGCAAGACAGTGGAACAAGTGTGCATTCTTAGAATCTTCTGCAAAATCAAAAATAAATGTTAATGAGATCTTTTATGACCTAGTGCAGCAAATTAACAGAAAACTCCAGTGCCTGGGAAGGCCTGCAAAAAGTCATAGTGTCAGCTGCTTTAATATACTGAATGCATTGTAGCTCTGAGCCAGATTTGAAGAATTGTTGCCCAATTCAACAGTGCCAGCATTCCAACTTTGTTAAACCTACCAACATCTTAAATGGACTTTACTGTGGTGGTACCCTTTAAGAGGCGGATGAAAGGTACTATATCAGTCTGCACATTCTAATCATTTTTCAGTATCACAAGAGAGATTTTTACTTATATAATAGTCCTACAGTATGCAGCTGGTAAAACCAGAGGCTATATCCAGTATTATCACTATGAGACATTCTTCATCCACCAATGTTGTACATGTATTTAAATGGTGTACTGTATACGTTAACATACCCCATACTTTGTATTGGAGAGTACAATAATGTAAATCCTGAAAGCACCACTATTTTAGCATAATAAAAGAAAGTCCAAAGAGCTCCTATATGGACTACTCCAGATAAACTTTGCTTCTTTGATACTTGTAGCTTATTGTAATTTTTTTTAAATCCAAAGCCATTATCATTGTATTGTATAAAATAAGCTCTTTGATTAACACAGGTATATAGGTTTTTTTAATTTTTCAAAAACCTATGGAGGATTATCGATGATGGTGGCAAGGGGAGTGCATTGCCCCCATGTGCCACGTCACTGTGTGGGAGTATGACGAGTCAGGACAGCTAAAGGCTATCTTGTTAGGAATTTCCAGCAATAGTGGGGTGCTCCGGAACCTGGAGGAAGGATTTCCATCGCACGAGGATCGGCTACGGGGACTCAAACGTGAGAGATTTGTCGCACGGAGGGTAACACTGCTTATTCAGCAAATCGCCCCGTGGCTAGAGTCTGCAGCGCGCGCTGGGAAATGAGGAGATAGCGGCGCAGGGATACAGCGCTGCAGTTTCTGCCAGCCGTGCAAGCACCATACTCAGTGCTGAATTCTGGGTTCGAGACGGGGGAAGGAAGCAGTCCATTTCGGTTCTCCACACCGGTCAGACCACAGAGGAGGCCAGCAGCCACCATCTTGGAGAGCTGATGTCACCATCCCTGTTTTCGACTGACCACAGCTCATTCAGCCATAGAACAGGTAATTTCAGGCTGCCATTCGCCTGCGGCTTGCAGACAGATCACTCGGGCTCAGTGCTAAATAACCCGCGGAAACTGCTTCTTGGAGCCTGCTATTATCAGAGCATACACCGAGCTCGGAGCGGCCGAGTTCCGGCTCCCGGAACTGCTCTGGCCCAGGGCTAAGGAGCCCTGGGAAACTGCTTCTCAGTCCGGGTCCTGCTGAGGGCCGGTCAGGACTCACCCATTGCTTTGGTTACCCGGCAAAGGGAAC
>NW_026000016.1:3840729-3856290 GCF_001458135.2 Marmota marmota marmota | reverse complement strand
GGTCTATTCCCTAAAGACCTAAAAAGAGCATGCTACAGGGACACTGCTACATCGATGTTCATAGCAGCACAATTCACAATAGCAAGACTGTGGAACCAACCTAGATGCCCTTCAATAGACGAATGGATAAAAAAAATGTGGCATTTATACACAATGGAGTATTACTCTGCATTAAAAAATGACAAAATCATAGAATTTACAGGGAAATGGATGGCATTAGAGCAGATTATGCTAAGTGAAGCTAGCCAATCCCTAAAAAACAAATGCCAAATGTCTTCTTTGATATAAGGAGAGTAACTAAGAACAGAGTAGGGATGAAGAGCAGGAGAAGAAGATTAACATTAAACAGGGATGAGAGGTGGGAGGGAAAGGGAGAGAGAAGGGAAATTGCATGGAAATGGAAGGAGACCCTCAGGGTTATACAAAAGTACATACAAGAGGAAGTGAGGGGAAAGGGAAAAATAATACAAGGGGGAAAAATAAATGACAGTAGAGGGGGTAGAGAGAGAAGAGGGGAGGGGAGGGGAGGGGGGATAGTAGAGGATAGGAAAGGCAGCAGAACACAACAGACACTAGTATGGCAATATGTAAATCAATGGATGTGTAACTGATGTGATTCTGCAATCTGTATATGGGGTAAAAATGGGAGTTCATAACCCACTTGAATCAAAGTGTGAAATATGATATATCAAGAAATTTGCAATGTTTTGAACAACCAACAATAAAAAATTAAAAAAAAAAACCTGTGGAGACAGTGATCTTATCTTCAAAATATAGTCCTTTCAGTATGATGTCAGATTAAAGATGTTGCCTTTAATATCTGTTGGGAAGAAAATGTCCAGACTTTTCAAATCTCCTTATTATGTGTTTCCATTTTTTGTTTATATAGAGAACAATGTTTGTAGTTGTGTGTAAGTGGGGAATCTACAACAAGAAGTTTATATTTTTAACAATTTTTTAATGATTTAACAATTTTTGTAAATCATTTTCAGGCTTCTGCAGCTATAGATTCTCACTGTGGATCCCTTGCTTGCTCATGCATAAGTGTATTTGCATACCAAATATATAGGTTTAGTATTTTTGCCTATTAGGGATTGTTTCACATGTGTAACGTTTTGGTTGAGATGTTAAATGGTGGACGAGTACTGTGGATGTGAACGTGGGAAGTAATTTTAATCATGTATAATTGGTCACAAGGCCTAATTTGCAATAACTATTGCTGGTTTTATTTAACAATGCCTGTTGCTTTGTATGCATTAACGTTTGGGTGTAAAGATTGTGTGTCTATCCAACAGGGAACCACAGTATTTAAACTGACCAACCTAATGTTACAACTATTTTGAGGTGGCCAAATATAAACTAAAAGCCTTAATTACAGTGGTGCAATTTTGTAAAAAAAAGAAAAGAAAGAGAGATGGTTAAAAATTATAATAATTGGTCTTCCTAAGATTTAAAGGAATGTTCCTTCGATTGAAAGTAGAGTAATAGGCTGTTATTACAGAGGAGCACTTGCAAAGTGGAAGGGAATTGTGGCTCTTAACAGAGCTGTGATTCTCATCTGCAAACATTTTCAGAAAATAGGGAAGAAATAACAGTTACCGACTCATTCTACAAGGCAAATATTGTCTTATACAAAATCAAGAGCAAACATGACAATAAAAACCACAGACCACTTATTGTCCCTCTTTAAGAAAAGCAAAAATGGTTAATAAAATACTGATCATCTGAACGGAGCAACACTGACAAGAAGTATATAATATGAACAGGTAGAATTTGCCCCAAGAATTCCAGATTGATTTAATATCCCAAAACTAGTCAGGCACTGAGGATGACCCTCATCTGCACCCAGAGGGCACCACAGGCCTGCTGCATGCCTGTCGCCTTCTCTCAGAGCTTCTAGAAAGCCTGCTGCATGAAAAGGAGACAATACTTTTGGGAAGAAGTCTGAGACCAAGGAGCAAGCTGTGGAAACAGGAAAAAGAAATTTCAAAATATTCCCTGAACAACTCACGAAGAGGAGGCCTAGAGAATAACTACTTGCCATGAAGCAACCAGGTAGATTTTTGAATGCAGTATCTTTAATGATTTTAGCCCATTTGAGTATTTATTTTGTCTTTTGGTAAATGCATTTTTCTAGAAATTTGTCCACTTTACAGGAATTGCCTGCTAGGTTGCTATAAAAGTTTTCATAAATATATTTTTCTGGGAATTTGTCTACTTCATCTGAGAGTCCTGCTGTATGGATATAAAGTTTTCCATACTGTCCTCTTGTGGACTTTTAAAATGTCTGTGAGCCAGGCGATGATATGAGCCTTTTCATCCTCCTTCAGGCCCTTGCCCTTCTCACTCACCCAGGATCAGTCATCAAAAGCCAAAAGGTTTTGCTTACTCTTTCCCTCGCAAAAACCTTTTGGCTTTGTAGACCTTCTCCATCAAGGGTTGTTTTCTATTTGTTAATTTGTGTTCTTTGTGTTTCCCCACCTGCGGCCATGTCTGAGCTCCATTTTTCCTCTTTTTCTTACTTCCTGAAACAGGTGCTTCTCATCTGAGTTTGCTCCCTCTGTCCACCCTGTGTACACAGGCAAACCTGTATGTTTTCCCCTAACAGTGGCATTAGGTGCAGCCTGCAAATTTTGATAGCCTCTCTTATAGTTTAGTTCAAAGTAATATCTATATTCTATTAGGATTCTTTATATCCCTATGTTATTTAGAAGTATATTGCTTCTAAATAGGTACAAGTACACAGGAGCATTTTCTAAAAATGTATGATTCCTCATTGAATTACAAAGAACAAACTCTGAGTGATTGATGAAACTCTATGATGAAGAATATGATCAGTTTTGGAAATGTGCTTTAAAAGAATGGTTTATATGCCCTGAATGGTGCACTATTCTCTAAGTATACATTGGTTAAAGTTGCTAAAATTTGTTCCATTATTTATTTATACCAATTTTTGTTCCACATGTATGTGTCCGTATGTGTGTGTGTGTGTGTGTGCATGTGTATACTGCTGCAGATGGAATCCAGGATGCTGTGCCTGCTAAAAAAGTGTTCTACCACTGAGCTATATCCCTAGACCTGCTTTTCTATCAGACAAAAACTTCTAGGGCTGGAATTGTGGCTCAGTGGTAGAGCACTGGATTTGATCCTCAGCACCACATAAAAATAAAATAAAGTTTATTTTTTACCTATAACTAAAAAACAAATATTTTTTTAAAACTTCTATGTTTTACTTGTCTGTCTCTTTTTAAGTATTGTTCAATTCATATACATACACAAAAATTTCTGCAAAATATTTTCACAATAGACCAGATTCAACATAAATCAAGCCTCAATGAATTTCAAATAAGTGAAATCATTCAGCTTTCAGAGTATTTTCTCTAGAATAAATGAAAGATCAAAAAAAATTTAGAAAACCAGAATTGGGGCTGTAGCTCAGTAGTGGAGCGCTTGCCTAGCATGTGTGAGTTACTGGCATGGATCCTCAGCACCACATAAAAATAAACAAATAAAATAAAGGCACTCTGTCCATCTACAACTACAAAAATTTTTTTTTTAAATATGAGAAAATCATCATACCCATAATAGGTATCTACAAAAATATACACATTAAATACAT
Source organism: Marmota marmota marmota (assembly GCF_001458135.2). Lineage (NCBI taxonomy): Eukaryota > Metazoa > Chordata > Mammalia > Rodentia > Sciuridae > Marmota > Marmota marmota. Next base: position 3,852,671 of record NW_026000016.1, on the reverse strand, counting down.
GCACACCAGGTTATTGGGTGTAACCAAATAATTTCTTAAAATCTTCTGAAGAACTGAGCCTTTTGTGATCATGTAGCATCCCTCCAGTAATATTTGTACTTAAATTCTATTTTGTGTGATATTACGCAGTCACACCACTGGTTTTAAGTTAGTATTTGTATAGCTTATCTTTCTGAATCATTTTCTTTTCAATTTTCTGTGGCCTTGTGTTCTAGATTGTTTCATATAAGAAGCATGATTTTTTATTTAGTCTGATTTATGGTTTTTAATTAGAATACTTAGCCTATTGCATTTAGCACAGCTCTTGTAACAATTCTGGATTTAATTATATCATCTTGTCAGCTCATCCTTCTTTTTCTTTGCTCTGTTTTGGCTTCTTTTGAATGGATTATTTTTTAACTTTCAATTTTCTTTCTATCAGCTTGAAAGTCAAAAACCCTGAAACCTTTGTTAAAAGATCAGGAACAGAAAGTGATGTATTTCTTAGAGCTGGAAGAGGAGGAAGTGTGCCGCTTCTGAAGCTGCCCATGAGTTGGCAGCTCCAGGGAGCTCAGGCATGGGTCCTGATCTCCTCCCCCACCTGAGCTGCAGATGAAGCAAGGATGGTGCATTATGATGGAAGCCTCATAGGGACAACAGAAAGAATAACGTGGAGGGAACAGGGACCCTGTGGGCTAACCACGGTCAGTAAGCCTGAAGAGGAATGGAAATTAGGACAGGAAAACTGTGGGAATTCCTAATGTGTGACTAGTTTGACTTAGAAAAAATTGACTTAGAAAATTATTACAGGAGAAAGGAAGAGTATGGGGAAGAAGAGTGGAGGGAATAGTTAATAAAGCAGGATGGAAAAGCTAAAGGGAAGTGGCTTTTACTCGTTAGTAGCACTAGAGGGTGCCAGAACACTGGAATTCAGTAACAGCCTATGATCTACATTGCAAAGAAGGAGGGAAGGACTTCAAACAGGATGAATTCATTACTGCACAAAACTTGTCCCTGCCAAAGGACAGCTTGGCTCTTAAACAATTAATTTGCTCACATCTTGTGCATTCTATGTGTCTTTTCTTGGGGATTTTATTATTTACTTTTTAGGTTTTTTTTTTCTTAAACTTTTATACAATAAGTGTCCCTGAAACACAGTATAGAAATAACAGAACCCAAGAAATACTCTGATTTACAATTAAAGAATGTTTGGAGAAATAAAAGAGGATTTTACCTAGTTAGTAAAAGGGCACATCATGTCCCCACCCCCAAAGTGACAAAAACAGATGAACAAAAAACAACATTAAAATACATCCTACAGGGGCTGGGTTGTGGCTCAGTGGTAGAGCACTTGCCTAGCATGTGTGAGACACTGGGTTCAATTCTAAGCACTGCATAAAAATAAATGAATAAAATAAAGGTTTATGAACATCTAAAAAATTTTTTTAAATACATCCTAGGGCAACTGTCATCTGTAAACAGAGAACAAGGACCTGGTAGACATATACTGTCCCACAAGCAAAGCAACGACAACTCTGAACTATGAAATTAACTGAAGCCATGGATCAAATGAACATTGTCTATCCAAGAGAAACTATTTAATGTAGGTAAGACAGTGGTGTCTGTTACATCTTCACAGGGGCTGCCCCCTATTCTCTCCATCTCAAGACCAAGTAACCTGCCCTACAGAGTTATGAAAGGGTGTCCCTTAGAATTAAAGGACACTAGACATAACTCAAATCCACACAGGGAAATAAAAAGCAGCAACAAAAGCAGTTGCACCCCTGGGGAATACGGAACAGGATGCACACCTCATGCCTATAACTCCTTTCTTCCAATGTTTGTTTTAAAAGACAACTGCAGAAAGCAAGAGCTACAAAACTGTGTTGAAGGACTTAAAATGAACAAAGAGAAGACTTGTTTTTACAAAATGGCCCAAAGGAACTGGGAGGGAATGGAGTTATATTGGAGTCCAGTTTTTGTACAATTTTGAACTTAATATTAATCTAAATTAGATTGTTTTTAAAAGCTCATAATACTCCCCTAGGACAATTACTAAGAAGTTAAATTTTAAAATTCAATAAAAGAAACAAGAAGAGACTTAAAATATTACACTAGAAGGTATCCACTTAGCAATAAAGAAGGTGCGAGTGGGGCTGGGGTTGTAGCTCAATGGTAGAGCACTTGCCTAGCACATGTGAGGCACTGAGTTCTACCCTCAGCACCACACAAAGGTTAAAAAAAAAAAAAAGAAAGAAGAAGGCATAAGTGGAGGAACAGAGAAACATCACACATATGCCATATTGAAACGTGCCAGATGTGAATTCTACCTCCTCAGTAATCACGCCAAGCGAAAATGGACTAAACCCTAAAATCAAAAGGAATAGATGGCCAGAGTGGATTGAAAAACAGGATCAAGTAACAAGTTGCTATTGAAGACATACCTTAGATTCAAGAATACAAAATAGGTGCAAAACAATAGGAGGGGAAAGACATGGCAAATAAGCAAAGTTGGCGTGACTCCACTGACACAGAATAATAACTTTGGAACATAACTGGTTACAAAGAAAGAGAAGGACATCTTATGGCAAATGGTCAATTTATGAAGAACGTGACTAGGAATAAACAAACGTGCATAAAACAGCAGAGCACCATTAGGAAGGAAAAGTGACAAGATTAAGGGAAAAACCAATCATTCAATGTTAACAGTGGAGACTTCTCACCCTAAGTAAGGGAGAGAACAACCAGGAAGATCCACGAGGAGTAGAATCCTGAGCAACAACATGTGGACATCTACAGCCGCAGCATGGATCCCGTCCAGAGCCTAGCTGGGCTGTAAAGCCCTGTGACTAGGTAACAATAATGCAGGCGCCATCACTGCACCCTTGGGGGAGGGACCATCTGTCCAGAGGTCCTCAAAGGTTTGGAGGGCACAGAGGCATGTCCTTGTGGCAAGGAAGTGTGTGCTTTCAGGGGTGATTTGTATGCTGTGCTGTTTAAAACACAAAAGCAATCCAAAATGATATGTGAAGATCTGACAAACTTCAGATAGTGAAGAATTAAACAGCTAAGGTTTTTTTAATATATTTTTTTAGTTGTAATTGGACACAATACCTTTATTTTATTTATTTTTATGTAGTGCTGAGGATTGAACCCAGGGCCTCACATGTGCTAAGCAAGACCTCTACCACTGAGCCTCAGGCCCAGCCCAACAGCTTAGATTTTTGAGGTTTGATTTTTCCTGTGATTATTCACCAAATCTACTAGAGGCAGGTCTACTAAGTTGTGATTTGAAGTTCATGTGGGGGCTTCTGGAATATGAAGATGTCCCCTATCTTTCCCTGGGTCCCGATTACAAGGATCTATGTTTGATAACAAGTCATTAAGCTGCATGTGTAGTGATATGCATTTTTCTCCATAAGTGCTCTACCTGAAAAAAAATCATGACTTTTGAAAGGGATCGACTGATTCTGATAAAGTTATCAAAATCCTAAAGAATTTGTTGGAAAACCAAAGAAGAAATAAAGTCACCTATAAAAGGAAAATAATTGATTGGCCTGAGAATTTTCTTCAGAATTATATCATGTGAACAGTTGGCAGGATTCTGTTTCAAGTCCCCTGTGAAAGATTAAGGTAGACTTTTGCTCCTTTCACAGTGAGGGGTGGTTTTCTGAGATAGTAATGACCTTGCAGTACTCCATTTTCAGCCACTCTTGTAAGCATTTCAGGTCTATAACCCTTTTTAGTCCACAAAACACTCTTGGGGGTGGAGCTCTGATTATCCTCATTTTAAAAATGAGAAAAGAGGCACAGAGGAGTTCAATAAATTGCGTGAGTGCAGAGGTAGAGGCCAGTTCTGAACCCCAGCAGAACCACCACAGAGCCCAGTTCCAGAGCTGCATGAGCACATGCAACACATAGGAACCCAAATGCCCTTTACACAAGTCCTCTTGGAAAGATTACTGAAGGATGAGCTTCTGCTATTCAAGAAATTAAGTGATAATTATAATAAGAACCCTGAAGTGAGCAGCGTTCCTTACGTGTGACTTCAACGAGAACAGATTCATGGCTTATAGGTATAGAACAGAATGAAAATGATATCAATTCCAAAGGAAAAGAAATGACATAACCAGTACAATTAGCAAAAAAACAGAGAATGAAAATACATTTAATATGGTGACATCAAGTAATGGATGTATAAATAAATTTAAATGGATTACAGTGACTCCTAAGAAAAATAAACTTGGAAAAAAAATGTGCATGGGGAAGAAGAAAATAAAAGAATTGAACATGAACTATTTTCAACCCTCTGCATTGCAAGTGACCAACAGAAAATACCTATAGATTCAATGAAAATGTTCTTTTAATTAAAGAAAATTCTAAAACCCAAAACTACAATCCTTCCATTATCAAAAGGTACACAAAGCATAACTTTAAAAAATACAGATCACATAGAAAAAAAGATTTTTTGAGTAAAAGAAACAAGTGAATCAAAACACAATGCAAAAGTGGCATCAAATACATTGATAACATCTGCAGTGTAAGTGGCTTTAACTTGCCTATTACAGGCAAAAAGACTCGGTGTTGATCAGAAAGTAAAATCCAGGCATTTGTTATTTACACACTCAAGAAAGATCATCTCAGGAAGGCTGGAGATAATAGGACAGACAAAGCACACCAGCCATATGGAAAAACACAATGGGTAGAGTGAGACAGGCTCAGATCCTGTCACATAAAAACCACTGAAATAATACCATTAAATGAAGTAAATTAGCTTCAGTTTAAAAATTAATGCCCAATACAAATTTTGAAGCTCTGAGTTTCTATGCTCAAAAGAAGAGAACATCAGAGTTTATCAGTTAAAACCTTTGGAATAAAAAAAGGAGAAAGCAAAAGAAGGTTCAGTTCTCCTTTCTGTATCCATTGCAGATTACATAAGTACAAAATTATTGCCGAATATTAAATACTATATATACATACATACACACACACACACACACACACATACACATACACATACATACATATATATATGAACAGTGTACCCATTTATAATAGAATGTTCCATCACTTCAGACATTCTCAAGGATTCACAAAATCAGGTCATACACTCCAAAAAGCAAATCTCAACTCATAAGAGAAGAAACAATACAAATACTATATGCTGATCATAATTTAATAAAAGTAGAATCTAATAGCCCAACTAGAAAATAAAACTGCTGTTCAAAAAAATTTTAAAACTCAATAAAAACCTAGTATTTCAAAAAAATGCTAAAGATTAAAATAATGGAACATCTAGAAAATAATGTATGCAGTCTATCAGAACAAATGAGATAAAAGAAGAAAAAAAGAAAATGGTTTCAAGGAAAATGTGCAGCCCCCAAAGACATACACTAGTAAAAATGTTCAGAGGATAGCACTGCCTGTCCACTAAAAGCCACTGTCACCTTATTCATGAAGAACAACATGGGCTCCATCCCCCAGAACTTGTGGGTTGGCTGTGGTGGGTGACTAAGCTGGGGAATGCCAGTGGACGAGCTTGGTGCCACCTTAGGGCTGTACTGCCAGCTTCTGGGTATTCCTAAAAGTCCTCTACTGGCTTGGTGCATATGACAGCAGGGCAGCTCTGGAGCCCTGGGATGGGACCTGGTGTTGGGATAATGAGCCCTGGGACTCTGATGTTGGGAAGTGGCCAAACTGCCCCAACTTTCTAACAAGCTAGATTAAATTTTTATTTTTTATTTTGAGACAATATCATGCTTAGCTGTCCAACCTGCCTTGTGATCTTTCTGCCCCCAGATACTGAGTAGCTGGGGTTATAGGCTTGTGCCACCTTGCTCTGCATTGGTTTTCTTTCTGCTTTTCAATTTGAGGAGTTTCTATTGATATATCCTCAGGCTTCCTGAAATTTCCTTTAGTCACAACTGGTCTACTAACAATCCCTGCAAAGGCATTCTTCATTTGTTTTGGTTTTGCTGTCTAATATTTCTTTTTGCTTTTTCTTTGAATATGTATATCATATTTATATAAACCATCTGTTCTTTCATGTTGTCTGCTTTTTCCTGTAGTATCTTTACTGTACAAATCATAGTTGTTTTAATTTTCTGATTTGGTCATTCTGACATCCTGCCTTATCTGAGTCTGGCTCTGACACTTCTCTGTCTCTGCCTTCTCTGCTTGCCTTTTAGTATTCATGATAATGCTGGGCATGACTTACAGGTCAAGGACTTCAAGCAGAGAGATGTTAGTGATGTGGTTGTGAGGTTTGGGTTGAGGGGAGGCACTGTTCCTTGCAGTGATGAAGTTGTGTGCTATTAGTGAACCTGTGTCCCCAAGTTTGTCTCTTACAAGAACTCCTCTGTTTTGCCTGCCCCTCAAGTGGGACAGGAAGGATAGAGTGGATTGGAGTTGAGCATTTCCTTCTCCAGGTTGGTGTTTCCCTGATTAAACCCAGTTAGGTGGGGTCAGTCCAAATACTTTCTCTTGATGGCAGGCCTCATTGAGAAGCAATGAATGTTCTAGGAGTATTTAAAAAGCAGTTTTTCACCCTGCTCTTCAAGAAGCATAAGTGTTTTTTCTCCACACTTCACTCTGAGGACCTGTAGGCTCCTGGAGATGACCTGCAAAGGTGTGGGACCTCTTCTAAGTGTAAGGAGTCTGAAGATTTTAACTCTTGGACTTGTCACCTTTGAGACTCCAGCAATTTTTCTATTATAGGTTAGGTTTTTCTACCCTTATAGAAATCCTACCCAGGTTTGTCCTTTGGATTACAGCTGTGATGAGTTGCAATTCTCCCCATCAATGGGTCTTTCTAGAGTTTACCCAGGGCCTCATGTATGCTAAGCACACACTCTACCACTAGCTACAGCCTCAGTCCTTGTATCCACCATTTTTTGGCCAACAGTTTGCACTGAGATCTCAATTCTTTGATGGATGTTAGCAGAGTGACTAATTTTTGGTTAGTTCAGTGTTTGACTTATTACAAGGGTGGACAACTTCCAATCTTCTTTTAAGTAGAACCAGAAGCTGGGAGTCTTCTTGTGTCTTGTTTTATTCCTTTATTTCACTGTAAAAGTTCTGTTTCTGATTGTTTTTAATTGCATAATGCTTATTCATTTCATTGCTCATCCAGCATATTTCCTTAATTTTTTTTATTACTATATGATTTTTGGTAATGATTGGAATTTGAGTTTGTAATTCACTCAAGTTTATTTTTCTCTTGTCTGACATAGTTGAACAGTGAATCCATTCATTTTCAAACCCCATATTTCTTGATTGGTAGAAACCCACAGCTTTGGTCAAATTGTATATTTTTATCATGTCCATTTTTCTTAACACTGATGACTAAATTCTTGCTGTACTTTAACCAATGGTCATTTAGTATGCAGAGTGGTTTAATCACACTCTAAATAATTTAAACATCATTGTATACCTTATACCTTTGACTCTATTATCTTTGATTTACTGTGATAAGAATATGTGACCTATTGATCAATTGAAAGCTAGCTGAGATTTTTCTATCTCTGGCCAGAATAATGTCCTATTGGAAGGATATCCTACAGGTATATGGAACTGGAGTAACAAGTGTTGGATGTAATAATTTTCTGTTACAGATGTGATGATGCCATACATGTGCCATCATGTCAGAGGACATAGAACAAACAAAATCTCAGAGGCTTAATATTTATTTAAAGGACTTATTGTTTTCTCTCAGGTATTATTCACTATGTTAGTTGATTATTCACTATGTTAGTTATGAGGGCTGACTGCCACTTGTGAGGCTGGGCTTCAGTACTCACCTCATAATTGACCCTCGGTGATCATGAAGACAGATCAAGAGTGACACATTAACTTTAAAAGTGTTTGGCCTCCCACCCAGGTTCAGGCTGTTGTCTGTGCATTGGTGGCTTCCTTACACAGAAATTAGAAAGATCTTGTAAGAGTCAGATTGAAGTCAACTTCAAGATAATCAAAACACCTATCTGACAAGGTGATTTAGAGAAATCCTCTGGTAACTAGAACATCGACAAGAGAAAGGTGATGCAGCAGGGAGTCTACTGATGTCCTTGATGGGGGCCTGGAATCAATTACTAGATGTGCTAAATCAGCCTGTCTGAATGTCTATGTCTCTTGCAGCCATCTCTTAAATAGTTACCTAGGAGATACACAGGTGTCCATGTGGCCTAGGTACAGTGTGGTAATGAGGACTTTGGAACCAGGGTGTGAGAGAAGGGACTCGGCAGGATGGCTCAACTTCCCTGAGCCTCAGTTCCCTCATCTGCTAAAGGGTCACCAGAACACCCTGGTTCTAATTTGCCCTTCATCTGACCTATGTCTGGCTTTCCATTTACTCCAGGGCCATCAGTATGGTCACACATTCTTGGACCTCCATCCCTCTTTGCTTGTTTATGCCCAGATCCTTTGTCCTTGCTGTTCTCTCTGCTTAGAAAATGCTCCCCAGATCCTTCCAGGGCTGGATGCACTTCTTCAGTTAGTTTTTAAGACAGAAAGGTGGATCTTGTTTCGTGGTTCTTCTGCCACCTCTGGTCTTTGGTTTGGAGTGTTTTGTGAATTTTCTCTTAAAGCAACTCCTGATGAGGGAGGACTGCCTTCTGTCATTGTGTTGTTTCCTGTGGTATTATGGCTGCTTTTGCCTTTATTTCCAACATGCCTATCATCTTTCCTACTTAGCTGATTTTTGTAGTAAAACATGAATTCCCATTCTTTCATTTTTGTTCTGTACTAGAGCTATTTCTTTGTGATTCCCATTTAATATAGGAGAGTGATAACTTGCTTTTATGTAGATCTAAAAAAGGCATAAATTCATGAAGATTGCAAGTGCTCCTCCTTTGCATCTCTAACACATCCTGCCTCAATTACTGATGTCACAAAGTTACAGGTGCATGCATTGTGTTTTCAAAAACATGGACTGATAGTTGGAGCTTTGGCTATGTAAGTCTCTTAAATTGTTAGAAAACAAAAGCAGCCCTGTCTTTTATAAGTATCATGAATTTGCCTTTACCAGAACTCTTCCTATCTCGATCTAGCTGTGAGTTCCTATCTAATGTCCTTCAGTTCAACTGGAAGGACTCCCGACATGCAGGGTACCTCTAGTGGTGACCCCTGTTCATCTAGTGTTGTGGTTTGAAATGTGAGTCCCTCCAAAACTTAAGCTGAAACTTTAACCCAAATGCATAGAAAAGCTGAACCATCAGGATGTGGTTAGGTTAGGCCATGAGGCTCTGACACCATGGATGGACAGATGCCTTTAGAAAAGAGCACTGTTTCACATGCACATGGCACTGCATGGATCTCCAGCACCACACACCACACATACACATGTATGCCCGCACACACATTAAGCCAGACATGGTGACACAGGTCTGCCATTGGAGTTACTCTGAAAGCCAAGGCAGGAAAAGCACAAGTCTGAGGCCAGTCTGGGTAACTTAGTGAGTCCCTGACTCAAAATAAAATAAAAAGTGTTGGAAATTAACATCCAAGGTAGAGTAGTTTCCCAGCATGTGTTAGGCCCTGGTTTCAGTAATCTGTCTCATAAATAATTTTAAAGAGGGAAGGAAAGAAAGAAGAAACGAGTGGGCTTGAAGGAATGGGTAGCCCTTCCTCCTCCACCATGTGAGGGCACAGTAAGCCCCCATGTTAAATGGAGAAAGTGGGCCCTCTCCACACACCTAATCTCCCAGCACCTTGACCTTGGACCTGTCAGACTCCTCAGAACCCAGAATTTTAAGAAATCAGTTTCTTTTTTAAAATCCCCCCATTCTAAGGTATTTTGATGCAGCATCTTGAAAGAAGTGAGGCATCTGGGAACACCATCATTGCTGCCTGCTGTGGGAAGGACACATGGGCTGACCATAGGATTCTTGGCTGACAGGTTTGTCTCTCATCACTTTGAACATTTCAACCCACCGTATTCTGTGTTCCAGGGTTTCTGAGGAGACATGTGATGAGGACCTTATGAGAAAATGATAACCAAGTACCCTTCCTCTCAGTCCCATAGAGGTGAACAACATGGCCTGCAGTGCCTTAGGGAATGGAGCATTTGTACCAGTGTCAGGATGTGAATGAAGCACTACCATCCTTTGGACACCAATCGTTTTGATTCGGAAGAAAAAGAAATTGCTCACCTTGAGTATAGGTATGATCAGTTCTTTAAAAGGCAAAAGTCATTACAGATTCTTCAGACTTGGAATGAGAGAGCCATTAAAGCCTCCTACAGGTCTTAATTTCTAAATGGGTAAATATCAGCCTCCATAACCCACTGAAGCCAGAAACTTCTGGAGTCCTTCCTTATTCTTATTATAAAATGAAAAAGGTCTTTGGGGCCAATGTGTGAGGAAATCTCTGTGGGTTATACCCAGGCAAGGAAGCTCCGGTTCTATAATATGTATGATATATAACGTATATAATGTTTAGTCTCTTGATTATGGCTTTGGGTAAGAAAAGCCTACTAATAATATTCTCATCATTTCAATGGAGGACACATGCAGTTAACACGGCTCATCACATGTGAGAATAAGCTTGTTCACCTTGCAATATTAGGGCCAGGTTTCTCCACTGTGAAGTTACTTTCCCCACTTCTTTCCACACTCCTAGGAAGTAGATCATTCCCCTGTGAGTGAAGTGAGCCAGGGAGGGAGTAGCCACACACATGATCTGGAGTTCAGCCTCAGGTATGTTTAAAACTAGCTCATCTGAAGCTCCTCAGGAGTCCTTTTCCACCCTTTCTTTCCAGATAGATGATTTATAGAATGCAAGATGACCTGCTTTTCTTTGCTTAAGCTTTGCAGGTTAAATGAGATAATTAAATAAGTGGGAGATGGGTTTTTTGCCATTATAAATTTGTGACTTGTCCAAGTCACATGACAAGCTAGGGAGTCTTATAAAATTATGTACTGACTTCTATGTATTTTATCAACTCTAGAGGGAGACATTTGGATTGTGTTCAGTTCCTGAACACCCTTCTGATTCTGGTTTATTTGAATGTCAGTTCTGTAAATTTAAATTAAAGCTATATTTCCCAATGTATGCCAAAGTGTATGTACAAGACTCTATACTATAGCTTTATTTTCTTTGTTTTTATGGTACTTGAGTTCTAACCCATGACTCATGCATGTTAGACAAGCACCCTGATAGTAAGCTACATTCTCACTTTTTTATTTTGAGATAAGGTCTTGTTAATATCAAATTTGTGACCCTCCTTCCTCAGTCTCCCAAGTAACTGGTAATATAGTTGTGTGCCACTAAACCTGGCTTATGGCATTATTTCTAGTAACCAAATACCCAAATATACAAAAACAACAAAATAAACCCCTGATTAAATCATCAACATCCATTAATAGAAAATTAGTTAAATAAATCATGGAACATAGCTACTATTGGATATGATGCTATTTTTTAAAAAATGAATGAAATCTGCATGGACAGGGAGAGCCACAGTCTGTGTTATACAATCAAGTAAGGAAGCAAATTGTCACATGGAATCATGGTATGCTTCTAATTTTGCAAAAGATTAAAAGGATATACACACACAGGCCCAGCAACCCGCAGAGGGCCAGAGCCACCCCACGCGCCTGCAAGGTAGGCGGACCTGCGACCTACTGGCAGAACAGGCCCAGCGGCCTGCGGAGGGGCAGAGCCGCCCCTGCGCCTGCAAGGTAGGCAGAACTGCGACCACCTACAGAACAGGCCCAGCGGCCCGCGGAGGGGCAGAGCTGCCAATTGCGCCTGCAAGGCAGGCGGACCTGCGACCCACCGGCAAAACAGGCCCAGCGACCTGACAGCGTGGTAGACACATCGCCCCAGTTGGGGGAGGGGCAGAGCCACCACCCACGCCTGCAAGGTAGACAGACCTGCAACCGACAGACAGAACAGGCCCAGCGGCCCGCGGAGGGGGAGAGCTGCTGCCCGTGCCTGCAAGGTAGGCAGACCTGCAAACGACC